>NW_027142358.1:15107540-15423977 GCF_026170545.1 Melanerpes formicivorus | reverse complement strand
TTTCATACAGTTTTTAGTCCTTAGGTATGTGTCCAAGTATTGTCCCTCAGGAAATCAGGGGGCCAGGTGGTGAATCCATTGTCTCAACCTTTCCAGAGTACTTGATGGGGTGGAGATTACCTTGTTTTATGCATATTCCCGAAGGTGGCCTCGGTCCATTGTTGTCAGGCCAACTGTGGCCCAGTGAGCATTGTTATCTTTGCACCTTCCAAGAGTCCTTCCAGTGGCTCTGCCCAACACACATCAGCTATTGTCTGGGTAAGCAGCAAGTGATTTTATCTTTGTTGAGTCACACCAGGAGAGACAAGCTTTTAGTCTCTCACAAAACGTTACGATGATACTTTCAAATTAAAGTATTTTATGATTACATTTACAAGCATCCCTAAGCAGTATTTTAAACTAATTTGGGTATTTGAGAAAAAAAACTGCATTCATATGTCTAGGCCTATGAAGATATTAAACTGGCAACAAAGAAAACCATCAAGGCTATCTGATTTAACACCCAGCACCTAAGATCCTTATAACATGATTATAAAAAAAAAAAAAAAAAAGAAGATATTCTGTGTATTCTGCCACACTGGTCCCCACGCACATCTCTATACTAGGAAGAAACAATTCTCTGCTCCATTTCCCTGGCCATTCAGGCAAGAAATTGTTGCACAGCCTCTGGTGGGACAAATTTGAGTCCCATGGTTACCCCAGCTGTGGTGAGGTCTGGGTGCACTTGCTGAAATCAGGACAACTGGGCACATCACCCTGCACTGTGAATCACAGCATAAGGGAGAACTAAGGATTATTAACAGATGATGTAGTGTGAGAAAGGAAATAAAAATAAATTGTCAGATAGCAATGGAGAGTTAAAGGAAAACCCTATTTCTCCCCTGGAAATTCAGACTATACTTTAATCCTGTGACTAGTTACCCTTCTGCCTGGTGTTTTGAAATGAATGTGTCTGTAACTGGCATGAACTGCACTGAACTGCATGCTGCTCGCCCATTCAAACATACACTATTTCTCTCAAGGGACTTGGAGTTTGCAGACTACAAGAGGTCAAGGAAGGACTCGGCCATCAAAGCCTCAGCACAATAAAAATGGCAGCCTCTGCTGACAACTTTGCTGACACGTGCAGCACTGGAGCATTAAATACTTTGGCAACTTCACTAATAAAAACATAGGCAGCTAGAGACCTTCAGTCATTTATGCACTTGATCAACATTTTATGCATTGTTCACTCACTCTTAAAAGCTTGAGCCACACTGATCTTGCCATTAGAGCCTAACACTTAGCCACTTTAAAAACACTTGCCTCAAGAGTTTAGATGTGTATCTATAGAAAGGAATCCTGCATATTTCAGCTGCTTCTACTGCCTTCACAGAGGGTTGGTGTTGGAAAATAAGCCCACTTCATTAGTTGCCCAAGTCAGGATTTCCAGTTGGAGTTTTCTAAAGAACTTAGTACTTCAACTGAGGCCAGCTATTCAGAAGAGCTTAACCCCCATTAGGCAATGAAAAGAAGCAGGCAGCATCTCAAAATGCTCTGTGTCCAGCAGCTTACACTACTTTTATGAATAAAGAAATCAGAAAACTGGCTCCTACAAAATTGCCAAATTTACCTTATTAGTGTGTGCTCCATTACTCAAATTCAAAATCATGTGAAGTTTGTTGCCTGTTCGTGACACCCTGAAGAGGGGTTTCACTTGCTGGGCACTCAGCTGCTGACTGTTTTCAGTGAGAGCTACTGTATTAATTTATTTTTTCAAACAGCACTCTGCAAAATTCATATTAGGATCACATTTTGAAAAAAAAAAACAAAGCAAATAAACAACCTTCAAGTATGGCACAGGTCAGAAACATAATACACCAAGGGAGTACTTTACTTCAGTAACATCTTAACGCACAGTTTTCCTTTCCTCCACTCATTCTTCGTGCAGTGGAGGGGACAAACTGACATCCTGGGGTCCACAATAGACAGATTCTCAGACAGCATTTTTCACACTTCAAGAACATCCATAAAATGACAGCACTGCAGTCATTCCCAAATTACAAAAAGTTGTTATAATGTACTGTGTCCTCTGAAAGCAGATTTAGAAAAGCATGACTTGTATTGTACAGATTTTTTTCTGTGAAAGTACTTTAGAAAAGTGGCCAAATAACTTGAATATTTGGGTTCTCTTCTGACTTGGACACATAATTTCACTTTTTGCAAGCAAAGTAGCCTAAACTCTATTGTAATACAATCTCTTAAAAAAATTAATTTCAAAGCAGAACACAACCCAAAATAAATGCTATCCCAGACAACAAACAAATGCAAGTTCCTGTATTCCTACAGAATGCAAATGCCAGTATCAAATAAAATGGAATTAGGTAAATAAATTATCTTTTTTTTTTCAATCAAAATTTTAATTTCAGTGCAGCTTTTGAAAGAGGAACAACATTTTTTCCCTAAACAACAGAACATATAAAGGATCAATTTAACAATACAGAAATAGTTGGGAGTTGGAGACAGCATCTTTCATCACTGAACTGAATTGATTAAATATGGCTTGTTTAGCAATATAAAAATAACTACATTAAAAAACTAATTGCAATCTAACAGCTTCTAAGCAGGATTTTACAATGTTCACAGTATATGAGAGGTTGGAAGGGACCTCAAGAGATCATCAGGTCCAACCCCCCTGCCAAAGCAGGATCACTTAGGGTAGTCCACACAGGAATGCGTCCAGGTGGGTTTTGAAAGTCTCCAGAGAAGGAAACTCCACAACCTCCCTGGGCTGCCTGTTCCAGTGCTCCGTCACCCTCACTGTAAAGAAATTTCTCCTCATGTTGAGGTGAAATGTTCTATGTTCAAGTTTGAATCCATTGTTACTGTGCAGCATCGAAAAGAGCTTGGCCCCATCCACTTGGTACCCACCCCTCAGATATTTATACACATTGATGAGATCCCCTCTCAGTCTTTTCTTCTCAAGACTAAACAGCCCCAGGGTATGCTGATGTGTTTCTATGAGAAATTGCTTCAGTTTTGCAGAATATCAACAACCATTGGTTTTTACCCTCGTTATTGGGCAGAAAGACTTGGACGCTTGCCCACAGAGACTGTCCTTGACATCGGCAATTAGAGCCATCCATTCTGTCACTAATTCTGTGGCACTTATTCAAGGTAGCTGTATCTTGCTTTTCATGATAATACAATAGCCTCAGAAAAAGGAAAAAAAAAAAAAAAAGAGTGGGGCAACAACTGCATCTTGATGAAGACTTTTAAAGTCATATTATTTAAGAAACAGTTAATAGTCCTTAGGTCACAAAAATCCCTGCCCAGCTTTGAGAAAAAATGAGGCAAGGTTGTCTAATATGTCTATGGTGTAAAACATCTATACTAAATATTCTTATTTTGACATTGCATACTATTTCTAAAACTCAAGATTAAAGATCCTGATGTCACCAGATCCTGATAACCCCTTCAACAATGTGAAGAAGGAAGATAAAGACAAGCAACACAGTACGTGCCATAGCAGAAAGAAGGTGGATGTGGTGTTAAGGATTTAGAGCACCAAAAAAGACTGAGTTTTCCTGTGGTATTTGTGACATGCTGGTGTTTAAAAAGTGTGGTGAGAAGAGACTAGTGAACAAAAAGAAAAAACTGGTCTTTGAATCTACGTTCCTAACTAATTTGTTTTGAATTCTACCACAGTCTTACACGTGAGAAATTACATTAAGGGCAAAGGGTGACAGTGCAGAGATAAAGCAACAAGAAGGTATTTAAAATACTTGCCAAGAAAAAAAGCACTCATCTGATAAAAATTTAGACAGGAAGGATGCCAAAAAGCCAGGAGAGACACAACGGAGAGATTTGATGAGGTGATTGCTGCTCCAGTTGTCAGGCTTGTCAGTAGAAAGGGGATGCCAGATTTTAACTCAAAAATAGTGTCAGCTTAAAAGTTACCTCCTTTTTCACCACATGTTTCTAATTAAGATGACATTAGGAACTTACTTCTGGCAACTAGAAATAAAACTGTTTGCAATTTAGTCTAATAGATTAGGTAGAAGGGTTTTTCAATATCTTAATATAAAGTAAGAAAAAGAAACCTGCTATGAAGAGTAAGCTCCCAACAACTTGTGCAACTGCCCCAATCCAAGAAAAGTCTCAAGACAGTTTTGAATCTGAATAATGGTGCATTAAAAAAAGGCACTTGTTAAGTGGAATTTGACAACTTTAGCCAAGACATTTTTCTATTGCACCTTTCGCAACTTTTATGAGATACTCTTCAGATTAACTGCAATACTTCAGAAAACTGAGAAAATGAAGCTCCTCTCACCCCTCAGAAAAATGGGACAGACAGAAACTTAATCTTATACGGCCTTCACAGGTTTTGCCATCCCAGCCTTCAGCACTTTTACATATTATTTTTAAGAATCATATTTCTAATTCCTCCTTTGAAAAATATTGTTGCATTACAGATCATTTTTTGTGTTTGCTTAAGTCTTACGGACATTGAGAGTCTACTTCCTGAACAGGGAGAAGCCACACAAAGCAGGTTACTGAAATGCCCCTTTATATCAGTACGAGGATGTTTCTAACACTGGGGCCAGCCATCGAACTTCGAAGAGGCAACTGGAAAGGGGTAGGCTTTCAATTTACAGTCTGGATCATCAGCTGGGGTTAGTCACAAGACTTGTCTGATTTACACATGGCAAAGGGAATCCGGAGCCCTGTTTTCACTCTAATGAGATCATAACTTAAAACAAAACAAAAAAATAGTGGACATTTCCAAGCTAAGAAGAATGAAACCCCTGGGGACTAATGAAGTCAATGAGGTTTATAAATCATAGGTTTATAATACATACACAGTAAATCCCTTCTATGTAAGGACTGAAAAGACATCACCGTATTATCTAAGCATCTTCTAAGCCAGCCAGTATTGTTTTTAGTTACTGTATCCAGTGAAGTTTCAGGCACAAGCTATCCACTCCAAGCCTGTTAAACTTCTATTCACAATTCTGTAAGCCAAGTAAAAACTTTCAGAACTGCAAGACAGAGATGTCTCTTATCAAAGTTTCTCATTTTTCAAACAGTAGATATCCATGTGTTCACTAAGCCTAATTTATTTGCCTCTGGACAAAATTACTGGTGGACTGAAACCAGACTGGAAGTGTCTAAGAAGTGGGGAGCAATTTTCATGAGGTACAGGGCCTTACAAACAGTAAGCACACAATTTTACTTCTCTAACGCCTCTTGGGAAGATTTAACAGTTGTAGAAACTATTTTATTAGCACATTTAGGGAATGGCTGGTGCACAGAAAGGATTTTCCTTTATTACGTGCTAGGGTGAGGATGCAACGTATTTTTCTGCCTTTCTGGTTAGCACATTACTTTGCTGCAAGTTTTTACATATTACCCTACTATCAAGTAGAGAAGAAAGCAAAGCTTTGTCTGTAGCTTACTCTCCTACATTCAAAGAAAGAAAGGCATAGAAACGAGATATGTGGAGGCAGTTAGAGGGAGTGAGAAATCACCTGTAATTAACCAAGCCAAAGAATAACCCTGAATGTTCTCAGAGTCAGAATTAAATATGTTCTGATAAATGGCATGAATGCAGACTCAAAAAATATGACTTGTATCTCTTTTCTCATCTACCTTTTCCAGAAGAAGCCACACGTATCACTTAAAAAGAAACACAACAGACATGATATGGAACAGAATCATAAGTACATATTGCAAGAGACTATAAGGGAGAGCCAAGTCATTATGCTTTTACAGAAACAGCAGCACTTTTGACATGCACCTGAACTAGTCAGTCTTATGAGTGAAGGAAAGCTTCTAGCTTTGGTGCAGTTCCATTTGAATGCAGCTAAATTGCTTTCAGAAGTTGAGCAGATTTCTACATACTTTGAACAGCACCAGGTACAGAGACAACAGTCTTTGAACATAAAGGTTTGAGCTAGCTGTCATTAGTGAATATTGCCAAGTGGCTGAACTGAGACATCCCCTTACAAGCCCTTTCTTCCAATGTTTTGGATTTTGAGTATTGTAAAAAAAAATGTTCATAGCTATTCTTGCATCCATGGCACATAAGAAACAACACATGGAGGCAGACCATTTGATGACGTTCAGGACAATATTGAATTTTACAATACAGCGTTGTTGCTGAATCTATCAATCCTGCAAGCCTTGACAAATGGCCACTAGAGAAAAGCCTGTGCCTATTTAGGATGCTAATCCGCATTTCAGTTTCTAACTGCTTTTGACATCTTTTGCTGAGGGTCACTACCATTACATCTGAGCTATTGGAATAGTCTGTGCAAAACCCATCATCTGCTCCATTACAAAGCCAGCTGACGGAATTTTCAAAATCTTCAACAGTGAGCTAAGCTAACCTCTTCCAGCTTCACTGTGACCCAGTTTAACCTTCTGACTTTGCCCATAATTTGTAACATTGCAAACCAGTGCAGATGTTTCTGTGGTGACCGTTACCCCACAGATTTAACTTATATTGTTCATAGAGATGCTGTGCCTAGATTCAGAAAAAATCCCAACTGTTGTCATAGGCTGTATCTTCTCTAGAGAGATATATACATGGTTGCATAGCCATTTCACTGTAAAATATACACAGGAAAGGTTTCTAATACAGCATTGCCACAAAAAGGTCAAGAACTCAAATAAAATATAACTCAGCATGATATGAAATAACTCTCACCTGAACATAAGAAGGCATTTAACACAGTGAGGAGTCAGTCTGCTACAACATGTGTATTACATAACATAATGCAATGTAACATTCACTCAAGTACTTGGTCTTGGTCCTGTTTGCTTAGTTCCACCACACATTTTATTTCCTTATTACTGCATGAATTTCCTTCTTTTCCAACCCCTAAACTGAATAACTCCCATCTTTATTGCATATCTTCATATAACAAACCAAAGAGAAATGCATTTATCACGCCTACATAGACTTCACATAAATTATTCTGTGAAAAGCCCAGCTTCCTATAGTCAAGAAAGTCACCACACCTTCCTCAAACTCAATATTCTCAAACACCCAGCTCTAAATATTTAACAGTCCTTGTGCCATCATACTACAAACCAGTGTTCACCCCTTATCTCCTGCAAAACCCCCATAGTAATCTTTAAAGACACTAATGATGAAAAATTAGAGGCCTTAGAGAATGAGAAAGAGAGCTGACCTTTGCCAGTGTGAACTGCCCATGCTTGAATGGAGGTAAGTGCACATTCAGCAAAACTTTTCAAGCCTGTACAGCTTTGGTAGATGGCCAATATTATCCTAGCATTGCTTTTCAGAATAAAATTGACAATCTTTAATCCTAATTTAAGTTCATTGCACAGCACAGACATTTGAGATTGTGCCACTGTGCAGTAAATTGTACTCCTGGCAAGTGAAAAGATAAGAGAAAGAAATACCTACACTTGGATTTTTAAGGCCAAAACAGGACAATCTTTTGGCTTTATAATGTATAATAAGGATGAGGAGAAACAAAACAACAACAAAACAAATCCACAAACAAAAACAACAAGAAGAAAAAAACACAACAAACCACCACCAACACCCCAACAAACCCAAAACCAACCAACACACCCCCCAAAAACCCCAAAACAACACTAAAAAACAAAGGAAAGACTAAAAGGAATAAAGAAGAGATGATTATGTAATAAGGATTACTTATGGTCACTGTAAAAACCATTCTTAGAAAGATGCCACACAACAGAAACATTTCCTGGGTTAGAAATATGCACTTAAATCTTAAAAGTTTTATTTTTAACTGAATGTGACTATAACTAAACCCACTTGCTATTAGCACTTGGAAGAAAACATTGTCCAAATTAGTATGATTATTTACAAGCATGACAGTAAGCACTTTCTTTAAGATAGATGAGAAATATATTTCAGGGAACTGATCTATTGAGTATGTTTTAGAACATGTAAGAAATATACTACTAGTTTTCATGAACTGTTTGCAAAACTTTGCTATACCATGGCTCTCAGGAGTAAATTAGTCAGAATTTCCACCTGCTTTTCCACTCCAAGACTTAATTTTTGTAGCCTTTCAAGGTGATCACTCCAGTGCTGACTTCTGTGGTTTCATAAATGGTAAAGACTTATGTTTTTCCGATGTTACACTGTCTCCTTCCACTTCTATTAAGAGGAAACAAAGCAAACAAATCTTACCATAAAAAAAAACCCAAGCAACAAACCACAACCAACTCTAAGGGTACCTTGAAGCAATACAAAACCAGGAAAACAAAAACACCAAACAAAATACCCCAAACCAAACAAAATATGTAAGAAACAGAATGGTTTTTCTTTTTTTCAAAATTGTATATATAGGGTTAAGTCATACAAAAACTATTGGAGTACTGTCAGAAATTCAGGCATACACTGTTAGAGTTTTACTTAATGATCAACACGCAGAAATCTTGCCATAGGAGGTGTAGGCTCAAAGTTACTGAAGGCCTATAGGACTGCAGATTATTTTAAAATGTTAGGAGAGATGAAGTTTCAACTGCCTTTTCAAGTTCAAGAACTGGGGCTCATCAAGAGAAAGCAGCAGGAAACAGGTTCAAATCAAACAGAGAAATATGTCTCTTTACGCAGGACGTAGTAGACCTATGAAATTTCTTGCCAGAGGACGCTGTGCATAAATGTTTATATGAACTCCACGGTAGACCAGGCATCCATTACAGGTTAGTGAACAAACTTAGCTGAAAAAAAAAAGTCAAATGCTGGATGAGTACTAAGGGGAGCTATCATACATACTTGATTGGTTGCCCTCCAGACATCTGTTTCTGGCCTAAAAAGAGAGTGTTAGGCCAGTTGGGCAGCTGATCTGAACCAGGGAGGGCATTCCACATTTTCTTATGTTATGCTTTAGGGAAGCATATGGTTATCAAAGTCCTTTACTTTTCATCAGTATATATATTTTTTCTTGGTGTAGTTCCACTCCATGAACAGAATTAGTTATCAGTATGAACATACCACTTATGGTCCCTACAGTGTTTTCTGAAAAGCATTGAAATTATCAATAATTTGATTTCATACTTTAACTCAAAAAGTTGAAATTAATCCCATTCTTTTGGAGACTGTCCATACCTCTGCACTTATTTTGGATAGCAGATATCATGAAACTTCTATGAATGAATTAAAACTCAGATCACCAGAATATTATTCACTTTTTTAAAAGCAACCTGCTATTTTACTATGTTTTCGGTTTCAGAAATGACAAGGTAGTAACAGTAGCCACATTTCTGCACAAGATGTAATGATTTTCCAGTGCTCTTCTCCTAGGTTGTACTCAGCCATTTTACGTACAAATAACATGATACAGATACAGTGCCATGACACAGGTAAATATTAACATTGCAAACAAATGGAGGTGACAACTCTGCCAAACATAAACCCAGTATTTGCTTATATACAGATGCTCTCCACAGTCAAAAGAGTGACAGACACTTCTGACTTTCTACCCACTGGTATAATCTAATAGTGACATCCTAGTCCTTTACAAAGCTGTAGGATGCCTCAAAGAAATGCCTGATTACAAGTGGTACAGCTGTTCAAAGTTGATAGAATATTTAATAGATTATTAATGTGTATGATCTGTTTAATTTTCTGCCCTGCTGGCACTAATATTTAATCAGATTTTGGATATATTCTTCTCTACTAATTGAGTTTAGAAAACCTTGATTATCACGTGCAGCTGACAGAAGAAAGTACTATTTTTTAAATTAGTTTTTAAAGTCATTCCTGTTCTTCGTGTTATGGATTCTTAAACAGGCACATGTTTCCAAAAGGAAATCATAGCCATTTCATAGATTTTACCACAGAAAATAGAATCCCTCTAGATTTTAATATTTTCAAACAGATTTTATTTCTGAGCATTAAAAAAAAAAAATCTTTTCTTACTCTTTCCTCTACACCCTCCCCACGCCCACCACCCACTCCCATTTTGGTCTATACTGTGTTCTTTACTTAATATCAGATGTGATAACTTCAGACAGAACATGTCACTTCAGGTTTCTCTATTGAATCCTCCCCTTTTCAATTGCTCCACCTTTTCAATTTCTTTTCTTTCAAAGAACTATTACACTGTAGCTTTTTACAAAGTTTTTGACAGAGATCATCAAAGCCAAAAGAATGTAGTAGAAAGCTAATAGCTACATTTTAAAATTATTTTAAAATACACATTTCATTGGGAAATATTTTTTTAAGGATGGTAGCAATAGAAATGATTGTCACTATATTTTATGACAATGCCAACTCAATGCCTTCTTTTCAAGGCAGCATTTCTTCTATCTATACCATTCCTTGCATTAAGAATATTTTCATTCATTTGTATGTGGCCTTTATATGATAAAAAAATAATAAATGCAAATAAACTAAACCATCTAATTAAAACATTCCATTGGATCATCCATCACATGGGAAATCTCATATTCACATAATTAAGCATTACCTTCCCATACAAGCAGGATTTATCCCATTTTATCTTTTAGTGCCTTGAATACAGCCAGGATGAACTAAGCAGAACCAGTTTGATTTTCAGTATACAGTGACTTAAAAAACTCAGTCCTACAGAGGTCATCAGTTATTAACGAAGGGTAAATTTTAAAATTAGCCACAGAATGATTTAAAAGGTATTTGTTCTTGAATGCTCTTCCTCATCTTTCTCAAATAAAATAGATTAAAAAGGAAATTAAATTCTTCAAGAAATAAATTTTGACTGAAGAGAGAAATCACACTAAGAAGCTAATTTAAGAAAGATGAAATTAATTTTGGTGACATTTATTCTATTTAGCAAAAATGGTGACAAAACATATAGTAGCTCTGTTACCATGAGATAAGAGGTTAGTAATTTAAGGCCGGGCATAGCTACAGTCTACAACGATTTAATCCTTCTGGTACAACATCCCTTGTGACCTATCATTAAAGGTTTAGAGAAAAACTGACAATTATTATTAGCTAGTAATTGGATTTTGGAGATTCAGTGTAAAGTTAGGGTAATTTAAATGACTGTTGACGTTGGAAAGATTATGTAAACGCTCTGAATCAGATGTATTTATCAATTTATTTGATCGGATATAAAACCCCTAACATCACTATTGCCTGAAACAGAGTACCAAAATGTGCAAGGTTACTGCAATAGTCCATTTCAAATTAATAAATAAAATCAAAGAAACAGCAAGAGGAAATGTAGACCATATTAACAGCCACCAAAATTTTTAACTACTAATCTCAATTAAAGTAGGCAAAAAGTAAATTTTTATAGACATGCCATTATTAAAACAAATACACAGTATGCCTATGTATGAAAATGAAAAGAGAATGGTGCATAAATTCATTATATGGATGTTTAATTATTTTTCCTATGTTTTAGAACAGAATTGAAAACACAGGAACCTTTCAAATGTTTTTTTTTCTTATGGCTTCAACATTCGGGGTTCTGTTAAAGGGACGCATATGCACACATACTGTTGTAATACGGGTGTATGTGCTCAATCACCCTAGAGCACAGCTTCCAGGCCAAGATGCTAGCAGGTGAAGATTTTTATTATGTTACACAGCAAAATTATATACTCTATCAGAAGGCACAAGTGTCACATCTTAATTGGTTATTTTCTACTGGTGTGTGTGTAATTAAGGCATACAATAGGTCAAAATAATAACACAATATTCTAATACATCCAACCAAATTCTGCCAAGTTTCTACCTTCAGTTACAAGATGTTTACATTCTTTTCTAAGTCAGAGACCAAACATAGCCGTTCCAGATCCATCTGAAAACAACTCTTCTCCTTCAATATACCAGTCCCACCTCCATTGATGTACATTGGAAAAACACAGTGTTCTTCTTCAGGGCAAACCATATTTTGTGTGCTTAGTGCAAAACCATGGTAGCACCTGAGATTTGCTTTCATGCAACTGCACACAGTGTGTGAACCAAAAGAATGAAGCCACACCAATGTTTGATTATCCACCAATCTTCAATAACCACTTTCTTGAATAGACACTTTGGCATAATTTTGAAAACGTACTTGCTAATGTCTGATACTGAAGTTATAAATCCCAGCCTCAGAACCTGATACTTATGTTTCTGGTATTTCCCTCCCCAGTGCTGTTACTATTACCTGTGCCCTTTACTTCTTACATGAATGTTGCTATGTTATTCATTCCTGTGTGGAAGAACAACAATTTTCCCTGATTGATCTGTGCATGAGTGATAATGCAGTAAAAAAAATACTTCCTGAATAGGAAAGCATAACTAACTTCTAAATTAAATTGAGAACAGAATCACACTTGTTACCAGTAGAAGAGTTTTCAGATAAACCCAGGATAGCTACACCACTCTTTAATGCTATGCCCTCATGTGCTTGGTGGCACATCCTACAGTCAGTAGTCTGGCACTCAATGGGAAGACTTCAAAGAGATGTGCATGTAAAATCTGTATACAAAACCCCCATACATACAATTTTTAAGGCATGCTTTGTCTTTCTTGATTTTTCAGCATATTCCACTCCCATTGGAATTTTATTTCGCTGGTGCAGAATTTCCCTCCATCTTTCTACAGATTCATCACAGTCCTAAAATGTTAATGATGTCATGTCTCCTTCCTCTTCTTTCTTTCCTTCTGTACAGAAAAGTTTACATGCTCCCATGGAACTGAAATTTGGCACCAACTTTCTTCCCTTTTGATATGAACCTATAATATTTGGGTATTTAACAACAGCACTCTCTTTAGTGTAAAATGAGGCCACTGATATAAAACCGTAGAATGGTTTGGGTTGGAAGGAACCGCCAAAGGTCATCTAGTCCAACCCTCCTAGAATGAGCAGGGACATGCTCCGCTGGATCAGGTTGCTCAGAGCCTTGTTGAGCCTCATCGAGCCTCACCTTGAACATCTGCAAGGACGGGGCCTCAAGCACCTCTCTGGGCAACCTGTTTCAGTGTTCCATCACCCTCATGGTAAAGAACTTGTTCCTAACATCCAACCTAAATCTGCTCTTCTTCATTTTAAACCCATTGCTCTTTATCCTATCACTACTGGTCTTTGTAAACTGTCCCTCTCCAGCCTCTAGTAGACCCCCCTCAGGTACTGTAAGGCTGCTATTAAGTCTCTCTGGAACCATCTCATCTCTTCTCCAGGCTGAATAACCCCAGCTCTCTCAGGCAGTCCTTGTAGGAGAGATGTTCCAACCCCCCAATCATTTTCGTGGCCCTCATCTGGACCCACTCCATCAGGTCCAGGTCTTTCCTATGTTGAAGGTGCCAGAGCTGGACACAATACTCCAGGTGAGGTTTTACCAAAGTGTCAGAATCACCTCTCTCTATCTGCTGGCCACACTTCTTTGGATGCAGCCTAGGATTTGATTTGCATTCTGGGCATCACAAACAATAAGCAATATGGACTTTTTGTTTTCCTAGGAAAAAACATGCAACCTGTGATCACCTTTAAAACCTCTTTTGGCTTAAAAACAGAAAGAATAGAATTTGTCTTCATAAATTATTGGCAGTCTAACCTCCTATTTTGGCCCATCTGAAGTGTGCTAAACATAACTGCAGAAACTAAGTAGTACATGCTAGGACACTAGTAAATCAATCTTAAGAGACCTTTTAAGCCATCTTGAAATAATGTCTCTAATGTTTTATACAGCACTGCTCTGTTTGTAATCTCCACTGGGCATAAGAAATGTGACATTTTTAAGGTTCTTAAGCATAACATTTTCATAGCAGATCAGCATGAAGTTATTTGGCTGGAGCACAGGTGTTTCTTTAATTATATAACATTCAGAAAATTCACTGCATTCAGTGACCTTCAGATCGCACTCCGACTTGTGTGGTTTTGTAGGCTCATGTAAAGTAACAGCACAAGGACACTGGTTGTCTCTGGGCTTGATTAAGTGTTTTCTTATGTTGCCTTTTATTATGTTTTCAGTGTTTCTGGGAGCAGCTAGCTACTTTAGTATTCCTGAAACCACATACATTTAAAGAGTGGGTGACTCCAAAGTTGGAAGTTGTGGTAGCTATGAACAAAGAGCTGCAAAATGCAGACCTGTTTTAAAATAATGAGTTAAACAAGATGCAGAAAAATGCTGCCTGAACAAATTTGTATATTACATTAACAGCTGAGAGCATAATGATGACATCCTACAGTATGTTGATCCTGAAATGCTATGGGACAGCTTTAGTTGCTTTCTAGATAAGTATTGAGCTGACAAGTACCCTTTCAGGAAAGACTCTAAGCAGAAGTTATGCTATGGTACCTGTGTTCACATACCACTAAATCAAAGTGTACACTAAGATCAAATGTCTACAGTGGACTAGGGAAAACCAAAGCACAAGAGTCAGTTCACAGATCTATCACTGATGTTCTTCACATCAATTCATGCTGCCATGAAGCTAGATAAAATACAGGTTGTAGAGATTAATTCAGGACAAATTATTAATTCAGTGAAAATGTTTTGAAAAATGTTAGATGATTAAAATAAAACATAATTTAAATTCCCTAAAACAAATCACAAACATACCTGAAGAAACCACGCTAAAGCCAAACAGAAACCCACAAAACAAAAACAAATCAAGCAAAAAAAGAAACAAACCCAACCCAAACAAACAAAAAAAACCCCACAACCTAGCAGGTAACAAATTAGCTAGGTACAATGAGATATTCTCTTATGAGCAGCTTAGATAGTTTTAGGCTCCTGTACAACAAGGTAAGGTTTGGCAGAATTCAAGGAGCCTTTCTACCCTTCCCTAAGGTGGTATTTTTCTGCTTTTGAACTTCAGCATATATAGTCTAGAAGGTCTACACTTCAGACATTTAGGCCAGACAAGGCCAGCTAAGGGATGAAATCAGAAACAAAACATCACCATTAGGGCTCTGTAAGCCTGACAGTAATGGTGACCCTCGGGAAGAAATCTCACATTTTAATGAGAACTCAAAAGAATGAAAAGGTCCAGGCTACAGATGTCACAAAGTAAACTCTTCTCAGTTACTAGTTAAAGATCAGAACCAAAAAATTACTGAACCTCAAGTCACAACAGCCTGATATATTCTGGTGCTGAAAGCTGTCCCCTCTATTTGAAATTACTAGCAAAGATGTTCATTAAGTCTATTTCAATACCATTATGCAATAACACCAAAACAAATAGAGCATAACAATGAGAGGAAAGATTTGATGAGCAAAAAAAGTTACTGAGCCTTCCTGAGGCAGATACAATATAAAACTGCACCTTAATTGTGAAATAGGCAGCAGAAACATGCACTATGAACATTCCCTCTAATGTTTGGCAATAGACAAAATCACGTAATGCCTTTATTAAACAGCATGAAATCTATTTAACGCTTCTTTGGATGCACTAATTAGGTTTTGTATTGTGGGACACAGTCATACAGTACTAAGGGCAAAATGCTCCACATAGTTAAGTTCCATACTACTTCTGCTCACACAATGCAATATAAGAAAAGTCAGTACATTCTGTGAGAGACAGTAACGAGCTTTTTTACTACTATTTTGGTCCCAATATTAAAGCACATATACTCATTTTAATATTAAGAACAAAACACTGATTTACAGGAATTTGTCAGTGGAAACTCTTATTCTAAAGGACAAACACCACTACAGCACACAATATAGCCTTAAGACTGAGAACTGTGACATACATGCTCAATTTTACATCTCTTTGAACTCAGTGCATTCCATGAGTGCAGATGAATTAGCAGAGGTTAACTCACTACCCGAGGTTAAAAACTTCCATAATATTTCTAAAGCCTGCATCTCCACTGTCTCCTTCATAAAGTCTTGAGGTAGCAACAGAAGGAAAGTCAAAGTGTATTTGATGTTTTTTTTAATTTTGTCTGCTAAGTAATTAAAAAAGGTTAGTTCAGAAATGTTAAACTTAACCTATGTTACTTAAATAAATAAATTACCTAATACACTGTAACAAACAGTGGGTCATTGCTGCACTGATTTAACTAACAAGCAGTTATTTTCTTTATTCAGTATACTGAGGATTAAATGCAGAATGAAAATGTTTTTAAAACAGGGAATTTTCAAGTAAAGATAAAATGCACTTGGGAAGCTGCAAGTCTCACATACTTGATGAAGCTGCAGCAGCTGCCTTGAAGTGAGGGAACATATACTGCAAGCTGCTGCAAGCTGTCAGAGAAAGGGTGGCAGAACTTGCCCCAAATGCCACAGACATTAACACCTGCACAGGCAGGTGAGCCTGACTACACACAAACAAAATCACCCCCAAACTGAGATAATTTTTCTTTAAGTATTCAGTCCCAAAGCAGATTAAATGTTCCTTCAAATACAATGAAATTGTAAAGCCACCAGCGCAGCCTATGGCAATGTTACAAACAGTTCCACATGTTCCTGATGACTCTGCAGGAACGCACCTAGCAGACATTGTGGCTTTATATTCAGAACCAACTACTGTGTTCCTTTTACCTTGAAGTACATGTTTCTGCGCACAGCTATACTGCACAGAAAAATTCCAGGCTCTGTTTCCTTGGGTTTTGGATGGTTTGTTTTGTTATTCTGTTTGGGGGTTTCTTTGCTCAAGATAAATTAATGGAGCTATTAGTGAATGAATATTATGAAATCTGAGAATAGTATCAATAAATCATACTATGTATAGAAAATCAATACACTCCTTAATGCTCTTCTAAATGTTTATGTGTAAGTAAAAAACATAATGGAGTCTAAAATCTGATAGTACTGGAAATATGAACTACTGAATGTTAGATAAGATAGCTATGACTCTTAAGATTTATTTTAACAGTCCAAATCTTAACCTAGAACTCAATGATATCCATATTACCTTTCTATAACCCTTTTCTGGCATTCAGGTTTCAAATACATCCTGAGTGCTAGGCATGAAAAGTAATCCTCTCTCAAAGTGACACAGTAAGTTAAAAAAAAGATGTAGGAGGGTTGATCATGCAAAATTTTCCACCATTCCAATATGCATTTTTGCAGGACATGCCCATTTTTCCCTTGTTTTGCAAGGGGCTACCAAGGCCTACACAAAACTCCCTCATCTTGTCTCAGCTGTGTTGTACTAGCTTGCCTGCAGAAAAGGCAGAAAAGGATGAACCTATATGCTACTTGTTCAAATCAGCCAAAGCCTAGCAGAGAAACATGTAACTGTCCATAAGACAAGAACATTAGGCTAAGAATAAGATATGTAAGTGTGGCTCAGAAAGCAAGTGCAATTGTAGCGAAGACAGCTCACAAGACTCATCCTGGCACAACTGGCCATACAGGTAAAAAGCTGGGGCAATGACAGCTTCTGGTTCTCAGCCAGGCATTTACTGGAAGTGACAGGCTTCCACTTTAATTTCCCAGGAGCTTACTGTGTACTACTCAAAACAGTATTCCAACACACCTGTGTTCTGCTGGTATGTCCTAAAAAGATAATATTGCCCCCTCTCCAGTCCTTTAATTACCACCAAAATCACACCCACCTCTACAGTCCTGCATTTCTCACTCCAGGTACATTCCCACATCATGCATCATGTAACTCCACCTAGCTTGCCCCCATGCCTTTCCTACAATATATCCCTAAACTGGGATGCTGATCCCCCCAGTCACCTACAGCATGTAGCTCTCAGCATGTCTTGGCTCCCTGTGGTCTGCTCTGAGCTGGAAGCAGAGAGTCTGGAACCCTCTAAGCTCCAATTCCAGATGTTCTGGGGCACATCATAGCAGGGTGGAGAAGTGGAAGCAACAACATGGCTTTATACCCTCCTTGAGGTAAAAGCCCTCATTTGTGTCCCCCTCATGCTGCAGATGAGTGTAAACAGATGTGATACTATCAATGCAAATACAGCCATCTCTGCTTGGACTTAAGACCTCTGCACTTGCAAGTCTATGATTGATATGGTGCTAAATGACTGTATGGATAAGGGCTTCTACACCTGCAATTAAATCATCACATATTCATGAACATTCCAACTCAGTCCAACATGAGAACAAACACTTTCAAGAAATCACAGCCTCAGTTTGGAGACTTTCTGTGCTACCCCACCACATTAGCCACAAACTCCTGGAAGGATTAGAACAAGAAATCAGGCCAAGCAGCACGGTAATAGCACACAACTCCATTCTCTCTCTATACGCATACCAATTAGGAGAGCTATGCAACGCAAAAGGGAAAAATGAACTGGTCCCACCACAAAGGCACCATAGAAATGGCAAGAATGAAGACAGAGACTCTGAAAAGAGTGAAAAACTGTATAGCCTACAATGACAAAATTCCATCATCCCACAGGGTACTAAGGAAACATCTTCAGCTGCAGCAACAGATCAATGAGGAGAGAAAAATTTCATCAATCGTCACAAGAAAATAAGCTCTTAAAAATATAAACCATCATTACTGACAAGAAATATTACAGGAATAGAAAACACCAAGCGTGTCTGTGTTCCTTCTACTCAACCTCAAATCATACGTCACCACACATTCCCATGTGTAACACGAACCTCAATGAAGAGTCATTTCAATAATAAAGGTCTTTAAATCAGGGCTATTTTCATTTTATGTACTATTAAAATATCTATTAAAATATGCATACAATGGATATTATACTATATTTAGAATATAAAAGGTATGGATGGCTAAACCGCAGTCAGTACTTCAACAATAATTATGATTAAATTGTTATTGGAATTTTTCTTATTCTTATGAATTCCTTCAAACTGGCCTGGGTGAGAGCAGATCTTTTTTCTCATCATGTTAATACTGCTCTATAATTGCTTTAGCAGTTACATTTTAAGATCTTAAGCATCACCTCTGCTATTTCAAAGCATCATGAGTCAAAAACTACCAGCTGAAACGTTTGATTTCATGAAATCAAAGATTTCAAGATTAGATTAGATGTATGTATTGGGAAGCTTCATCATCCAGGACATAATTTTGGGCCTAAATTGAAATACTGGAAATGTAATTAATCCACACATCATCTTTTCTTTTTTCCTTTTTTTCAGGCAAAAAAAAAAAAAATAGAAAGAAAAAAAGGAATTGTAACACCAATGAAATAAGATGTCAGAGAAGTGATGTAACTGTCCTACAAAGTGAGATCTGATGATTAGTCCATCCCACTCAGTATTCAGCCATGGGCAATAATCTCTACTCTCTGCTGTAAGAATTTCTGCACTTTGTCCCATCAAAGTTCTTTTGGGAAGGAAGTGGTTCTGATATTATCAATTGCTGTTCAGTTTAATGTTATTTGCTTTCACTAGAAATGCCTTAGGAC
Organism: Melanerpes formicivorus; assembly: GCF_026170545.1. Lineage (NCBI taxonomy): Eukaryota > Metazoa > Chordata > Aves > Piciformes > Picidae > Melanerpes > Melanerpes formicivorus. The sequence goes on along the minus strand of NW_027142358.1, from coordinate 15,404,709 downwards.
TAAACTTTTTAGGAATGTGAACCCAAATTTTCAAGACCCAGTATCCGAAATAAAGGAAACTCCAAGTGAACTGTCACTGAACTCTTTTGTCAATCCCAATATAACCTACCCACTTCCCACCCCCCTCCCCACCATAGTTATCTTAGATAAAAGCAACAGCACTGTCAAAAGGACAAGTACAGAGCATCAATAAAATAAACCTAAGTTTTATATATTTTAAAATTTTAAATGAATTGGTACACACAATCAAAAAAGGCTGGAATGTTTTCTTAGATTACAATATTTGTTCCTATCCCTATTCCCAAACAACAAATATGTAGGAGTGTTTAAAAAAACAGATTAAATCACTGATATTTATACTTTTCTAAAGACTTACACTTTATATTAACTATTGTGCACTATCTAAACTGATAATAATTTAAGCACTTATATGTATCTAAACAACACTTTCAAAGGAAGAATCACACAATAGCTGGCTCGATCCTCTGAGCAACTGAACTGGGTTGTTGCACAGGAGAGCTTTTATTCTGCTCCTGGAGAAGCTGTCAGAACACAAGTATTTTCTACATTGTTTCTCTAGCAGATGTTCCTCCAGGAACCTTAAATCAATTGTGAACTGACAGAGCACAGTAAAATTCTACCTTATGCCCTCCTTCCTCCTGCTATTAGAAAGCCATGGCAGAAGAGGGAAAGATCCTGCTGCCCTGAACATTGACCCCAGCCACTTTACACCAAGTGTTCCCATAAAAGGAATTCTCCACTGGCCCTTTACAGCAAGGATTCAGCTTCTTTTAACAGCTGGAGGTATTGAGGAAGGAAGACTCCCTGGTTTAACAGATTGAAAAAAAACAAACAGACAACATGATATGAACTTACCCTGGCTCTCCCTCTACCAATTGTCCATTCCAAACCTCTTTTCCCCTGCGTCTACATATAAATTATTTCAGTTGACTTTTTAACTTCAGCCTATCTAGAACAAACTACAACAGAGCAATGTGTTTCCATGTCACTGCAAGACAGAATAAATACATCTGCATCTATCATATAATGCTAAAGGAATATTGCACTAGATCTTGCCCAGTCTGTTTTGAAGGTGAATTGACTGAACTATGAGAAGTGGGAGTAAAAAAGGCCCCAAACCAGAACCATAGCAAGAATTACCCCAAAAGAAGGGGTAAAATTGACAAATCTAACTTCCTAGAAAAAAATAATTCCTTCTGTATAGAGAAACTTAGTTAGCTAATACATAATATGTATACATTTACTTAACTGAAATATATGTTCTGTCTCCAGTTCTAGCCAAGTGGCTAAGAGATGAATCAATGGCTAAGATTGAAAGGGTGTGCATACACTGTTAGATGATTTCACTCAATCCCAAACTGATTGCAGCATTCGTGCTAACACACCAGACCACCAAATTTGTGCTAGCATTTGACATCTTAATACGTACCATCTCATCCACACAATGTCACACGCAACACATCAAAGGAGAGACTAACAGCTGAGAGGCAGCAGTTGCCTTGAATCACCTTGTAGCTGGTGAAACTGTTAGGCATTTAATTTGATGTCCACATTTCACAAAGCCAGTGGTTAGTATTAGATCTCGAGTCCTGATCTACTTTATCCACTAGAATCCTTTTTGCAAGCTGGACTTCTATACACCAAAAGTTTACATGTTCTTGCAAGGTATTATAAGGTTTCACTGGGCTGCCTTTGTGAAGGTATCCTCAAGGCACTGATCCCAGTAGTGCTCCAAGGATTATCAGAAGTGGTAAAGCAACAGCAATACTGAAGCATCTATATGACACTGTCAGACTACCAAGTATAAAATCAGCCCCTAAACCATCCTGAAGAACACATATTTTCATACTGCAGAACCAAAGGCAGCCTGAATTCTTGAAACATGTTAGTACAGATACTTAGACAAGTGGACACAACTTGCACACACTCCATCAAACTACTCACCTGTTCAAACCTGAGCATCTCCTCATTGTTTTGGACACCAAAATGTTTGTACATCTGCCCACTGCCTCAAGATCAGCAAGTATCACAACCAGGTTACACACACAAACGTAACTCTGTCCACATGTACATTAGGCCACAATCCAGTTGCATGACAGCACACTGTTTCACAAATAATAAAATATAATATACTATTTTTTTCCAAATCACAGCAATTTTTTTTTGCTTTGTTTTTAAGTCTCAAGCTATATTTTCATACATACTAAAAGCAATGAGTTGGGCCTGGCTTAAAAAAAATAAACTGATATCTGTGAGCTTAAATACTGGCCTATGTTTATTTAAAACATAATTTTTTTGAGTGTCTACAGGAAAAATCACAGATACATAAATTTATGTTTTAAACCAAGTATAAAACACACTGTGGTGGATACCAGCACTATCCATCCTGCATGATTTAGTCATAAACAGTGTAAGACCAGATAATCCATAACTCTGCAAACAAATGTGGTCTGGTTTCATTCACATCTTCCATGCAAACAGATGCTTATCATATTTTTCTCAAAATAAAACAGATGTTCCACTGTTGAAATCCTGGGAATGCAGGTTTTAAAAAAAAAAAAAAAAGGAGCTATTTACAGTAGGTAATAGTCTGAATATTTACTAGCATTATGTGACGTATAATGTTTTCAATAAAAAAAGGAGACTGTAAAATTAATCATTGCAATCACCCAATCACAATATTGCAATCAGTTATGTTTTATTCTTGGCCTGCATCTCCAGCAGCATATCATTATTTTAATGACAGTTGTGGAGGACTGTGAGAGTACTAGGAAATACCAAAAAGTACCATCAAAAATATGCTTAAGATTTATGATTAACTGTTCAACCTACAGATTTTAGATCAATGACTCAAAGCAGTAATGAAAAACTTAGTTTTTTAGTTTTTATAAAGGTGGCCAAATCATTGAGCAAACAATTAGTGCTTGTAGCTCTTTCGAGCTCTCTCAGGGAAATGAACAGAGTCCAGAAGCGGTGACTGAAAATCATTCCCCACTTCCACAGTAGCTTTTGCAAACCCCTTTTAATAAAATCACATCATTCCAGTTTTGTTCTGAGCAAGCACTTCCTACTAATTTACCAGTCTGAGCTGGGTAAAGGCCTTGAAATAGTGAGACGAGAAGGATTGGGACAGCCACAGGTTTCTAACATGATCACAGGAGATGAAGATGACCCAACAAAGAAAGGTGAAAAAGCACTTCCTTGATACAGCACCCTATAACTCTAACGGAGAGAAAGGGGGAAAAAGCAAGTTCTATTGCAGCAGTAACACTGTGGGTAAGTCTTAAATATGAGATGTTAAAAATTAGTATCTAAGGCAACTCTTTTCCTCATGCACAAGTTAATTACATGTAAAAATTTCTGTTGTTTCTAAGACAGCTATAAAGCACATAGGATATTGCACTGTCCAGATCAGTGGGACTTATGTATTTACCCATACTGACAGAAACAGTAAACAATGAAGTGCCATTTTTGTCTGGAGTCTCACAGGAAAGGAGAAGTCTTTAGCTGAAATACAGATGGGCACAAATAGAAGACAGTCATAGAAAGTTGCCTATGAGGCTTCTATATTAAATACCTTCCCATCCAAAACTGGCTCCATTGTCTTCATGCCCCCAGGTCCAAGGACAAGAACAACTGTGGAAGTTGGTGAGGATACTTAGGTGACAATGGATGGGTTAGATCTTATTCCTGCAGTGCTAAAACCAGCTACATCAGCCAGAAGTGTACTAGCTAACCAAAAGGATGAAAAAAACTACAGCACTGTAAAAGGTTATGGAGATTTCAGTAAGGGTATGTAGCAGATTAATTATCAGGGACCATGTCAGCCTTAAAGACATAAATAAAGCTTTTAGTTACTAGTGAGGACATTAAAATGAATCTTATTAGCCCTTGCATCTATACTTCACTAAAAGTACATGAATTATAATCAACTGTGTAAGTTGCTGATCCAAGATCCAAGCCTATACAAACTGAATCAACATTGTGTAAGACAGACAGCTAAAATATATATGAAAATACCAACATAGTAATGTTCACGCATTCATACTTGGTAGTATGAGACTTTGACTATTTTCAGATATGTAGAAGAGGAGCAAAAGCTGTAGAGCTGGAGGGGAGGAAGGGACCACAATCTCAGCTAAATAAGACGATGCAAAGGACTTAATGGAATAAGCAGAATAATAACACTTCTACAATGAACTGATGAGCAGAGAATTGATATTAAAGATGATGCATGGTGTTCAGTATTATTAGCTTTTCTGAACAGCTGAGACAGCAAGATCCTGAAGGCAATAGTACCATCTGAAAGCATCTCCAGTGGATACTATAAAATAGAGCATTAATATCACCAGGTTTGGAAGTAATCAAAGGAAGTATTCAAAACTGTACATAAGGAGCAGTGTATAAAGTTGCACCACAATCATGGCAACATTATACAAATAATTAGGAGAAATTGCATTGTTCAAAACAAGAAGCCTTTACAAAATAAGCAGTGAGATTGATTGAAACAGGTTAAATAAAACTAGCTGTGATGAGAAAGACAGTTTACTGTGGAAATGAAACAAGTGGAATCCTGATAGTGAAGCTATATGAAAAACTGGCTTAAACAGACAGAAATATTAATTTGATTCAAGTTCTTTTATGCCATATCTATTACTGGTATGGGAAAACAAGAATAAAGCTTAAGACAGCAGTACATATACCTAGTATAAGCACTAAAAAATTACACAATACACATTTTGAAAGTTACACACAGACAATAATTTGCCTTATTTCTGGCTAAAAACCAAAAAGTCCTTGCAATGTAAAGAAAACTGAAGGTGATTCTAAATGAGGACTTCCAGACTTCTACACTTCATCCAACATCTAGATAGATCACATAAATAGCATATACACTCAAAATATTTAAAGAGGAAAAGAGCCAATTAAAGGTATATATCCAAATTCATGCTCCCTGTCTGAAATTTTAATACCAATCTGTGCACACAGGTCAATTGATTTCATACATCTAGGTGAAATGATATCACACAATTTCTCTGATAATCCTGTATGTCATCTAAATGCTAAGTTACTTTCCAGCTGCTTCAAATAAATGTTTTATTTTATGAACATCCTAATGAGCATTTAAGATTGGTATTTAAATATTTTTAAACTATTTAAATAATACTTGAGAACAACACTGAAATACTATGTAAGTGTTTGCTACTTGCATTTGCCTTTTTTAATCACTGACAGGCAACAGTGATCTTCTTACATAGTGTACAGAAGGAAGTAACTGCTAAGTTTTGCTACTAGCATTCATGTACATCATGATCTTCAGAATAAATGAAGAACTCATTCATATAAAATAACCAATAAAGAGATGACAAGATCTCATTAGTACTCAGTCTCAAAAAGCTATTATCTGTTTTGTCCAGAATTTCTGAAAAATAAAAATTATTAGCACGTGCCAAAAAAAAAAAAAGTCTGTGCAGGAGATCACATAAATCTGCCTTTCAAATTTGGAAGACTTAGGCATCAGTGCAATTTTAAGTGAAAGGACTTCACTGTACTTTTACAATGATTTTCAAGTTATTTAGCCAGTAACCTTGACTCTAACTACTGTAGAACATTCTGAGATCTTTCATGTCTAAATGAAATATTGCAGGGAAAAAGTTTCATCTGAAAAACTATAATTAACTATATGCAAAGGCAGAAAACTAAGAATACATATTATTTTTAACACAACTTTTCCTACTTGCACAATTAAATGATAAAACTTCTTTAGATAAAAAGTGAAACATTAACATCTTCTTTAAAATATTTTTCATAGGGAATTCCTATTCTGCTTCCAAAAAAATGAAGCATAAATTGCACTGTTCAGGACTTTGAAGCTCATCTGGTTCATAAGGAAATCTCACTTTGCAGCGCTTCACTTTTGAAATATTTGGCTAAAAGTCAAAGGAATGCCTGACCTGACACATTAGATTAGAAAGAATATAGACATTTACTCTGTGGCAAATAAGGAGGATCATAGGAATAAGTCTCTTGCCTCATATCTCTTGGATAATTTTTATCAGGTAGTTGAGCATGCATATGCACAAATTATCTTTGTTGTAAGGGTTACATACTTAAAAGGATTTCTGCAAAATGCAGTCAAAACATCTCTAACTGAATGCTACATACTGGTCTTTTGTTGAAATTCATGAGAACCGAGTGGTTACCGTCTGTTTCCAGATGACTATTGAGTTTGGAAATCCAAAGGAAAGTTTTCACACAAATGCAATTTTACAATAACAACTTCTGTCTTATCCTGAATATAGTTTTAACTTAAAGTTCATTTTTAGAAATGTAAATAGTCCCAAAGATTAATCTGTACCACTCCTTTTACTGAACCCAAAAGCAGGTGTGTGTGTATATATATATGGTTCCAAATGAATATAAGGCAACCACCCTGACCCCCATAAAGATAAAGGTCAAATTAAAGCTAATTCCTCTTACCAGAATTCGTCTCCTTTGAGTGTCAACTGGCTTACCCCACACCCAAATAGGGGTGCAAACTAACAGACAGTAGATGACTGAGCACAAATTTCTAGCAAGCTCATAAAATTACAAAGGTATGTATATTCAGGTTAAGTACTACATGACATAAGACCTCATACAAATGCTTTTTGAAATTCAGTAAAAAAGTCTGAGATTGAAATTATGATTTTCAGTGTGTAGTAAATCAAATCTAAATCAATGTTAGAATTTTCAAAGCTGTTCCCCTTAAGAAAAAGGATTTCCATTCTGTACCCTGCATCCTTCCTCTTTTTATACCTCAAATTATCCATATCTTCATGTCACTGAGCTTTTGGGGGGGAAAAAATCCAAACCAAAAGTAAACAACTCTCTTCTCATGAAAATGTAGCTAAAATTAAAAAAAAAATTAAAAATATATGCACTACAAAATATACATAGACTAAACTATGGTCACTATTGTAGGACTATACTGGGGATGTTGATGGAAGAAAGTTGATCAGAGAATCATCCTTCTCTTCCAAGTGGGAAAAAGGAAAGGTAAAGAATGAAAAGGAGAGTATCCTCCCCATTGGACTCCACCTACACACTGGAAAACATATCTTTGTAAAAGTGTAATGTGGCTATTCATCAAAACAATCTTCCTGGGAAGTAATTAAGTTGTATATGAGAAATTTCTCTTTTTCAAGTGACACAGGAAATAAAAATAAATAGTATAATTACCTTGTTGAGACCTTTTGTCTCAAGGCACAAGTTTCTTGGGAAATGTGTTTTTAAAAAGATTTCTATATAGTTAAAGATTTCCTTTATCTGTTCTGGGTTTCCATACACACTGAAGAAGTCCCAACATTTCCTCAACATTTTGGCCAGCTGGACTCTGATGAAATACCACTGAAATTATAAATAGCCTTTTCCTTCCATCGAGGTTCTCTGACATATCTAAAATGGTGATGAATATAAAATCAAATTATAATTTAAGAATGATAAAATGTCTCTCATTCTATGGTTTCAAATACAGGTTAAAATTTCTAAGAAAGAATCAAAGCCATGACATCAGTATCTGAATATAAAACTTTCTGAAGATTACCTTTCCAAAGTTAAGGATCATATGCACGATCATATGCATCTCCACATAAAGATCAGTAATATTTGGAAAAACACAGTGGGGTTCTGAGTGGTTCCAAATATTGGAAAAATGAAGTTGCAGCCAATCTTCACATTGAACATCTGAAATGCTTTCTGTCACTTCAATTCATAGGCAGCAACATCATTTAGGTCTTTGCAACATTAGCATCCATGGGGACATACCATGAGAATGCTGATGAAATACCTGCTGTGTTTTATATTATGTACTGCTATTATATACAACTTACACAGTACTTTCCAAGGATGTTACCCAGTTTTTACACATAATGTAGCACTCAAATAACTTTATGTAACTTATTTGCTTAATTCAAAATACTCCTGTATACAGGCAATTTAAAATTATTGGTTTTCTATTTTTTTCAATATATTTTCCTCCCAGCTGTGGATAAAGAGTCGCTGAATGTGTGAAGTAACAAAATATTCTTTGGCACTATATGCATATAATACATTTGGCTTTTGTTATAAAAGTAGTCTTTATAAAATAAGCATTTTATCAAAATTATTATTTGGGTTACAACCTTTCCAAAATAATAGTCAAAGCACATGTGCCTGCTATATTTCTGGTATAATTTTCTTAAAGAGATGCATAGGCAAAAGAATCTTAAGCAATCTGATTTCATCCTAACATTTATTCCTAGTTTAAGATTTGTGTAATAGCCTGAGGGATAGCTTTCTTAACTCTTCAGTAATAAAGAATCAAGAAACAGATATTTTTTCCCATTTCTTTCCATTACATTTTATGTCCACATTTAGATGTATCTGGCAAAATCTGAAAACTGACACCAATGTGAGAGTCCCCAGGGATTCACAAATATAATTTCCATGCCACTCTGAAAACCGAGGAAAAAAATGGAAAATGTGAGTGGTAATAAATTTGAGCTAATCTCCTCCTGCCATAACCTAAAATGATCATCAGCAGCCAGGTAATCTGGTATTCGACAGCATAAGAAGAGCTTGACTATCTGAGCCTTAGCGGCTGGTAAGTTGTCAGTATCTCCTAAAACACTTGCACAACTAAATTTCTTTGCAACATTTCAATTCTGCAGCTGTTTTGCTTACCTAGAGGAGAAAAAACAAACAACCCACCCCAAACAAACACAAAACAAAACAAATCCCTAAACCCCAAAAAACTAGAAAGCATTTTTTACTCTTCTATTTATGTATCCTTAAATATCATTGATTACATATGCAGAAATTACATCAAATCTCATCCAATCCCAAGTAGGCCATGAGGAAAATAATGTTTAGAAGTATCAAGGCATTTTTAATGGTCCCTGTATTTAATACACTGTACACCCTAAATCATATGGGAAATTGATGGAATTTTCGTTTCCTGTGAAAAATAGAGTGCTAAGAAATTTCAGCTAAGGATAACAGACAAAGATTACTATTTCAAGATACTTTAAACCTGAAACTAATTACTGTGGCACCACTATTTTTAACTCTTAATTTCAGAATTTAGTGTTCATAGAATCAATAAAGTTGGAAGAGATCTCAGCTATTGCAGTGATTTCCACAGTATCATTTTGGGTTTTAGATATAGTACCTCCAAGGATGAGGCCTCAACCACCTCCCTGGGCAGCCTGTTCCAGTGTTCCACTACCCTCATGGTAAGAACTTCCTTCTAACATCCAGCCTAAATCTACTTTTCTCTAATTGCAAACCATTGCCCCTCATCCTATGACTATTGGCCTTTGTAAACAGTTGAACAATCCCAGCCTGACTTCATGGGGTGGCTCTCTTCTAGACCTGCTCCAATAGGTTCACTACTTTCTTATGCTGGAGAACCCAGAGCTGAATGTAGTAGTCCGGGGGAGAGGGGGGGGGGGGGGGGGGGAAGTTTCACAAGAACAGAGCACAGGGGCAGAATCATGTCCCCCAACCTGGCCCTCTTTTAATATAGTAGAACTAGAATTCATTAAAAGTCATTGAGTGTAAATCACAGATTGCATTTGTTGCACCCTCAAACCCAGTTTCTAACACTAGAGAGAGTCTAGCACATAAGACTGGATTTTATAATTCTTTGAATTTATTTCATTTTTTGATAGTGCCATCCTGCTTTTACAGGCTTGCTATCACATCACAATTTGGGGGAAAAAAAGAAAAAAGAAAAAGAATAAAAAGAAAATAAAAGAAAAACACCCAAAACCCAAACCAAACCAACAAACAAAAAAGAGCTGCTTCTTGCTAGCATTGCACTGCCTGTAACAGAGTCCTATCACTAGTAATTGAGACAATGGTCTTCAAGTTGTCACCAAGATCATGTAGCCTTTTCTTTCTGGTAAACAATCTTGTTGAAACAAATGAGCTTCCTAGCCTTAGGCTGCTAAAAATAGGTCCCAAAAAAACCCATGTTCCATTGGTACTGAAACAAACCGTCAAAAAACAGGTAGTGTCCTCTAAAATCCTGAATGACAGCAGTCTACATTGATGTTCATCTGAATGCATAATGACTTAGTTGAAACAAGCACAGAAAGTCCATGAGGCATCAGACCCGTTAGCTACCTAAATTTCACAAACGTTTGTCACACACTGACTGGTTCTGTGAAAAGCCCTGTCTGTATCCTAGGCAGGTAGAGCACAGTAGACTGTCATGGAGGCTGGAGCACCAGCCTTTGAATGATACAGCCTCTCTTTGAGAGGTACATCAGGTCATTTTAGGCCTCTTTTTCCTTTTCTGAATGCTGGATGATAATCCTGGTTCATACCCCCTCTTCCTACAGAGTGCTCGCTTTGGCAGCACATACACTAAAATTGGAATGATACAGAGAAGATTAGCATGGTCCCTGTGCAAGGATGACACGCAAATTTGTGAAGTGTTCTGTATTTTTCAGGGAGGTGGTAGAGTCACCATCCCTGGACGTGTCCAAGAGGGGATTGGGCGTGGCACTTGGTGCCATAGGTTAGTAGACACAAGGTCTTGGGTGACAGGTTGGGCTTGATCTTTGAGGTCTTTCCCAACTTTATCGATTCCATGATCATGTTGGTGTGCTGTCTCAGATTAATTTTCCCAGTTGAAGACATTTATTAACATAAATCTTTGTCAAGTTAATAACCTGTCAGTACCTAGGTAAAAGTAGGCAATGCCATATTTCTATCTTATGCAAAATCCTTCATTTCTGTGATTTGATATTTCTTTACATAGCAGAGATTAATAATAATAACGAAATGTTATTTTCAATTCTGACAGCAAGAAAAGGTTATAAAGTCATAGAATCATAAAATGGTACAAGTTCAAAGGGACATTAAAGATCATCTAGTTTTAACCACCCTGCCATGGGGAGTGACACCTCCTACTAGACCAGGCTCCTCAAGGCCCCCTCCAATCTGTCTTTGAACACTTCCAGGATTGGAGCCTCCACAACTTCACTAGGTAATGCATTCCAGTGCCTCATCACCATCTTGGCAAAGAATTTCTTCCTAATGTCTAATCTACATGTACCTTCTAGTTTGAAGCCATTATCCCTTGCCCTGTCACTACATGCCTTTGTAGAAAAGACTGAAAGTCTGCTGTAAGGTTTGCCTGTACCCTTCTCTTCAACCCCAACTCTCTCAACCTCTCTCACAGGAGAGGTACTCCAGCCTTCTGATCATGTTCATGGCCCTCCTCTAGACTCACACTAACAGTTCTATGTACTTCTTGTGTTGGGGGCTCCAGAACTGGATGTAGTACTCCAGGTGAGGTCTCATGAGAGTAGACTAGAGGGGTAGAATCACCTCCCTTGACCTACTGGCCACACTTTTTTGGATGCAGCCCAGGATACGGTTTGCTTTCTGAGCTGCAAGCAGACATTGATGGCTTATCAACAAAATAATCTGCCACACTCCTAGTTGGGAATCATTCCAACTAATAACTTTCAAAATCACATATTATAGAAAGGAAAAAAAATGAGGCAAGAAGGTAGGATAAAGAACCACAAAATGTTACATTTCTGGACATTCAAAATAGACATCAAAAAAACAACCAAACAAAAAACAACCCCAAAACATCCACATCCTCTAAATTAGCTTGTAAAATCCTACCAAGTTAGAAAGAGCAAAATGATTTAAAATGTCATCCTCTCATCCAACTCACATCACTGACTTTAAATGAATAAGAACTCATTTGTTTGAGTTTAGCGCCACAAGATCAACTAGAAGTTATTTGGTGCTCTGTTTTTATGCATACATCAATACAACTGACACTATGTTTGAACTTTTAAGTCAAATTTTGCTCTGTTGTGGAGACTGACCCCTTTCCAACCCTGACAGGGTGCTTCCTCTCCTTTCCACCTTTTATCATGTCCTAGAACTTTTAAGAATTTTAAAAAAAAAAAAAAATTGGTTACACATAAAATTAAATTAATATGTACTAGTGCTTTATTGATTTGATGCCTTCATTGGTGTAAGGAACAACAAAAAGTATCACAAATCCAATGAGGAAAGAGTTATTGCTGACATATCCTTCTAACTGTTGTTCCAAAATCTTGTGCTTTATTGTTCTTGCCTGAAGGAGCCCTTTATTGTAAGATATTACCATATAAAATAAGATCTTTCTTGCAATTTGTAGTTATCTTCCTCAAGCATGCAGCTCAATGTCATATTCACCTTCTTGTTATGCTTATTTGCACTGTCCTTAGGTGAAACAAACCCCACAGTCCCCATAAACTGAGACAATCCAGTTTACTGTATTTGATAAGCAGCAACTTTTTTTCAGATCTCTGGGTTCAAGGAGGAAAGAGGCTGGATATAATTTGCTGTTTTTTGCAAACAACAACAGCTTTGTGAAGAACACACTCTGGCCACTCTCCCAGCACTGCAACTTCTGATAGCTTTGGCTATCAGAATACTTTGCCACCCATCTTTGACAGTGTGACCGTTTGAGGCGGTGCCTTTAACAAAGGGATACTATGGCCGAATGTTTGTAAACAAAAGACGGATCTAAACTAATTTCATTGGTAGATTGGGAGGAAGCACCTTTTGAACTGGGAGTACAGCAGCTTTCTGGTCAGTTCTCCCCTTGCAGCTCACAGTTTTCTGGGCTTTCGGCCAGGCTTGACCTTGAAGCAGATAAAGCATGAGGCCTCTTCTAACATTCTAACACATAACTGCTTTTTAATTAACAGTTTCTCTTTTTCTCTCTTTCTAACCCTCTCTGGGGAAAGGGGGAGAGAAGGGGGAGCAGAGGTGGGGAACCCCCCTCAGCAGAGGAGGGAACCCTCATTTTGGTGTGACTTTGTTGTATATTTCTGTATATATTGTAAATACTGTAAATTCTGTATATATTTCCCTGCATTCCCTAAACTGCTTTGAAAATATACAGCACGGACTCCTTTGCTAATCCGGCTGTGCACCTTTTTTCCCTTTCGATTTTCTTCCCTTTACTTACAGGAAGGGGAAGAGGGCTTTGCGGCCTTCCCCCCAACCCTACGACAGACAGGCACTAAGACATCAAAATATCTTTTTACTTGTACTTTGTTCTGCTGTGCTGGAGCTTGGGTCAGAAAGTATAAGACAATTTCTAGCTGGAGCAAGCTTTTTCATCTTCAGGTGCCAGAGTACAGAATCTCTCCCCTCTTTGGGGCAGTTGCTGATAGACAGAAAATAATACAGATAGAATGGTTTAGAAGTACATCACCATGTTCATGAGTACAACAGGATATATGCTGACGAAAAAATTGAAAGAGTTTCAGCACGCACTTTGAAGCTTAAGCATGGCACTTTCACAAGTTACTCTCCCAAACATTCTTCTAGATAGTCATAGTTACAACAGAACTCCACTGAAGTAACAGCTACACCCAATAAACTGCAGGGATTTTCTACTTCTGTGCACACATATTATGGTTCCAGTGATGATATATCAGTTCCTCCTATTCCATTAAAGAAAAGAAAAAAAATAAAAAGAGATATTATTCCTATAACCTAACTGACCTTCGGCAAACTGGCCATGGTACAGGCTGCTGTTTGCATTGACACAAAGCTGACATGCTGTATGCTTTAAAAGAAAATTACCAGAAAGAAGCAACATCAGTCAACATAAAATCTAAAAGAATTATTTCTAGACTGTAAAGCATTTTGTGGACTCTAAATAAAAAGTGTGTTACAAGTGCAAAGCATTATTTGCCCGTGTAAGGTCCCTTGAAAACACTGAAACAAGCCCTGAATATTCTCTCCTATGTGTTAAAAATTTGTAATAATACACCACCCAGATTTGTCACATGCGCACCGAAGAAAAATATTACACTAAAATATTCCATAATAAAATATCACATAAAAATATTTTCCAATTACTTATTTGTAAGTGTCAGCAGGACTGATTCACCTCAGTGCTCAGGCCAAACCCACTCAACAACCATGTATTTCTATCATAATACTTATTCAATGAGCTTCTTCAACTCACCTGAAATAGCAAAAGGTTGGAGTTGCTATGAATATATATATTGTTCTCATTATGATACAGATAGAGAGAATGTGGGTTTTGATATGATTTTTCAGAGGACATCCTTCCCAGCACCTCTTCCCAGGGCAGCAGCAAAGAGAAATAAACTTGGAGCACATTTTTGTGGCCAGTCACATGCTCAGAACACTAAGTTTTAAAATATTCATCAGCTCAATGTCTGCTTTCAGCTGGTTTCACTTAAATCAGTTTTGGAGGTGTCTCATCTTTTCGAGTGAAAGAACACTATTATCACAGAATGTAACAAATAATGCAAACACATGAGCAAGATCTTGGTAATGTTATGGTTGTCTCACAGTTATAACAGGTGTTTTCATTACATCAGATATTCACGCAATCAATTTTCTGATGAATAACTACTCTCCCAGGTATCTGTGAAAAACAGGTTTAAAAAGTAAGATTTAAAAAGGAAGCAATAGGCTAGGAACATTTGTGTTTTAATTCTTTCTAAACCACAAAAGTTCTTGGGGAGTAAGGAATAAACACATTGAGAGGATACAAAATGCCAGTAAAAACAACTTCTGGTTAATGGTTGAATTCTAATGCTGAGTCATGTGAAAAGATTGTATCAGTCAGAAAAAGATATTTAGATGAAAGATATACCCAAAAATAAAAATCCAGATACACACTCAGCTGCCAATGTCCTCTTGTGTTTAGTGTCGTGTCCTGTCCTCTGGATGTCATTCTGTAGTAAAGATAGTTTAACTACTGGATGATTAGTAAAATGTCACTATTTTCAGTGGTAATCTTTACTGATATTTTGGTAATCTCCATGATAATTGTAAAGAGAAGAAGAGGAAGAAATAAATTGTAAAGAGAAGAAGAGGAAGAAATAAATATGGAAATGTAAATAACTCCCCTAGCTATTTTTTCCCCATTCAAGATCATCATGTAGAAGTCATTCAGCTTTGCAAGATCTCCACTGTCTTCTAGCAGAGACACTTCAAAGATCCCTCTAGATGGAACACTTTTGGACCATATAGATAGTGTGTCTTTAATATTGAATAACTGTAAAGCAGACTTCCTGTTACCATCTTGAAAACTACAGATATTTCTGCAAGCAGTTATAACTCCTGAGATGTGAGAGGCAGGGACATTGAGACTGGGATTACAAAGAAAAGTCATTGTAAGTAAAATGATTGTATCTCGAAAAGACAAACAAAAAAGTTAGGACATGGCAGTCTTGTCTGTGGCTAAGGCAAGACTATTTGATTAATTTTTATTCAGTTTCTTTTTCAAAATGCAAATTTTAAGTGACCTTTGAGTTGTGCTAGGTTTAGTGAAAGCATGCATTCTTTTCCCAGTACTAAACGGCAGAAAAGAAAACAGATAGGTATGAAGAAAACATTGGTAAGCCACAAATCACTTTTATTTCTGTTAGAAACTAATTACAGTAAATACTAAATCCAAGTCAGGCTGCAAGTTCAAGGTAAAATAAGTAGAAAGGTTTGGAAGAAAGAGCTGCTTCATTAAGGAAAAAAAAAAACCAAATAAATGTATTCATAATTTAAGTAAAGATGATATAAGTAGACACTTATATGGAGAGATACATGCTGCTAGAAACAAAGCGAAGCAAGGGTATTCTTACTTTCTGTCCAAGTATGACTGACTTAGCCTCCTGGCACAAACTTTGGGCACTTCTGAAAGGTACATGACTGAGTACCGCGATTGTGATATACCAATACCTCATCTTTTCCTACCTCTGCCTGGACACAGAATACCCCCCAGGTTTTAGTGGTGTTGGAAACACTTGGAGGAGACTGGATTACAAACAAAAGAGTTCCTTTTCCAAGTTGTTAGCAATGGATGGTTTCACTTTTGGTGAAAAAGCAATGGAGATACAAATTCACTTTGTAACAAATAACTAATACCAAATTAGTAAAACTCATTAGCTTTGAAATAAAAATTAAACATATTAGAAATTGGCTGAAATGTTAGTCATCAGTGTGTCACCATCATCTAAGGTTGTTTACTGGGGAACTGAGGAAGGGCTGGCCATATCCACAAAATCTAAGTCTGGATAACAAAAAGCAGAGCCCCTGAAAATAATTTAGGGAAGATGGTGGGCAAAGAATTCAACAGAAAGTCCTAATTTTGTTAAATCAAGGTGGGTTAAAGTACTTTGAGGGTTAAAGAGACAGGGTAAGAGAATTAATAGAGGTTGAGAGTAGGTGTGGAAAATTATTTTACTTCTGTTCATTCAAGAGACTAGACGAGTACAAATGATTCTGATGGCCATATTTTATAAAGCAGGCTAAAAGATTAGAAAAAGTGAGGACCCATAATCCATACTTCAGGACTGGAGAAAATACCTCAGAGTGAGGGGTTTCAAGCATCCAATGTTTTTAGTTTATAAAAAAATTACCGGGATGATAATTCATTACACTGCATACCTACCCTACAAAAGGACAAAGTATGAAATATTAAAGGGATAATATTCAGTATTGTTATTATAAAAGTGGTTCTCAAGTCCAAAAGTGGAAGCTGAACAAAATTAGACACATTTTTTATTTGGTGATTAACAATTTGAAGAGATTGTCAAGTAAATTGGTGGAGTCTGTATTTTTTAATTAAGCCAGTGCTTCTACAGAAGACAGGCATTACTAAATACAACTTACTGGGTGCAGTTAAGAGATAATAATGTGAAAATTAAGGTCTGTGAGGTACAGAAGGCCAGTCTGAATAGCTTTGGACTGCATGAATCTATAAACAAATAAAAAACAATGGGATTATTTGATTAAATGGTAGAAAAGAAAAAATATGGAAAGAATCTTTTCTGGACAGCAATACGACAATAAATTATCTCATGTAACTTAAAATGTGATATAAGCAAATGGAAATAATTAGGCTACATCAATCATTGCTGTTGTTATTGCTGTACGTAGAATTATTGTTGTGCCAGCATAAATATATACACATCAGCACATATAAAAATAGTCTATCGCTGGAATACTCAAACTCCTCATTCACGTCAAACTTTTTGACTGAGACAAAATGGAACAAGTATCCAAAGGTGCAACTAAAAGATTACAAAAGCAGAAAGCAAATTTCTAATCTACTATACAAATAGGCACACACAGAAATTAATTGCTCTGAAAGATGAGTCCCAACTAAATGCCTAAACAGTATGAGGACAAAAATAGCACACATTGCACATGTATGTTAAATACATATGTACAGATCTAGGCAGTTCAGAATCATAAGGTGTTAAGCTTAGTAACAGCAATGGGGGAGCAAGATACAGATCCATTCCCTTCAAAGAGATTCAGAAATCTGAGCTAGCAAGACATACAGAGAAATCTAAAAGGCACAGTATTTCTTTCTTTTCTTTTTTTTTTTTTTTTTTTCTTTTTTTTTTTTTTTTTTTTTTCCCCCCACCAGGGTTGATTACAAGATAACCATTGACAATTCTGTTTTCTCATGCAAGAATCTTGATGTGGAAAAGTGACAGATATCAGCACTGATCTTCTCAGTGTGCCTGTAACTGGACCCTGAGACAAGCCAGTCTACACCTGCTTGTCTACAGGATGCACCTCTGGTTCTTCTTCCCAGAATCCATGAACAATACTTATTAGCTGCCTTCTTCCCTGAAAAGTGGTTTTGTGCTGCCTTCTGGTTCTCATTATTATATTCATTTCAACACAGTTCCTGAAGTCTAATACCTCAGTACTTGAGAGGTTCTGCATGTGCCACTGAACAATGATTCAACATGACATTGTGACAGAAAACAGGGAGAAGGGATAGAAATAAAAGAACAAGGGATCAAAACAACTGCATTTGGCTCTCTGTGTGTGGTGTGCCTATCAACAACAATAACTGTTAACAGCAAGTCAGATGTCACATTGGTAGAGGAGT
Organism: Melanerpes formicivorus; assembly: GCF_026170545.1. Classification (NCBI taxonomy): domain Eukaryota; kingdom Metazoa; phylum Chordata; class Aves; order Piciformes; family Picidae; genus Melanerpes; species Melanerpes formicivorus. The sequence continues at coordinate 15,386,753 of NW_027142358.1, read as the reverse complement.
CAGATCACTCACGTCAATCTTCCATTTGACTGGAAGGTATCAGTATTCTTCCTTTATCTAAAAGGGCATGTAAAAATATAATAGGCTATAAACTCCTTTTGGCTTTGTTTTGGTTTTTGTTCATTTATTTGGGTTTTTTTTAATTGCTATTTAAGTTAGTTTTGGTAAGTTCCGAATTCCCCTCCAGTTCCTCAGTGAACTCAGCATACTCTGAACACTTCAGGACTTTTGGTGCTTTAAAGACTTTGTTCCACCACCACAACAGTGAAAGCAACTAACACCATTGTTAACAACATAATGTTTTACTGAAGAAAATCTGTGTCAAGAGATGTCAACTTTCTTAATGCTGCATATTTATGGAGGAAGAAGAGAAAGATAGGCTGAAAGAACTGGGGCTGTTCAGCCTGTAGAAGAGAAGGCTCTAGGTGAGACCTTATAGCTACATCTCAACATCTGTATGGGACCTACAGGAAGGATGGGGAAAGACTGTTAGAAGGTCTTTCAGAGGTAGGATGAGGGGCAATGTTTTTTAACTGGAGCAGTGTAGATTTAGGTTGGCATAAGTAGTTCTTTACAGTAAGAGTGGTAAAATACTGGAACAGACTGCCCAGGGATATGTTTGAGGCCCTATCCATGGAGACATTCTAGATAAGACTCAGTAAGGCCCAGGCCAGCCTGACCTAGGTGGAGGTGTCCCTGCTCAGTGCTGGGAGGTTGGACAAAATGACCTTTGAGGGTTCCTTTCAATCCAATGCAATCTGTGAGAAGCAGCGGCCAGTTTACTTAACGACTGAAGAGACTAAGGCTTGTGCTCCTGACTGCCACTATGTTAATACAGACATTAAGTACTCGTAAATTAAGCAATCCTCTTTTCTTGCTCAAATACCCATTTCAGCTTGGAACAGAGAAAACCATTTTCAAATAGTTCATAGAGCAGGGTTTATATCATATAGAGCATTACTGCTCAAAAAATCATTAATAGCAGTGAGGATGAGTTTGCAAACAAACTTCATTCTACATCGTTACAATTGCATGCTAATTTAAAAATGCATCCGGGAGAAAGCATAAAAATATTGATTTTTTTTCAATTTTCATACAAAGATTTAAATATCTTTTTAAATATAATTTTTTACTTTTTTTTCCCCCCCAGTGCTTATAAAATTAACCTTATGGGATTAAATCCTGAAAGGATCCAGTGGGTAATATTAATTAATAAATTACTGCTTTGCTATGTATAGCAAAAAATAATCTGACAAGTTTCTCTGTCAGAGCTGCTATATATCAGTCAATTTTTTGTGAAGATTTAAAGACTTCAGAAACTAGTCCTTCAGAAATTATGTGCTTCTATTAGGATTTCCTGCTCACTAAAAGCACTGTCAAGCATCTTTGCTTATCGGCCTTCCAGAACCTACATCCGTATTTCATTACATAGAACTCTCCAATAAATATTATTTTGGGCTAGTTTTGGTCTTTTTTAAATGCATATAAGAAAGGTCTACTATATATATAAATCATTAGGAATTATTAACCCAATGATTGCATAAATAATCTGTTTTTAAATATATTGAAGATACTTCAATATAATGTGCAACAAAATGAGAACAGTCCCACAGAGATCAAGAAATATACTGTGTTTCAAACATAATTTCTGAGCTGTTTAAATATGAAACAAAAGCTTGTCAAGCCACAAGTTTCCAGCTGTTATGATATCATAAGATAAATTTATAGCTACAAACCAGGTTGGTGAGGAAAAAAAAATTAAATAGCTTTTACAAAATACAGAAATACAAAGTTTTTCAAGCACTGCAACTGTCCAAACAAACTAGTACAGGCAAAAACAGTTGGATTCAGTACAGTTTGATTTTGTACCAGCTTCATAGCACTTGTCATAATTACTTAAAGCTGTAGGCAAAATGTGATTTAAAGCTTAGTATGCTGCATTTAATGCTAATTTAAAATACTGTGATGAAAGTATGCAGGTGGTCTCAGTGTCTAGCATTCTGTTGCATTTTATTAACTGAAATAATAATTTATTTCCCTAATTAAGTAATAATGAAACTGGATAACTGGGCTCTGAAAGCTTGCTACGTGTTCATGTTTAAATTCTTAACCAGAGCTAAAATGAAAAAGGAGTTTTTTTTCCCTCCATGACTTTGAAAAGAATAGAGTGGTGATTAACAGCAATATTTTTATTAATGAAACACAACCTTTCATCCCTGTCATCTTCTGACCATCCTCGCTTGTATGCAGCTCTCTGACAAGTAGAATAATAACGGTCATACATCACTGCCCTGAAAGTCCAATCATCTAAATCTTCACTCGCTGCAGCCTCTGAGACTCAATTACTTTATTGACATGCAATCTTCATAAGGGGAGAAATATTGTGCATGTAAGGTCACTTGGTTATGAAGACATATTATCATATTATCTGCATGAGGGTTGCAGGGCTAAGACCTGACAGAGCTAATTATAATGGTACATGATAGAGAGCTGAGTACACATTATTTGCTTGGCTGAAACTAAAGGTGAGGTAAGACTATGACATCATGGTTTCCAAAGAAAATAATTCCCTTTCCCTCAGAAGCTATTACTTTCATTGCTTAATATTTTATACATGTTATATTCACACATTCCTCCAAGCAAGTAAGCAATGAGAATTTCTGAACTCAACTCAGTTTCTACTTGGAAGTGCTTAAGTCTCCAAGAAACCAAAGGCTAATTCAGAAAAATGCAGTCCTTTATATTTGTGAGTCTTAAGTCACATCTTCCCTGACACCTCCCAAAAGTGTATCTATACGTACACACACACACAGAGCAAAATGATTCACCAAAATGTGAGTACAGCTAATACATATAGCTACAGTATTTTCTACATATCCAGAACGATGTAAGCCTCCAGTGAAATGCTGAGCAAAGTACACTAGAAGAGTGTTCCAAGACTCTCAATTTGCAAAAGAAATTAAATTTCATCTTGTTCACCTCTGTTAGCAACGTCCTTTCCCCAATATATCTTCCTACTCTAAATAATATCTACCAATCCTCTGTCACCTAGCACTTAGACATGGCCCATTTCTGCTGTAGTATGACTAGTATAAATGCAACTCCTAATTCTTTACTAGCCATTGTCTTACATTAGAAGACATAATGCCTGAAAATTAAATTACAAAATTGGTAGCAGGCTTCTTGAGAGTTTTGTTGGTTTTATTTTGGGTCTTTGAAGTTTTTTTTTTCAAATCAAGCAAACAACTAGCTTTTTTTTTCTTTTCAACTTTGTTTGTTTGGAGTATGTGTTTTCTTCATGTCTGCCGTTCAGGTGGGAAACGCAAACTTCTCTCTTACAATACTTCCAAAATTGCAATATGATTCGAGCTCCCTACACTAAATTATATTGTATACCTGGGAGGAACATCTCTTACCTTATAAAAATATTACATTGTTCTCATTTGGAGGTATGATACAGAAGCCATTCCAATTAATAGGTCCCAGCTCCAAATAACATCTTTGCTCTCAGCAAGTTTTGGCAGCATTGCTTGACTACAGTGAGATAAGATTTTGTATTTAAGACCTCCCATAGTGTGATGTTTCAAAAGAATTTGATTCAAGTGTTCACTTCCGTATCAGCAAAGGGGTATAAAAAAAGTTCTTGGAAGATGACTGTAGATACAAACAAGATGTTAGGCCCTTACTCTTTCCAGGAGTAACATTCACAATTAAAAGCATCTTTTGCTGAGGTTAGATTCCAGCAGCACAAAGGAGACAATGAAGTAATAAAGACCCAGAGGAGAAGCAAAATACACCCTAGAATAGTACAGCAATATCTGGCAAACTACCAGGTTTTCAGCTGATAGGAAATCAGTCAGGTAGTGAGGTATTAAACTAGGAATGAGAAGAAAAGTGTCTTGCTTGACAGCTGTAAAATTTTGCCTTTCAAAGTGAGTTGCTAATTTAAAATTTACCAGCCCTCAAGCTTCTGATTGCTGAGATATGACTGGCATAGAGAAACCCTGACATGCATGCAAGGAAAACAGAGCTACCAAAACTTAGCCAAAGCACAGAGATCAAAATACAGATTGTGAACAGGCGAGTTACACGTGTAATTTTTTTAAGCTATGATGTGAATACTCAGTTTACAGAAACATGAAGGAAAAGGTCACCTCCTTGAGCTTCAAACACTTTTCACCAAAGAAATGGAACAAGAACTAAGGGAAGACAAATGTTAATGTCATGCTCAAAAACACAAAACATTTTTATTGTCAAAATCACTTTGAAACTAACAGGGCCAGGCACATGATCACCTCAATATATTTCAGAGCTATGGTTTGCAAGGCACCTAATTCAAGTAACAAAATGCGAGGTACACATGGCTAGGTGTTTACCACCTAGTAGTAATTAATGTGGACAACGTGACATTGGTAATATCAGCTATAGAAGAGATGGAACTGGGATGCTTTCCAGAAAACACTATTTTAAAAATGAATTACAATTAGAAGTAGTAGCCAAAAGGGAAAATGAGATCCCCATAATGTGCATCCAATTTTGAAGAGAAAGACCAATAATAAGGAGATGACCTGAAATTCAATAAATGAACAGGGAACCACTATAGTAAAACACAGAACAAGGTAAAAAAAAAAAAAAAAAAAAAAAAAAAAGCAACAAAAACAACCAACCAACCAACCCACCAATTGCTTCCATGGATTTTTAACACTTGTGTTAGGTAATATAAAATATTATCAGTAAGTGAAGTACTCAGTATTGAATACCAAATTAAATACACAATAAAGGATCTTCATCAGGTCGTCCTAGTAACATAACCTTTAGAAGGAAGTTTTGGAAGGTGGCAAGTACATGTAAATGAGAAAGTTGGTATACTGTTTAGATACAGAATGGCTTAGCCTATGCCAGTTATAAAAAACTTACAATTTAATCTATGCTGAGGGAAAAGAAGCAAATAAATAATCCCTTGTTTAGATGAACATGCAGTGATACTGTACAAAGAAGCAAATAAATAATCCCTTGTTTAGATGAACACTCAGTGATACTGTACAAAATACAAAGGTGTTTTCAAAATATGCTCAGATAATATCAGATAATCTCTCAATTTCTCCTTAAAGAGTAGACTGGGGGGTGGGCTGAAGGGGGGCAGAACAAAAATACAACCCTCGCCCCAAAAATTCCAGCTTTTAGCTCCAAATAAATTATCAGTTCCTCCTATGTAGGCTGTAAAATTTAGTGATAGCAGAATTCAGCATTTGATATAAGATTTTTTTCTATAATATTAGCTATGAATTTCTGAATAAAAAAAAATATCGGTAGTGTCAAAAATAACAAGGAAAAAAAAACAGTCTTTTCTTCTCTTTCAATCATAAAAGCAAACAAAGGGATGAGTAACTCATAGCTTATTTTTTCCATACCTTTCTTAATATTTGTTTTCTACAAAATTAATTATTGTGTCACCAGGATATAGTGCTCAATGTCAAGCAAAACTTTTCACACAAAGCTCTCTTGGCAACAAACTTAGTGACACTAAAGTGTTTTGTGATTGTGTCAATTTCATTTAAATTTGGTATAAAGAGGGAGACACACTACAATAAATCCTGAAAAAAAACCCAGTGTTTTGCATCACTATTAACTATTTTCAATATTGGTTTAGAGCTCTTCTGAAATTTCCCAGGTTGTTTAATATTTTTAATTGCCAAGGAATTGAAAAGACACCATGTTACTTTATTGACTTGCAAAGGAGAGAAATGTGTCTATAAACCAGATTTCTAGTCCAGCTGAGACTCATAGAACATCAAAGCAAATGAGGACATGAGGAAACTAAATTACAATTTCATTATGGTACTGTTCCAACATACCTTATGTATATCTTGGTGTAACCCACTTTCCTTACCCACCCCAGCTCACACACATGCATAGTGATATCAAAACTGTCACTATGGAAAACAGATTCCAATAAAAGTTACTGTTTGTTGAAAATAATCTTCAGCCAAATGTTACAAAAAACTTGCCTGCCAGCAGGACTTAGCTTTGGAAACAACACTTCCAAAGAGAAAAATATCTAATATTTTATGGAAGGCAGGAGGAACTGCAGGTGTTTAGGGAGAGACTGGATAGGGCACTTGGTGCCATGGTTTAATTGATTAGATAGTGTTGGATAATAGGTTGGACTCAATGATCTCAAAGGTCTTTTCCAACCTGGTCTATTCTGTTCTGACATGTCACTGTTGAAGGTCCAATAATGGCACAGAGCTGTCTGAATTACAGTTTGAATCTAAATTCTTTTACTAGAAAGAGAACAATTGGTATGTTCCTTCATAATGCAGCTTATCAAGAAAGTGTTGCAAACAAATCAAACTAAAATGATATTAACTTCAGTAGTACTGAAAGTAGTAACAAATGCATTGTTGCCATCCTCATTCTGCAAGAAACACAAACTAATACACTAATCAATAAGATCAATAGCAAAGCTCTTCACTGACTTCAAAGACAGCAGACTCCAGCTCAAAAGTGCTTTAGAGGGAAAAATCTAAGCTTCAAGCTATGATGATTACCTCAAATAATTTCACCAGTTTGTATTTTTGGAACCCTTCTGGCAAAAACTCCTCCCTTTAAGCCATTTCCCAAGTCACAACTTGTTAGAGAGAATGTTAAATGAGGATATAATGTTTTGGGAAAAGGGTAGGGAAAGCAAAAGTTATAAGGAAGCAAAAAAAAAAAAAAAAACCACAGCAAAAATAGAAACATTGCTTTAGTAACCTATAGTCTATTAAAAGTTTGCTCAGCAAATATGTCAACCTCCCTGTGTGGCCTGCCCTAGGTGATCCAGCTTTGGCAGGGATGTTGGACTTGGATGATCTCTAGAGATACCTTCCAATCTCTAGCATTCTGTGATTCTGCAATCCATTTTGTCATGACTTTAGGGGTCCCTGTATTGATTTCATGAATTTGCCTTACACAAACTAGTAGGGAACTATAATAATATTCAAATACAGATATTGTAGAAAACAGAAGTCATCTTAAAAATTAATAACTTAACAGTATAAAAGAAAATACTGGGAATTAAAGTTATACTAGCTCCTGATGCCAAAATCTTCTTGTGGATTGTTCCTCAGATAGTTGTAAAATACACCTATTTACTTTGACAGACTGACCATAACAGATACAAAGTCCTACAAAGTCCTGCCTAAACAGCAGTAGAGACCAAGAGAAGCACTTGTCATACTGTTCCACATCCATGTGAAACATTTTTTCTATACAAATGTAAAGTTTGAATGAACAGGTACCCAGACTGACACACAGAATTACTGCAGCAGTTTAAACGAAGGCTGCGTCTTCCCTACCTAACCAGGCTCCAGTTACAAAAACATAAGGATATCTTCTCCTTTTCAATACACCAGATTAATAGAAATTTATTGCTGTGAGCCTCCCCCTCTTCAGAACAATTCACTAATGTTTCCTTTCCCCACAGAGTCAAATGTTTTCAAGTACAATTCAAATTTTAAATAAATAACACATGAGACTGTAAACCAAATCTACTAGCTCCTGGGCTTTTTTGTTTGTTTCAATATTTTTGTTTGTTTTGTTTTTTTCTTTGCTTGTTTTGTTATTATTTTATAATTTATTGAGTTCCATCATTAATCAGATAGGTTTTTATATACATGAAAAAAGGAAAATCTGAGGCTTTTGGTTGTCCTTAAATTACTAGCTATGCAAAGACAGAAAAAATCCTAAGTGCTGAGGTTAACCACATAATTACATACCATTTTCTTTTCTTCTTCCATTTTTTTTTTTCCCCTTTCCTGGCTCAAATCAATCCATTACTGGGCAAAGTTACAGTATTTGGGAGTCAGCTGCTAGATCTGACCTCTGGAATTCATTCATCTAAATCTTCTTGAAGTGACATTGCTTGTCAAAATTCATCAGCCAATCAAATTCTTAAACTGAAGTGAGTTGTCCTCTTAAATTAAAATGATATTTTACTCCTATTTTTCCATACAAAAGTTGCATTGTGCTTCTCTGTCAGGACCAACTTCAATTTCAGTAACTTTATCATGATGCAAGTATTTGTTCCTTAATCCTCCAAAGGGCAAGGGGGCACATAATAGGAATTCTCAGATGAATTGACACAATTTGAATGAATGACAAAGGAGGTGAGGACATTTCTATTGTGTTCTAAGATGTCCTCATTTCAAGCCAGATGGGAAACAAAGATGAACTCCTGCCAATTTCTGAAACCTCAGGAGCCACTCTCCCTGAAGCTCCCGCTTTTTCCCGTTGTTCCCAATCGTGCTCATATGTTCCACTTTGGGCAATAAATTCCGCCTTTTTCAAGGAAAAGTGCCACAAAACTCTTTTTGATGGTGATTTTACTGAAAGCAGAATGACAAATCCCTAAGCTGGTCCCTTCCCAATAACATTTCTTCAGCCCAAAGAAAACTTTTCTGAAAAGTCTCCATCTATTCTGCCAGAAAACTGTGCTTAAGTGTGCCTTCAGTAGGATGAAAGCACATGCTCATGTATCACTTCTGACGAAATATTTTCCTGTATAGAGAACTTACACCCAGGAATCCTATTTTCAGCAAAGCTGGAGGAAGGTTCAATTTATTAGGAGCAACAACTTCAAAGGAAACAGTTTAGTAATGTGTGTCCATTTGATTCTCCATCTTTTCACTTGGTAGTGACCAGAATGTTATGAGCCTAAGATTCGTAAGACCAATTGCATTTCTAAGCAGCAATCCTGGACCACATATTTCTGCACAGGTGTGATGGCCAAGAAAAGGCTGAAAAAGGCATATAAGGAGTGTTTTGCTGAAAGACAAACTAATCTATCTTTGTGTCATGGGATCTGAGAAAAGAAAGAGAAGGGAGTTTAGTATAACCAGCTACAGCTGAAAAGAAATTGTACTGTAAATATTAGAAACCTGTCTGAGAAATGTGGATATGGGATTCCCAGACTTTCAACTTGCTCTACTGATATCCATACAGTCCAGGAAGTAGGAAGGGGGTGCTTAAAAAGGTGCGTGGAAAGGCAGTCTTGAAGACAGGATAGAAAACTGTTTTCTAAATTACACTTACCAATCTGTTAGATAATCCTGAAATACTCAAAGCTGTAAAGACAATGCTAAATATTAAAGCCAAGCAGCAAGATGAAGCATCATTAAGTAAGTGTCAAAGAAATGGGATTATAAAATTAAACAGGTATACATATATTAATGTCTTCTAAATGTTTATTTCAGGAAACATTAGGCACTAATAAAACAGAGTGCCTTCAGGCTTCTGTAGCACTGGATATATCAAAGGGGGTTTTTACTAATAATTTGGGGAGTTTATGCCTTTGGGCACTACTGCTGTGATTTCAAAATAGAATTATCTGATGCTATGTGATTTCTTGAATCATTAGTTTTCCATCTCTTCTAACTTATTTTCCATCTTTCTTTTATTTATACACACACATACCAATACAAGTTGCCAAAAAAAGAATAATGAAGAGACCCTTGAAAATAACATACTACTTGGTACTTTCTCAAAATATAGTAAATATATATACACCTGACATGATTTTCTAATATGATATTATATTCAAGTGAAAAATTCCTTGTGAAATCAGAGAAAAAAAAGAGAAGAAAAGAACAGTATGGCTTTGGGAAAAAAATGATCCTGAAGACTGTATGGCTACAACTAGACAAATATTATCAAAAAGAGGAACATATGAAAAAAAAGGAATATATAATGATTTGAAGCTGAAGATTCTAATGAGAGGTGAACTACTTTTAAAGGACACTAAGAGTGATATGCCTTAGAACAAACAAACTCTGATTTGAATGAAGTCAAACCTTGCATGACAAAAGCTTCCAATTAAGAAAAAAAATAATAATGTGTGAGCACAACAAACACCAAGGGCTTCACAAACAAAGCATGAGAGCTGAAGAGAAGAAGGTTACTGCTCTGGTGGTTTAGGCTTAAAATACATCGGTGACTTTATATATTACAAATGGCATGAAAGGCTGTAAATGCTGTGCAAAGACTGACAACTGCAGAATGTATCAATCTGCTGTTGATTTACTTTCCAAGCAGAGGTGGTGGTAAAAGAGGAGTGTAATACTCTCCTTCTGTACCACCAGTTGACCTTTTATAGTAATAGATCCATTCATCTAATGTCTCTGTCACGCCCCTTTAATTTTTTAATAGAAATAATACTGGTTTTTAATTGAAATATACATTCTCAACTCTAAAGATGAATGATGAAAAAAAATTAATCCACTGTCTGATGCCATTTATCAATATTCTGTAAATCCAGTTGTTGGATATAAAAAAGAAATAGCAATACCCTTAAGGCCACATACAGCTCATCTTAAACATTGGTTGGGACTTCATGCTTAATTTCTGGTCTGGGATCATGCTATAGAGAGAGCCACTCAAGCCAACATTGCCATTTCCACTGTGAAGTGTGGGTAAGAGATACTGCAAGACCCCTAACTTGTAGTAGTTGTATACATCATAGTATTGAGAATATCAGAACTTGAATACAAAATAAGGGAAGAATTAATTAAGTAAAATTAAGGGCATGAGGAGAAACAGGCAGGAGCAATCAAATTTGGTCTTTCATTTAAATGTCACCACTATTGTCTGCTGTAACTGTAGTGTGGTTGAAGATGCTAGGCAAGACATCATTTGTAGTGGTAGTTTAATACTTTTTACTAGAGCAGCTAATGTAGAGAAAAGAGACAAGCTTTTGGTCACATCTGCGCTTCTTCAGGTTTGCTCTTCCTCACAGGCCTTGTTTATTTAATTCATTTTTGTAATTTTGATCAAATGGATGTTTTGTCACCTGGCAGACCTGAAGAGGAGTGTATGTGTCCAAAAAGTTGAAACATTTCTTTCTTCTCCATCAGTTCGCTAATGGAAGGTACTACCTGTCATAGCAAAGCTTGCCTCAGTTCTTTTTCACACCCTGCACAAACTCTGAAAATTCCCTCAAGTAATTCAGATGCAAGGGGAAAATAACTGCTTGTCCTTGTGTCCATGTTGTTCAGTCATGCAAAGACCAGAAACCAAAGTACCAACATACTTCAGGAAAAGGTACTACCATGATCATAGAATCATAGAGTCATTAAGGTTGGCAAGGACTTCTAAGATTATCAAGCCCAACCATCAGTCCAACACTACCATGACCAATAAACCATATGTGTAACTGCCACATCTACACATTTTTTGAACACTTCCAGGGACAGTGACTCCACCACTTCCCCGGGCAGCCTGTTCCAATGCCTGACCACTTTTTCAGTAAAGAAAGTTTTCCTAATATCCAATCTAATCCTCCCCGGTGTAATTTGAGGCCCTTTCCTCTTGTCCTATTGTTAGTCACTTGAGAGAAGAGACCAACAATCCCAGCTCCCTCCATCACTGCTCATAAGACATGTTCTCCAGATTCCTGGACTCAGATAAGCATTCTCACCTTCGTTAGCAGTAAGTTCCAAAACACACCAACAGATGAAGATTCTTCTAACTTTAGTGAGGAAATAGACAGGTCTAGTCTTCCCTTCATCATTTATCTCGCCTGTGTCTTGCCATGACTAGCCTGTATCACAACACATAATGACTTAAAACCTGAATACAATTTGAATGAAAGCATTTCAAATCTAACAGGGCTCTGTTCCAACTAAGTCTGGTCTCTATATAATGAAATGTATTCCTTCTGGCCTAGTACTGCAGACTTGGCAAAAGAAATGCCTTTGGTATAAGCAAAAACTTCAAACTTGAGTCTTGTAATTGCCCCTTCCAAAGGGTCATTATTGTGCATATTTTTTATCAGCATGTGTCTGCAATGAATGATGCCTCAACACAAAGCAACAGGAAGTCACACTATAATTAGAATGCAATCAGTAGAATTGGTTATGACTTGATTTCCTTTCTAAAATGGCAATCTATGCCACATCTGCTAGTATATTAATGTTTTCTGCATTACTATAAGGTAGGGGGAAAAAAACCAAAACCAAAACAACAAAAGATACAAAGTCTCTCCTGTGAGCAGCTGTTATGTTTTTCTTTAACTAATCAAGACCCAAACATTTCACCTTTAAAACAGCAAACCATCTGGCTAGCTGCCCTATGATAAATCTTAATGATAAATGTCCTCATTTGGATATTACAAATGAACCACAGACCTGTTAAGGTTTGGCACAGCTGAAAACACACTGGCAACAATAGAATAGAACTCAGATGTCCAAAATATAGAAGTAAATAATTTAAACCTGTAGGGCACAGTATATTTAGAGAAAATCTGATTGTTGCAAAACATCACCATGAGCAGAAAGAGAGGTTTGGACTCCTAGAATTTCTCTGGAGAGAAATTCTGATGTTTGTCTCTGTGAGTTTCTCTAAACTATTCACTTTCTCCTGAAATTTCAGCTTATATTTTCAAGAGCAATTCTGGGTTTAGCCTGGTTAGAGTTCCCCTATGTTTTCACAAATACTTTTCCCCATCATCAACAGAAAAATCATAAGATGCTTCTAGAACTTAAATCTTGCACTAAGGATTAGGATGCCAGAAGAGATGGAATTGGTAGTGTCTGGTATGGACAGAGAAGCAGAGCTACATGACCTCACTAAGTAAATGCTAACAAGACAAAAAGTTGTGGGGCAAATCCAAAAAGCAGAAAAATACTGAAATAGGCAAAAGAAAAAGGACAAGTGCACAGAAAATTTAGGCAGCATCCAGAATTTCACCAAATGATTGATTCAATTTATCTCTACTTTTCCTTTGGATTCAAGTGAAGAAGTCAACTTGCAGTTCACACTGCATTCATGTTCATCAGAATGATATCCGAGCATTCCAACAGGAAGCATGAAAATTCAGTTGAACTGTGATATCTTATTTCTTTCTTTATATCTACTGTCATTCTAGGAATTGCAGTCTAGCAGAAGACAGTATAGAATTAAATAACATGTCTTTCATTGCTCGATTTATGTACCATGGAGGTAAATACCTAACATCTCTCAGAAAACTACAATGGGATAATTCCTTAGGCAGATTAAGCCATTACCCTGTTCCAGTGACTATGACATGCCCATGAATTCCCAAATGGGAAGATACTTTCCTCAGCAATTACTAGACTATAGACAGAAGATCAATGTTTGTATTGACACTATTTTATGACATTCACATTTTCATTTGATTCTAAAGACCTGTGATTTTTCAATCTATTTTTTTTCTATCCAAACTATGTTATACTTTATAGATAGACTTCTGAATATCATAAGAAATGCTCGATACTTTCTATCTTTATAGACATAGAGGAATAAATGAAAGGATTATCTATATAACACAACTATGATAATAGTTTAAACCACAAAAAATATTGAGGTTAAAAAAATCCCTAGGGAAAAAAATCCAACAACAAAGCATAACCAAAACCCAAACAGCTCAGCATTTAGAGCATTTTTTCCCATCAACAGCTAAAAGTTCTTTACCAAAGTTTTTGTTGGGCTGGAGCAGCTATAGGAGGCAAAACTTCCTTGTTACTTTGTTTGACTACAAAAGCATCATTGATGATCCCAATTCCTTGAGTGTTCTAAACATAAACTTATCTATTAAAATATCCAGGATGAATATCAATTTTTTTACACAGTGTACTTGACTACTGTAAGCAATAGCCAACCAACTTGTCATTATACTACTATGAGAAGAACACATTTGAAATGGCCCTTAGGTAATTACCCTTAACTTTGAGGTGGTAAAAGCCATAGCAAATTGTAAACACTGGCACCATAACTCAGAAATAGTTTTTAGACTGTCCCTACACCAAAACCACAAATTCATGTGAATCTCCAAATGGTGATTAAAAAGATGACTTTTTTTAAATTGAATTACTGTGATTAAAAAAACAACAACAAAAACCCAACCCAAACCAAACAAAAAACAAAAACATTTTTGATTCAAATGATGCCTGGGTATGATGATGTTCTTACATAGTTAGGGTATTTTCATGATTAAGAAAGGTTCCTTCAAAAGTTTGGATGACAATCCAAATGTTTATGAGAAAAAATTAGCAAGCCATCAGCTCAGAGTTCCGTACAAATTTTAAAATGTTTTCTTGCAAATTAAAATTTGGCATACAATATTTTAAATATTGAATTTTAGTTGATCGTATTTAATGTTTTAAAAACTGCTTAATTATAGCAAACTCTTTTTTAGATTCAAACACTACATCAGAATTTTAATTTTTAAGATTGAAAATGAGGACATTAAATGTATTCCTAGAAAGTTCAGCTTTCATTCACTCCCTAAACCAGCTTTTGTGCAGTAGCAGCCAGTCCTAGCCTGATCAAGTTTTCTATTGCATGACCAGGTCTCTGGTTCATACATACTAGGGTAAGGTGATATGTACATCAGCAGCAGGTCCAGACTTTAAGTGTTAACTTTATAGCACATTTACACAGCTAAGGCTTTGCCCATTCCTGAAGGGCTCATGGGAGAAAGACTAGCCAGGAACAGGCTGTTGCTGCCAGAACAATTCATCAGGGCTACAATGTACTCCATGCCAGCATTGGAGGGGCTCCTGAGAAAGGAAGCAGCCAGAAGCAGAACAGAGGATGGACAAATTGGTCTATCGGGCCACATATGGCTGGAGGCATTGTTTGAGTACCCCTGCTGGAAACCATAAAACTTTATAAGGTTCATGGAATAAGTGCTATTACTTTCACAGGGGAATGTATCGTTCTATCTTTACCCTAGATGTTGCTATCTATTTCAGATTAAGCAGGGAAAGGTACATAATTTCTTTAATGAGTTATATACAGTTTGAGAACATAAAGAATTAGTAATAAACATCTTCCTGAATCACACTGGGTTTCTATTATCTTCCTTGCAAGGATAAATGCTGGAAAGAGCACAACTCACCCCTGGATGTATCTCTGCAGATGTTTGTAGAAAGTTCCTCCTTGCTTTCCAGGTGTGGTGGCTGCAGTATGATTTGAAACCTGAAATGCCCCATTTGTCTATTCTCTCTTTGAAAAGAAAAGTGCTAGTCATAGTTTCTGCTTAGCTAGATGACAGAAGGTGATAATCCTTTCTGGAATGTCACACTTAATATCTACTTTAGGTGTGATAAACACCGAATTCCAAGAAGATTAACACTGTACAATACACTATAAAAAAACCCCACAAAACCAAAACCACTTAACTATATCAAGAGGGAAGGCCAAGGATAAAATTAACAGGGAATATTAGGAATGAAATACTAGAAATATTTGGTAAAATCATCAGATTTCACTCCATTGCACACTTCCTATCACCAAGCTTCTAATAAGCTTTCAAACAGGTGAGAAGGAAATTTCCACCAAATGAGACTCTTTTCTGAAACTATGTTTTTTGCAGTAATGTGAAATACAGTTAAAATATTAGTCTTACATAAGAGATCAGCAGTCATACAATCCACAGTGATAAAGCTGCTGTATAAGAATTTGCTGTCTAAAAGGACTGTAATAAGCCTACTGATTTCATGTTCTCAAAACATTATCACAGTCGTTAGTGGTTGGAAGGGACCTCAAGAGATCATTGGGTCCAACTCCCCTGCCAAAGCAGGATCACTTAGGGTAGTCCACACAGGAATGCATCCAGGTGGGTTTTGAAAGTTGCCAGAGAAGGAGACTCCACAACCTCCCTGAGCAGCTTGTTCCAGTGCTCCATCACTCTCACTGTAAAGAAGGTTCTCCTTATGTTGAGGTGAAATCTTCCATGCTCAAGTTTGAACCCATTGTTCCTTGTCTCATTACTGTGCACCAAGTCCCTTAATCATCCTCGTGGTTCTCTGCTGGATTCTTCCCAGCAGTTCTATGTCTTTCTTGAAGACAGATATTGGCTATATTTTTTATATTGATGAATTGGTATCAAAATAATACTGAAGACAGAATTAAGTTCTTCAGAAGTTAGTTCAGAGGACTTGTCTCAGGCAAAATGTTAGAGACTAAGAGTTAGGAATGTAAGACTCAGAACAATGGACTAATGGGTACAAGTCCATAGCAGTTTCTGACCATTGTCACATCACATTGCATACAACTGCAGTGCTGTTTCCAAACATTCCTAGAAGAAAAACCATTGTCATTTGAAATAGGGAAAATCCATGATTCAGTATTAGAATCCAAAGGGATGTGATATGAGCATTAAGCTTTGGTTTAACAGAGAAGAGAGTGAAGGAAAGAACTTTCAATCTATTGGAATACACCCATTTACTTGATTAAGCGCAAGTATGGGAGAAAGCCTTCAGCTTGTTTCAGATTTTAAAGGTGAAGAAATGTGAAATCATAGATAAATCTTATGGTTTCAAACATGCTTATTAAAGGTTCATATTAGTAAGGTCACTGTCACTGGAGGTGTTTAAGAGGAGACTGGATGAGGCACTTGGTTCCATGGTTTAGTTGATTAGATGGTATTGGGTGATAGGTTGGACTTGATGACCTTGAAGGTCTTTTCCAACCTGGTTAATTCTGTTCTATTCTACCTTCATACAGCTAGATATCTTCACCAAGGTAATTCCATTCTTTGAAAATAATAGCAAACAAGACTAAGGTAGGATACCATGAATTATCTGAATACGACTATTCCAGAATAGATGCAGAACAGTTATTCATGTGACAATTCAGATCAGCATTATGGACATTTCATGAGAATGGTGTACCTATGACATTTCCATCAAATAACAAGGTGAAATTAAAAACATTTTGGAGTAAAGGTGAAAAAAAAAATAATTATTGGAGTATGGAAATTTAATCTATTTCACTGTTTAGCCCCAAACCTCACTGTGTTTATACACAAATATCAGCCACACAAGACACTTCACCATTTCCAAATTTCAGGAGGCAATATAGGAAGTCCCATTGGCAAGCCACAAAGAAGCAAACATATCTACCCAAGACAGTGAAGATGCTTCTCAGCATATTGTTGAAAATGTTGAACATGTGATTGCAAAATTCCTTGTATCATACACCACTTAATTATGGTAGTGCAAAGGTAGGCAGAAAGACTGATAATATGGTACGTACATATATCATTATACTTACTATTAGTTTTAATAGTAAATATATATTACATCATTATGCAAAGGTTTCCAGTCAGGAATAGAGAGATGGGGGCAGGGACTAATCAGAAATGGAAGGAAAAAGGCTCTTTCTTATAAAAGATTACTGTTATTTTCCCTCTAATTAATAAAGGGAAAACAATAACAATATATAACTACTGTTTCTTTAAAAAATAAGCAAACAAAACCCCAAAGAAACCAAACAACAAATGACAATATTGAATTAAAATTTAATACCTAAAAGAAAAGTTTTTGCTGAACAGAAATCAGATCTTTGGGAATTTTAGTTTCTTCCTTGCTGATTGATAACACAGTTTAGTATATCCTGCATTTATTGATGGAAACTCATGCTAGAAATATTGGCCAGCATAAAGCAAAGATTTCATATAATGTTTTGAATTAGTTGGATACCACAGGTTTATGGATTATTAATGCATCTCCTGTTGGCATTATGCCTTATACTATTTTTCACTGAAATATTAAACTAAATTCAATCTTTCCCAGATTTTTACTAACAAAAAGCTTGCAAACAGCATTAACTGATGTTCCAATAAATAGTCTCTTATTCAGTAGGTCATTGTGGCATATACTTAAAGCCATCCATATTCAACAAAATACAAAAGCACATGGTGGAATTTAAGTGACAGTTCAGCTGTTTTTCTGGATTATTGTAAATAATTTAATTGATCCTATTAAATAAAACAAAAATCTCTTCGCAATAAGGAGGCTTAGCTTTGAGATAATTATGTTTACATCAGTAAACTGAATTGAGGTGTGGTTGGGTTTTTTTAATTGGAATAAATAATTCACATAATTAAGCATAAACATTCATAACTGATTTTGCATAGCAGAGAATTATGACTTTTTGAAAAAAGGATGTAAATGTTAACACTAGGTGGGAACATTTCCCAGTAGTTAAATTCACTGTTAAAAAAGTCTTACCTTTACAATTTTTTTTAATCTGAATTTTTACTAGGCTTCCTAGATCATTAAAAAGGACAATTATAGTCAACTGAAGTAAGCATCTATTATTTGTTTAACCAGAGTGCCTGATGACATTAAATAACACGACAGAATTATCACATTATATTAAATAAATTTGCCAGCAGAACTTAGCCTCTCACTCCTCATGAAAGGCCCTGTAAAGTACTAATATAGTTACTGAAATGATAACACTTAATAAATCTTCCCTGCTATTTTTATGCTCCCACTGTTATACTTAGGCAATAATTATTATTATTTTATAGTTTACAATTAGAAACTGCAACATGAAAATATTATAAATAAACTCCTTTCTCCTCTTTCATCCTAAAATGTTGAAGATACTAGCACACAGTTTACACAGGTCAAATCACTATTCTAACAATCTCTCCCTGTTGAAAGAAAAAGGCAGGAACATTCCTTTCAGATGTGCAATAAGAAGAGAGAGTCACACTGTTCCCAGAGGATGCAAGAACTCAGAATTTCAAAGGCTCATGCCAAGAAGCCCTGCCAGATATACTTCACAAAATATGTCTGATGAATTACTATGGAAAGCGTTAACTTTTCAGCTAGTTTCTATCACAACGGAGAGGTACATTTCCTTTTTGTTTTGCGAACTTGAAGTATGGAGAAAGCTGCTGACCATTCCATCTCTCACTGAACTAACATTTTACTAGAAATGTGTTGCTTTCCAAATTTCCTTTCACCTGGCTTAATAAATTTAGTCAGAGAGAAGATGTCTACAAAAATTCTTACACGACAGTATGACAACCAAGCAATTTGTAAACTGCCTGAATCTGTACATAAGATGGAAATCACTGATCTGCAATGTTAAATACATAACTAACTTAAAAATTCAATGGAACTTCAAGAACAAAAACAAAGGAAGCTGCAAAATGTGGTTTCAGTGTCAATCACCACATACAGACTCAACTATGTTATGAACAAACCTTATTATAAGATGAGCTGTAAACAACAATTGACATGGATGAATGCTATTTTTAAAAAGTGTTGTGGCAATTTTTATCAGACAAATTTTTCTGTGATCATGCACAAGCAACAAGACCACATATTAGAGAGAAGCTTTTAATTTCTCAGCTATGAAAGCTGATCTTACACTTTCTCCTGCTTGTGAATACTTGAAAAACTAACCTTCACTCTGTAGCATAAAGTACCTACTCACAATAAAATGTCTTTAAGGGAAGAAAGACACAAAGTATTTTTGGTTTTGACTGATGCGGACAAG
This sequence comes from Melanerpes formicivorus, assembly GCF_026170545.1. Lineage (NCBI taxonomy): Eukaryota > Metazoa > Chordata > Aves > Piciformes > Picidae > Melanerpes > Melanerpes formicivorus. The sequence goes on along the minus strand of NW_027142358.1, from coordinate 15,367,451 downwards.
AGAGGACTTTCAAGTTTGTTATAAGAATTGGCCAGTAATCACACAGATCCATTTTGCATGTCTACAGTGATCAAAACTGATTTCTCATTGAACACAACTGAAATAATGACATCTGCTCAGAATAGATTTCAGAACGGTATTACCAGCTATGAAGGAGTCAGAAGCAATATGAAAAGAAAAAAAAAAAAGAAAGAAAAAAAAAAATAATCAAGCACCATCCTGAACAGAAAGTATTTTTTCAAAATACTGCAGGCTTTTTATCATCTCTGTCTCCATCTTCCTTCTCTTCTCTCCTTCATGCTCCTAAATATTTCCAGGACTATTCAAGTTACTTAAAACAGATAAAATTTGTGCATAAGAAACTCTTTGCTTAAAAACATGAGAGATTATTACATTTCCTTACTGGCACAAAATCTGAGTAAAGACTCAAGGTGCAAATGATCTGCACTCTATTTAACATCATGGTTATTTATTTTTATGGGCACTCATTATTAGTCTTTACCCTAAATTATAGGTACATTCCTGGCTCCATTTCCCACTGTTCTGTAATCTAATAATATGGGTTTTCAGGTTTCCAAATCCTCCTCAATACCTCATCAATCTAAAATGCATGCAACATCTACTAGTTCTTATACTGTGTACAGACAAACCATGGAACCATAGCTTGGACCCCAGATAAAGACTTTGCTCATATTCCAGGACTGGGATATATGCCATAGCTTGGGTAGAACTTACTAAGAGAACCTGTTTTGCAATATCTTAAACATGGTCTTTGCATACAAAATTATATGCATTCGGTTAGTGTTCAAATACTACAGTTCCTATTTTGTTATGGATTATGTGCTGAACTAGTTCTGTCAAGTTTAGAACAGTGTGCCATAATTTTTACTAAATCTAAGCACATGCATCTTTTTCCATGGAAACAGTATCACAAGTATGCCCATTTCCCCTGTCATACAGAAATTTCCATGAATATTTTGATAAACAGCTGTTCCACTATAGTAGTTTATAGCCATAATAGCATCAGCTTCAGCAAAGAAATGACATGGCATCAGACATGATCACATAACACTTATTTTTCTGAACAACTCAGAAAAGTATAGTGTGGATCATTTCGATTTTTGGGTTTACTGGACAGGAAAAAACTTGTGCTTCAATGAAAAAAATCCCTTGGCTTGCTCATCATCTACCCATTAAAGCTGAGCTGGCCTGCTGTCATACTCTTCACAATACCTCTAGAGAAGAGTGGGTTTGAGCAGACTAAATGATATGGTATTGTTCCTTTCCTGAAACTGTGTTCTGTAATTGCTGAAAAGAAAGGCTGTTACAAAACCAGGGATCCTCTAGTAAAATAAAAACTCTTTTTAATGGAACTATATCACATATGCAAATTAAAACCATTTATTAAAATGAAAGTTGTGCATCACCAAAAAAAAAAACCCACCAACTAAAGAGAAGATTCTCCTAGAAAGATCTATATGATTTAGATGAAACTACAGGCTATAAGCCTGTCTGCTTTGAAGGCTCCTTGATGTATTCAGGAGGATAATGTCACATGTCCATCATGGTTAATTAACATGTGATAATGGTCTGCAGCTAACTTTTAAAGGCATAGCCTAAAACTGCCACACATGTGGTGTCTATATACCCTCTCACCTATTAATTTTATACAGTATGAGCTTTATTTATCAGAATTAACAACTATGTATTGAACTACACAGGCTGCAATGACAATATAATGCTTGCAACCATGCTTAATATGCTCATTTTATCCTATGGGAAGTTTTAAACATACATAAATATATTGCCAGATTGCAAAAACCAAAAGTATTATGGGAAAGTCAGAATGGTCCAGACAGGAGAGATAACTCTTTATATGATGAAAATAAGCACTTTCTAGACAGCAGTGATAAAGGACATATCAATAAAAATATCTAAAAAGTATATATACACCTTTGATATAAACATTTATATTGGATGGGGGATTCTAGTTATTAAATCCAAGGACCAAAAATTAGTATACATTAGTCCATACAGTGCAACAAGCATTTTGGCCTCACCACTGACTCAACTTTTCAAATACAAAATGAAAACCAGTATTTCTTTTGCTCACTGCTTTTCTTGACCTTTTGTCTAAGTAAATGCACTGGACTATGGACAACATCTTGCTACACACGCCCCATGATACTCAAATAAGCTGACAATATACCTACAAAAGAACATTGCTTTTGTTCATGTTTTCAAAAGGAGAAAGGAATGCATGAACATTAAAGGAAAGAGAGTAGCACCCAAACCCTTTTCCCCAAAGCAAAATATGTGTTAGTAAGAAATAGTAGTGGCCAACACTGGCTTTTTAGTAGACATGCTATTTAAATCAGTAGCAGATCAAAATAAATAAATAAAATGAAACCTGATAATTTTTGCAATAAACCTGCTGTGACAAGTAGCGTAAATTCCATTGTTTTCTCTCAGAATCACTTTCTGATGTAAAAAACAAAGGAGAAACAAAAACAAAGGAGGAACAAAACCAAACAAATAAAAACCATCCAACCAAACAAAGAGCAATTCTCTCATGAACTTCAGTAAGTAACCATTCCCTATTACTCTCACCTGAGTCAAGGACGCCTATGACATGTTATTGCTACACAAGTATTCAGACAGATTCTGAGCAGGCTGAAGTCAAGAAGAGGAAACACATCGCACAAGTGAAATTACTAAATCTTTCTCTAAACAGATACAGAAGATGAGACAGCGGGTGCCAGAAACTTTGTTAATTGTGCTTCAAGGCTCCAAATCTCCCTGCCTTATGACATAAGATCATATTCCCTTCTTTCCCTGCTTTCAAAATTCCCATTCTTTCAAGCTTTTCCATGTGCTTAGCCAAGCTCCACAGATTATTGGATGGTAAGTGTGCAGAGACAGTCCACATAAAAGATACTTCATAAATGCAGATTGCTTTGTTAATCAGAGTCTCTCACTCTGGTTTGTTAACCAAAGCAGCTCTTCAAGCCATCCCAGTCCTGCTCTTCCTCTTTGCTTTATTAACTATCAAGGGGAAAATGAACTTTAAAAAGTTAATTCAGCTATACAACTAATATAGGAAAGTGTAGGAAGAGACTTTAATTCAGGTAGAGAAGGCTTTGTAATTGCTGAAAAATACACCCAAACTGATCAAATGAAACCCCATTATTTCCTGGGTCATGCAAGCAATCCATGGGATTGTCCTCAAAGTTCCTCTGGAATTACATACTCACATGTAATTTCTTTTATATTTGTATGAGCTAACACTCTATTCTGCTTGTCTAGGGTTCTCATGGGGTATTAGAGTCACATGAGGGAAAAGGTAAAAAGGATGAGTTGACTAATGAAATCCGTGAGAGAGTGCTTTTTTGTCTAAATATTGGAATGATTGTCAAGGAGACAGAAGCTCTGACCATATTTCATCTCCAAATTATGACTGTCATTGTTCATAGACTAAAAGAAATCTGACAGCCATCCTAAGATTTAAGATTCATAAGTATCTTTTCAGTGACATATTTCAGTGCATTTGATTACTGAAATTACAACCTGATCTACTAATATTGCTCCCCTCCCCCTTCTAATTTAAACATGCTATCTATCAAGCTCTCATTAGAGGAGTTCAAGCTCATCTAATGTTTGTAGGCATCTCCAAGTCTATTTCCAAATCAAGAATCATCAAAATATTTGTACTGATAATGACCAATCAAAATGTATAAACTGCTTTAAAAGAAAAGAAAGTTTGTCTTAGATAGCATGTGTCCATTCTTCTGTTTATTCTGCTGCTGTGTAGAGCTTGGCAAATGAGATCGAGATCGTAATACTCAAGATCAGTATTTGAATGAAGGCTTTCCAGTACCTATCGAGGCACTATTAGAAACGTTTACACTTATGAAGTAATTCTTCTTCTGAGTTACTCTCCTAATACACTGTTGACAAACTCTCAGGCTGCTTGGGGTTATACTTTAGTATGCAGTATAAAACAGAAGTGTTATCTGGATATGGTGCTCAAAAATCTGTGGTCAGCCGCCTAGGTTTTACCTACAGAGAAGTAAGTATTGTGATGCTGTGGCAGTATATCCAAAACCCCTCATTCCCCACAGAGGAAACAGTGTGGCTGGGATGAAAGGAGCCAGAAAAGAGATACCGCCCCCTCCCAGGCCTGTGGATTAGTGGATTTCACATGGGCTCTCTTCCCCCAAGCCAGGTGTCCTAACGGGCACAAATCCGGTGCAGGGTCATGTCTGGGCATATTTTGGGCATGTTTGACTATGTTTAAACAGAGAGCTGATGTCTATCTGTCCTAGCCTTTGTCTGGTGACAATTCTGACAAAAATTATCTGGCTGTATAAAAAGGGTGGGTGCCCCACCACACAAATGGATTAGAAGCAGCAGCAGTTTTAGGAGAATTTTCCTGATAGAAAGAGATACTAGAGAAATTCCCACAATTGGCAAGCAGCATTGTGAGTAAATGGATATATCCCTAGAGACTCCAGGAAATATCTGCCTTTTGCTAGTAGGGGTAACATACTGCTTTTGGATGTACCTTTTCCAAATACTATTTTCTCAAACCATTTGTAACCATTCCTATATTCTGAAGGCATTTTCAACCAAACATACTGAATCTGTATGATAACTTTTGTATATAGTTATGTGGGTGGCAGAGCTAAATTAATAAATAATTTATATTTCTATTAATTCCCCACCTTACCCCTCTTTATTTGCAACAGATGTTTACACAATAACCTAAATTCTCTTCCAAGAGACCTGAGCTCAGTAGTAAGGAATAACACTGTAGCTTAGTGAGTAACCAAGGAAGTACTGTAGAGATGGTGTTCTCCTCAGAAGCTCAGACCACAACAGATAACTAATACAGAATGTATATATGCCTAAATAACACATATTATCCTCTAAGATTTTAAATTAGTAGTACACAAATATTTCTCAGTAACTGATCTGCGTCAGGCATCATGGGGCTTGAAGTTCAGATTGTAACATGAGAGGCTTCCTGTTCTGTTTGCTGCTTCTGGTTTCTGGGGTTTTTTTTGAGGTATTGGTCTTTTCTGCTGAGCTGGCTGCTGTGTGCTTAGGTGGAAGGAACCTTTCTGTCACTGACTTCTGCTGCACACTGGTATATTAGCCCTTTATTTTTGGTACACACATATTCTAACTCCACTCAGACAAGACCTGAACGGTAATTTAGTTCTCTATTAATTTTGAGATGCCGTGTCTACTACTACGGATGGTTTTGAAAGAGCTAACTTAAGCCATGCGCACTTTACAACTCTCTATATTTGACTCAACACTGAGCAAAAGTAAGATTCAGGGATTGTGGTCTTGCTTAATCTTTAAGTAGACATCAGAAGGGTTGCCTGTATCCTCCTCTGTGTAGCATTCCTGTGAAAGGATTCTTGCTCACTAGACTTACATTTTTTCAGCCTACTGTGCTAAATATCATCATTACATTTGGTAGATATCCTAACAGAACTGCAATACAAATATGTTTCACTTGAGAAGCAAAGCCTACGGTTCCTTAGGTTTTATAACATCGCGCTTAGTGCAAATTTGCTGAATTTTTCCAGTGTTTCACTATGTGATTTTAGGAGTCTATTTTCCCCAGTGGCATGCAAGTACTAAAATTGCACTGCATTGCATTTTGTTCTCAGTAGGTGGGAAAGTGCATAGTCAATGGGTTATTTTCCATTCTTTATTTCAGTTTTATGCAGCCACAGGTGGGGGGTCTTTCAGGTGATTGCCTAGGTTTACTAGGCACTTTAGAGCCACAGACAAGCTTTCTTAAAATGGATGTACAAAAAATACTAATGTTGTCAATTATCCAGTAAAATAATTTCATCCTGTGTAAACAGAAATAATTTTCAAAATCTCTCAAACTGTAAAAGGCAGGCCAATTAGTATGAACAAAGAGGGATCAGCCATCCCTGGTTGGTAAGGGACACAAACCAATCTCACTTGTTTATGCTTATTGTTTAGCTCTCTGTCTTCTCCCTTTCTTCTTCCCAGGGCATATGCCTAAGGGCATAAAAAGTGAATGAGGGATGTGATGGTACTTCCTATCATTTACTTTTCTAGCACTGAGTCCACTAACATACCACAAAAATATCACAATAAGGGAAAAAAAGTGAAGTCGTCAACTTACTTAACATTCACTTCCAAATGTCTAAAAAAAAATTTGATCAGGAAACTTATTGGTAGAACATGAATACAAATACCGATATTCTGCAAAAGATGAATAACTTTTCCTTCTTGCATAAGAACATGAAATAAAATCATACATAGATACCCCTTTTCTTTCTTGAAGTCAAAATTTAAACTAAGGAGCCTTCACCCACTCCTAGCACAGAACACACATGGAACAAAGAAATGCAAAATTCATTGCATCTTTTGGGCTGTTCATAGTTTGGGAAAACATACATGTTATAGAAGATGTGCACACTATAATGAACCAACACACAAGGGGATAAAATACTTGCATTGTTGTTATACAGATGGCTGTCCTCCTGACTATGCAGGAAATTTCCCCCCGTCCTGCAACTTCAAAGTAGACTTGTACATGTATTCACTATGTGGGAATTCGTACTTCATTTCTGGTGACGCCCACATCCTCTTAATTCAGCTTATTAACACTAACTGCAGGACAGAGGCCAAGGTCACATAAGCCTCCTATTCTGCGAAGTAATCTAAATCCTCAGAGAAATGTAGCTCATAATGGAACGTCCAAATCATTTTAATCATAAGAAATATGAAGAATCATGCACAATATTCAGATGCAGCAGTACTTTTTATCTGCATGTCATTTCCTTTATTCCTCAGTAGAGGGTTCAGCTATTTAGAAACAGAGATGTACAAACTCAAAAATAAGACTCTGTGTTCCATATGTTCAAAGGCCTGTCTTTGTGCAGTAGCACAATGCTAGCAGTCCATTAGGCAAATTAGTTTTCATACATAATAACCCTGGTCTGTACAATATTTTGTGACAACACAGCTGTGTCGCAAATGACGGCAAGCAGTTTTGTCTGCAAGTGCATGAAGAATCTCCTGAAATTTTCCTAAAAAATTCCTTCAATGAAACATTTCTGCTACAGATTCTAATTTCAATGAGAAAATACCATCTTTCATGTTTCCATCATTTGATACACAGAGTCTTAGGGTGGGAAGATATTTACTGACCTTGGAATTAAATCATGCTCGTAAGACAAAATTTCAAATGGAAGATGTATTGTAAAATTATATTTTTTTAGGTGACAGTATAAAGCTTTAACCTGTCTGTGTACTACACAACAGTACAGGCTGTATGGAAACCAGCAACACATGTCTATATGTTATTAAAAACAGTAAATTCCCATTTAAACAAGGGTTACAATCTGTGCACTACATACTCATTAACAGTTATGAATCAAAATAAAGCTGGGGGGGGAGCAGGGGGGATTGCAGCAGGTGTGCATATCTATGAATTTCAATACATTGTAAAACTGTCTGTAGCCAACAGCTTCATCATTTGGCCTTTCTGAGCTTGAAGACAGGCAATTTTTCATGATTTTACTATTTCTGGCCAAACAAAAAGTTTTTTAATTAAATGTACCACATGATTCCAGATGTTTGTTTATTTGTTCCAATGAGGTTGTAAAAATGCCTGAATGATAAAATTGGAGGACTCCTGCAAAAACAGGCTAAGCTGGAGTGCTAACTAAACATGGGGATCTCTCAAGAGACTGTATTTGCACAGCACTTTTTGTGCTTTGAACCTAATTTCTCTGGAAGAGCTTTAATATTGTGGCTCATGACTGGACTTTATTGTAAAAGATTGCAAGGCCAAGTATCAAATTTACTAGACTTTTTTTTTCCTGGCCCTCCCCCCGCCACCACTACCCCCCTTAATTGCCAGTTTCAGATTAATTGCATCATTAGTTCTCCTAACTGCCTAAATATTTTAGATGGGTTTATGGTTTTGGATCCCAAGTTTCCACTTAGAGAAGCCAATGATTTCTATGTTTTTCTGCCACTTTATCGCCACACTGCTTGGAGCTTGAGCATTGTCATGGTTTCTCACTGCCAGCATGACAAAATGAGCTATGTTGTGAAACATCAGATATTTTCTAGTCTACTGAGAAATATGAAGTTACAATTTTTTCCTCATTAATCATATTGCTTCTGATGTTACACTTGTATGAGTGACTGGGACCCAGGCTGCTAGGTTCATTTTGGCAAATACAGGAAAAGTTACAATGAAAACCTCAAAAATTATGGGAGGAGTGCAAAAATCTGGAAAATAATCAGGTCTTCAAGAGTCAGACTGTGGAATGTACACTGGAGAAATGAAAGTCTCTATAACGAAACAAAATGCTGACAACTTTGAAAGGCTACCTAAGTCTTAGACTCCTAATTCCCATTACATGAAGAATGTCAATTTTGTGCCCAACTGCTTATATACATAAAATTTTAATCTAAATTTTGCTAACAACTTAATGACTCTCTTTTTGTTTCTTTTAAAATCTTACTGCAGAGAAAGAGACATATTTTATTCCTTCAGAGACACAGCAGTCTGGTGTGGTGGTTTGGTCCTGGCTGGGGGCTAGATGCCCACCAAAGCCACTCTACCACTCCCCTTCTTAGATGGACAAGGGAGAGGAAAAATATGACCAAAGGCCTGTGAGTCAAGATAGAAGCAATTTAATAGGATGAAAATCAAAAGCAAAGGTCACACATGGAAACAAGAGCAGACAAAGATTTTATTCTCTACTTCCCATCAGCAGATGATGTTTTGTTGCTCCTGGGAAGCAGGGCTTCCATATACATAGTAGCTGCTCCAGAGAACAGACACCACCAATGAATGTCCCTCCACTTCCTTCTTTCACTTAGCTGTTATATCTAAGCTGATGCCATATGGTATGGAATACACCTTTGGTCAGTTTGGGTCAGCTGGCCCAGCTGTGTCCCCTCCCAAGATCTTGCCCATCCCTCAGCCTACTATTGGGGGGGGGGTGTGGGTGTGAAATGCTGGAAAAGCATAGCTTTGGCTCTTGGCTCAGCAGTAGCCAAAACAGTGGTGTGTTACTAACACCCAGCTACATCACTGCAAACTCAGTACCATGAAAATGACTCCAGCTCAGCCAAACCTAATACATCCAGGAAGCAATCTTCCTAGGACTTACTTACAAGAGGGATATGGAGGCGCTGGAATGTGTCCAGAGAAGGGCCACGAGGATGATCAGGGGGCTGGAGCACCTCTCCTATGAGGACAAACTGAAGGAGTTGGGGCTGTTCAGTCTGGAGAAGAGAAGGCTCCGAGGTGACCTAATTGTGGCCTTCCAGTATCTGAAGGGGGCCTACAAGAAGGCTGGGGAAGGACTTCTCAGGATCTCAGGTAGTGATAGGACTAGGGGGAATGGAATGAAGCTGGAGGTGGGGAGATTCAGGCTAGATGTGAGGAGGAGGTTCTTCACCATGAGAGTGGTGAAACCCTGGAATGGGCTGTCCAGGGAGGTGGTCGAGGCCCCATCCCTGGAGGTGTTTAAGAGCAGGCTGGACGAGGCTCTGGCCAGCCTGATCTAGTGTGGGGTGTCCCTGCCCATGGCAGGGGGGTTGGAACTAGATGATCCTTGTGGTCCCTTCCAACCCTGAATGATACTATGATACTTCTGGTCAACTTGGTCACAAAATGATAGGAGTTGGAAGGGAACTCTGGAGATAACCTAAGACAACACCCCCGCTAAATCAGGTTCTCCTAGATCATGTAGCACTGGAATGTGTTCAGGCAGGTTTTGAAAGTCTCAAGAGAAGGAGACTCCACAACCACTGGGCAGTTACAGTATCACAGTATCACCAAGGTTGGAAGAGACCCCAAGGATCGAGTCCAACCTGTCACCACCGACCTCATGACTAGACCATGGTACCAAGTGCCACATCCAATCCCCTCTTGAACACCTCCAGGGATGGTGACTCCACCACCTCCCTGGGCAGCCCATTCCAATGACGAATGATTCTCTTGGTGAAGAACTTTCTCCTCACCTCCAGCCTAAACTTCCCCTGGTGCAGCTTGAGACTGTGTCCTCTTGTTCTGGTGCTGGTTGCCTGGGAGAAGAGACCAACCCCTTCCTGGCTACAACCACCTTTCAGGTAGTTGTAGAGAGCAATGAGGTCACCCCTGAGCCTCCCCTTCTCCAGTTTTCTGTCATCCTCCAAGTAAAGAATTTTTCCCCTCCTATTTAGGTGAAATCTACCATGTTCTAGTTTGTACTTGCCGCCCCTTGTCATATCACTGACCACCACTGAGAAGAGCCTAGCCCCATCCTCATGGCATCCACCCTTTAGCAATTTATAACCACTGATAACATCTCCTCTCAGCTTTCTCATTTCCAGGCTCAAGAGCTGCAGGTGTCTCAGCCTCTCCTCAATCATTCTCATGGCACTCCACTGGAGTCTCTCCAGCAGTTCCCTACCTCTCTTGAACTGGGGGAGTCCAGAACTGGACACAATAGTTTACCTATGAGGATGTTCCAGGAAACAAATAGGTTAGGGCTAAGGAAAGGTACTACATGAGCCACTCCTTAATCAGCTCTTCCAATACTGCCCATTGATAAACCACTCCACAGCTAGGATCTGAATGTTTTTAATGTGTTTAATCTACCAAACCCCTCAATTCCTCTGAATGGCAACATTTTCGACTGTGTGTCAATTAACTGGGTCAGATGCCTAATAAATATGCAGACTCAAAGGAAATGCCAACACAGGTGGGCTTCTGTTATCAGAACAGAACATTCATTTGCCATGAATGTGCTTTCTAGTACTTCTCTTCACATACATGTTTCCACTCATTCCATCTGGTCACAGAAAGCAAACATAACAGAAAAATTGAGGACATGGTAAACTAGAGTGCTGCTTGGAAGTGAAAAATAATAGTTAGAGGAATAAAGTTAGTTGCATCACTGAAGAAATAGCCATGGGTTGGTACAGTTCATCTCATCTCCATGTGTAAGGTTTAGCACATCTACAGACACAAGCATGGATCATTAGTAGAGGCTGCGAGAAAGGCCTTGCTTGCCTTTCAGTGCACCAGAAACAGCTAAAATCAGAGTTCTTGAAACATCTGACATTACCCTCTCTCACCTCCAGACTCCAAGGATTCTAATCCACCTCTGATAGATTTTCTTTTTCAAAATCCTTGAAGTAAGAGAAACTAAGATAGGAAAACAAAATAATTTATTAGCCAAGTCTCTCACAACAGCAACTCATCTGTACTATCAATACACTTTCTGTGAAAAATGAAGCGCGACACTAGAACCCAATATCTCATTCCATACAAGCAAGTCAAATGAGATCTTTTAATTATTTTTTCCCTCCCTGATGCCTTATTTTAATATTCTCCCACAGTGCCAAAGGAAGAGAATTTCTACCCTTTTCCCTTAAGGCTAAGTCACGAGCACAGAAAAACTCACTGTTGGGTCATATTTCCTGGCATTAATAGGAAACATCACAGCTTATTTTTGAATGTTCTGCCCTTGGAAAATATGATCTTGTCTGTGAACTGTTTGTTTTAAGGTTGTTCATCTCATGGACAGAAGACCCTGGCCTAAGACATATGCAGTCTATCACTACCATAGAATAGAGTAGAGTAGAATAGACCAGACCAGACCAGGTTGGCAGAGACCTTCAAGATCATTACATTCAACCCATCATCCAACACCATCTAATCAACTAAACCATGGCACCAAGCACCCCATCAAGTCTCCTCCTAAACACCCCCAATGATGGCGACTCCATCACCTCCCCAGGCAGCCCATTCCAATGGGCAATCACTTTATGAAGAATTTCTTCCTAACATCATCTAAACCTCCCCTGGTGCAGCTTGAGACTGTGTCCTCTTGTTCTGGTGCTGGTTGCCTGGGAAAAGAGACCAGCCCCCTCTCGTTTACAACCCCCCTTCAGGTAGTTGTAAAGAGCAACAAGGTCTCCCCTGAGCTGCCTCTTCTCCAGGCTAAACAATCCCAGCTCCCTCAGCATCTCCTTGTATGGCTTGTGCTCAGGTCCTCTCACCAGCCTCATTGCCCTTCTCTGCACACGTTCAAGAGACTCAATGTCCTTCTTAAATTGAGTGGCCCAGAACTGCACACAGTACTCAAGGTTTGGTCTAACCAGTGCAGTGTACAGAGGCAGACCTCCCTGCTCCTGCTGGCCACACTGTTCCTGATACAGGCCAGGATGCCATTGGCCTTCTTGGCCACCTGGGCACACTGCAGACTCATGTTCAGCCTACTGTCAACCAGTACCCCCAGGTCCCTTTCTGCCTGGCTGCTCTCCAGCCACTCTGACCCCAGCCTGTAGCACTGCATGGGGTTGTTGTGGCCAATGTGTAGGACCTGGCACTTGGATGTGATCAATCTCATGCCGTTGGATTCTGCCCATCTGTCCAGCCTGTCCAGGTCCCTCTGCAGAGCTCTCCTACCGCCTAACAGATCAACTCCTGCCCCCAGCTTGGTGTCATCTGCAAATTTACTGATAATGGACTCAATGCCCTCATCCAGATCATCAATAAAGATGTTAACGAGCATGGGGCCCAGCACTGATCCTTGGGGGACTCCACTAGTGATTGGCTGCCAGCTGGATGTGGCACCATTCACCATCACTCTTTGGGCTCGGCCCTCCAGGCAGTTCCTAACCCAGCTCAGAGTGCTGCTGTCCAAGCCATGGGCTGACAGCTTGGCCAGGAGTTTGCTGTGGGGGACAGTGTCAAAGGTTCTGCTGAAGTCCAGACAGACTACATCCACAGCCTTCCCCACATCCACCAGGCGGGTCACCCGATCATAGAAGGAGATCAGTTTGGTCAGGCAGGACTTGCCCTTCCTAAATCCATGCTGACTGGGCCTGATCCCTTGGCCATCCTCTAAGTGCTGTGTGATTGCACTCAACATGATCTGTTCCATAATCTTGCCTGGCACTGAGGTCATAACATCATGCAGCTTAAAAAACAGTGTATTTTCAAAGGATGCCTAAAACAAACCAATAAAGAAAATTTCTCACTATTCACAGCATCTCTGCCTGAGAGACCACTTCCATTCTATTCTTATTTATTAGACAAGTTAAAGCAAATAGTTCTTATATACAGACATGTTTTGTTAAAAAAGTGTTTAAGATTCCTTGGATTAACTGAATGATAAATTACTACCCACAGATTTTATTTATTTTATTATTATCATCGTCTTTTTGGACAGCATACAATGAGCTGCTTTATGCAGATATACAGGGAAATCAATGATAAGCATAAAGTGCAGTTCACATTAAGAAAACTAACTAATTATGATAAGTTGCTACATAAATTGCTTTGTGACTTTCCTAGCAATCAATTTCAAACTCTAAATAAGCCTCTGGCTTGAAAACACAATGAGTACCTAACAACTGTGTCAATAACAACTACAGAGAAGACGGTAATGATAATATAAACAGGATAATTATCTTTCTGGAAGTAAGTTTTTATGCAAACCGATTTCCTCTTCTTTTTATGTCAGTGATTTAAAGACAGCATGGCTTTCCAGAGTGCATGTGTATTGAGTTGAAAGCTTAAAAATTAAATACTTTGTGTATTAACATTTATTATTAAGAAGTACATGTCAATATAATAATTTTACTTCAGAAAGTTTAAAGTATTATCTGAAAACTCTAGACCAAATTCTTGAAGGAGCAATAGACATTATTAGTTGCAAGTGAACTCAAGAATGTTTCTTTCCAAAGTATAAACAGGCTGAGCAAACTGAGGTAGAACAGGTAAATCCCTGGAGGACAATCTGGGGCTTTCATACATCACCACTATTATGTTATTCCCTCTAGCTCACTAAAAAACTCTACCTTTTCCTTCAACACTATGTTTTGATCACAGCAAAAGAAAAAAAAACAACCAATCAACCAATAACAAAAACCCCACTAAACCAACAGATCAAGTTTAGGTGTCCCTCTAACAGATTATGTGCCTACAGGCTTTTGCTTGCTTAGGAATGTGAACATTTCCAATGATCTTCATTCCAAAGAGAAAAACAAAATTGTAGAAGACGACTCTCTTTGCCTTTGTTCAAAAATGCTTTATAAAATCAGCTTCAGAGGGTTAATAGAAAGCTTACAAATAGTTTGCCCCTGGATTTCTGGGCATTGCTTCTGAATGCAGTTTATGACTTTCAAACTCAGATTAGGCCATTTCAGAAAATAAAATGTCTGTCAATTGATGCAAACCTATTGGTAGAATAAATAACAATTTTTCATTTGGGTGTTCATAATTCAAATGTAAAATGAAAAATGTCTGTGTATACCATAACACTCGGATAATTAACTTAATAAACACCAAAACAGGACAGTAGAATTGTTCAGAAAGTTCTTACAAGCCAGATAGATGGGAACTATTAAACCATGGCATAAGTCCAAGCTAAAGCTCTAAAAACTACTTACATAAATACAGGCTTAGTTCTTAATGGAAACTGCTGCTTCTTCCTTTTACCAGAAAGCTACGGGGCAGACTTACCACTGTTTTTTCCCAGAAACAGGAACACAAGAAAAGGAGTCATTTGTAAAATGTTACTGGAAACCAAATGGCTTTGGCAAATGAATAGGTTTTCAAGTAAAACAGGTAATAGACAATGTTACAAAATACCTGTCTAAACAAAGGGCATCCTGCACATTTTTCTATATGGGAAAACCAGATTTTCATGATAGCCATGATTTAGCAATATTACTTCTCAAGAGATATGATTAGAAACTACTATTTTCTCCAACAATTGGAAAGCACAGTTCTTTCTAGAGGCTTATACATAACAAAGGGACTTCCTTACCAAAGAATGCATTATGAAAAGGGAATACGCAAACTCAAGGAATGGGGAGTGGGGAGAGTTATTCCACATATAAACCAAATAGCCCTTAAAACTCAAGTATTACGATTTCAAAATTTCTTAACATAGTTGAAGTTGATGGCAACCCACCACACAAAAGAATTAAAAGTTCTATTTTAAGACTTTATATATACAGTTAGTAAATTGTCGATAAGGAGCAGAAGCATACCTGAACCATACACACGAGCCACTAAAAAAACATGACATAAAATTTTTGGAGCAAGTTTCTAGTAAAATGTACTACACTTCATTAATTTTGTGTATTGGGAGCATGACCATTTCTATTTAAAAACAACAACATGTAGCTGTTTTTTTTTTTTTTTCTTAAAGATATATCTGGGCAAGTAGAAAGAAGGGTGGGGCCCATTTTACGTCCCCCACCTTCCCCATCAGAAAAAGAATAAAAATTAAAAACTAGAGTAATACAAGCAACAGAATTTTAAAATGAATGAAGCATGCTGTATGACAGGAGAATATGTCTTTAAACCAGTTTGTTTTATCTGAGTAAGAGTATTGTACACATTTCATACAAGTAAACCCCTGGTGACCAAAACTATATAAGACAAAATACAAAATGCTGGTTTAACAAAGACCAAGGGAAAACCCTTAGGGGTTTGAGATTGTCGACTTGGAATCAAACCAAAAGTAAAGCTAGTTATAAAATTACCTAGAAGTCCAATACATTTTCTGCTAACATATCTGTACAGTGTGACCAACTAATGGTTCAACCTAAAAAAGCCAGTCTAAGCAATAGAATAATTTAAGGCAAAGCAACTTTTCCAAGATAGCACATATCCAACATTTACTGCTGTCTTCATGTATATACTCAAGCATCATAATACTTGATATAATATTTACAGTGATTGTTCCATACCACTCCATGCTGATGCCCCACTGGGTTCTGAAAGTGAGAGGGAGATTTTTGCAGTTCTTGAGTATCATCTATACAAAACACGGAGTCAGTCTAAAAAACCTAGATTCTGTCTGCAAATCATATGCTGTATGCATGGACACGATGACATGAAGCATTGTGCAATACATGCAGAATTCCATGCTTGTGCTCTCCCTGCAAATTCATAGTTAAATAATGGGAGAAACACCCAAGTCAAATTACCATTGAGACACATTGCTCCTGCTCCCCCTTCCAATTCCCCCAAAATCAGTTTATAGCTGTACCAAACCATTTGCTGGACTTTCAGATTCTGGTAAACAAGTTTCTCCAGGAACAAATATGAGCACTTGCAAACTTAAAGCATTCTTCTTTTCAGTTGGCATTGAAAACTGCCAATATTCACATATGCAACAGCTGATTCAATCATTTTTGACAATGTTGAAAGCATTTAGCAAAGAAAAAGGATATCCAGAACCTAAAATAGCATGTTTAAGTATTTCATTCTTTCTGTGAAGATTTTTCTATTGAGTCCAATTAGTCCTTTATGGGCCTGTAAACTTAGAGATTTTCCATTGTGCAAAAGGAGTTGATTGAATTAATGGGCCCTGCCAGCAGGTTGTTCCAGGTTTTATTTACAAAAGCTGGGATTTTGGAAATTTTTCTTAATAATTTTCTTGTAAATATATTATATATATACATACATAAAAACTTACTGGATCATGCTAAAAATGCCTTTTTTAGGGCAAATTTTACTCTTTTTTTTTCCCTCTGGTGACACTCCACTCCATTCACTTTATTTATAACTGTGCTTAATCACCAAGGAAATTTTCAGCACGTTTAGCATATAAAGCAGAATATTTCTCGGAAGAGCAAAGACACAAGTAATAAAGAACCATGTGAACAGCTAAGGGTAAAAAGCTGATAACTTTGGGAATATAACTTTCCTCTTTCATAGTAAGGGAGCTGAATTCTCAAACCTAGTGAAGACTAGTCCTTAGAACCTGATAAGCTCCAGCTCTGAAAAGATATGGACATGTCCCCTGTGGACATGTCTGCAACAAGACTAGAGCCACACAATTACTTTATTGCAAGAGAAGTCAATCAATAATGCAGGCACACAAGTTTTGATGCTTAATACAACTGGCATTTGTTTTTCAAAGTCAGATTTCCAAATCAGCCATGAAGCCACACTTCTAATTCACTATTATCTAAACAAACACATCTGAGTATGCCTGGCATTTAATCATACTTCTTATGTATTTTGATAGAACTTAGGCAATTTACAATATTCTGTCAATCTATTTGTTGTCTTATTAGACCCTAGCCATTTAATTCAATACTAGAAATCCAACCACAAAGCAAATACGCCTACCTGAAAATCAAAGCCAAAGCACGCATCTTAGGAAGGAGGGGAGAGTGGAGGAGCATTAAAAAGTACCAGTCACTACGTGAACTCAGCATTAGAACACAACACAACTACAGCACATTTCAGGACACTTTCCACTACATCATTTCAATTTATACCAAGACCAGGATGTAGATTCACTCCCATCTTTAATCCTGGCACAACTGTGATAGAGGCTGCAACAAATTAAAGTCTAATCAGTCCTCACCCTTCCCACTTGTATCACAGACCCTTGCTCAGTTTCACTGCCTGCCTGATTCATTCAGAAAGTTTCAGGTAATAAGGCATTCTACTAACACTGCCTCAAACCTCTGAAGGGCTGCAGAATTTGACACACACTAAAACTAAGCTACTATCAATTCATAAATCCAAGACTTTGATTCCAGTATCCTATACAAAATCTGCCTCTGCACAAATGGTTTACATGATCAACACGGCATCAATGTCTAATGTGGTAAATAAATAAAAGTATTGCTGCTCTGGCTTTACACTGAAAAATACTGCAAGCTTTACAAATTTCTCCATTGTAGAACAAAGGTTAAAAAGCTTGGAATGTACCCTTCCTGACTGCTTCACTTTTTCACTGGTTGTCTGAACTTTTTTGCTCCATAGATATGCAGAAGGAATTTGAGAATTTGCCCAAGGTGCTTTTTAAGTTCTAAGGTTTGGTGAAGAAGGAAATTGAACACTGATCCACTTGTAATGTTGAAAAACAGAGAATAATCCATTTTTATTGCAATGAAAATGTGCTAACATATCAAAATTACATCCCTGTAATTGTTAAACTGCCAAAAAGCTCTCTCTTTACAAATATTAGAAATTTCACAAATTCTCTCAAAATTACTGAAGCTGCATATAATCATCTACTTAGCTATATTGAACTACTCTAATTTTGCTTCATTTTTCTCTCATACACAAAAAAAATAACCCTGAATGTTATTATCCATAGACTTATTTGCTTTCCCAGTAGACTACATTTAAATTCTATTCAATATGAGTTAAAATCTGTAGTCTTGACAGGTATGGCTTTCTCATCCAGTGCTTGAAAGGCACAATGTTCTCTGTAAAGTGTCAGTGTAGCAGTAACTAATATTGGGAAGGCCTTATAGCAAAACTGACTGCTCTCTAATGCTTCTTACCAACGCAAGTTCAGTTCCTACCTCTGTGGTTGGTGAGGTCTCGGGATCCTGAAGGCAGAGGTGTATAGTGCATCACTGGAGAGATAGAGGCAGCATCACTGGAGGCCTGTGTGATAAAACAAGTATCATCAATACTGTCACTCAAAGCCAATGATTACACAAAGAAAACACAGCTGCAAGAGTTCTATGATGTGGTTACAGGTGCAGAGAGTCACCTGTCATGGGGAATTAATTTGTTTTTGTTAATGCTGCCTGTAAACCTGCAAGGAAGTTGTATTCACATTAGTTTGTACCATGATATTAGGCATCATTGGTAAAATAATATCCTCATTCAGCTCATGGTTTCAAAAATTTACTGTCTTTATCAGAAAATCTTTGGGCTATGATAAAAATGTTCCTCTTGGCAAAACAAATTAATATTTACCTGAAGGAAGTGAGCATGTGTAAGATGATGTGGACACATCATCTCTGCATATAAGGAGACAGAAAATAGGAAGCTGAGCTAAGATACCATACTTTTCAAAACTTAGAAAAACCTGATTCTGCTGTTCTGTGTGCTAAGTGAAGGGATCATGAACCCATGATAAATTACTAAAAGGAATCTTTATCAGTAGCTATCTTCTCTGCAGGTTCTTCCCTCAAGATATATTGTCTTATAACCTACAAAAGTCTGTCAAAGAAATCCACCTCAACCTTATTTCTTATTTTGCAGTTAATCATATCCTCAAAATTTATACATTTAAAAAATTTAAATTAATTCGAACTAGGTTTTCAACGCCTAGCTAAGATGAAAGTGTAAAGCAGGACTGTAATATTTTGGAGAAGAAAAACCTTAAATTCCAATTAAAATCTTAATTTCCAGCATAACAGTGGGAATCCACAATAATGAATATTAATCATGGTAATAGTTTGTTAAAGGCTGTAACTTAGAAAGTAATATTTGTGATAGCTGTTGGACTCCTAGATGACAGTATATTAAAATGCCAAGAGGTAAGTAACTGAGTTGATTAGTATACTATGATTTTGCTGTTGGAGACCAACTGTCAATTTCTATGTCAAACCATAATTATAGTCCTCTTTTTATCCTTACCAAAAATCAGGGCATATAACATGAAGACACATGAAGTGTCAAACGTCTTAAAAGAGACAGGTTTGCCTAAATGGCAAGGATGGACCTTAGCAAATATGAATAAAAATCCAGAAAATTCTGCCACCCCTGACTCACAAGTGATAATATATTCTTCTCAGGGTATCTTCTTTTCAGAGATGTAATGCTATAGATACCACTCTTGCCTTCAACTAGAGTGAATAATACTCTGATTTTAGTGAACAGTAAACATGCAGCTCAATCTACCCTGTACTATGAAGTACTGGAAATCTTCCCTCTGGTGACCATGTAAGAGCTGAGGGCACACAACATCTCAGAGGATGAGACAGATGCCACTAACACCCAGCAATATGACATCTTAAATTAAATCCAAAAATATGCATCTGTTCACAACTGTTTCCTTTGAGCCAAGCTGTTCTGGATAAGACAAGAATTAAAATTTATCCTAAGACTTCATCTCTGTAAATCACTCCAAAAGCTGGAGGAATAAGTGCTCTCTTACTGTACACTCTAGATGTTATCTGCCTATTCAACAGTACTTATTTGGGACTCTGATAATAGTGAAGGTTTCTCTTTGGTACTTTTAATCTCAGTTTAGACTGTTGACAGCTTGATGATAGCTTTTCCTAAAATTACTGGAAGAGACTTTGCCTTTTCAGCAATATAATTCTGAGTGAGCAAAATTCAAGAGCTTCTAAAAAGGATATTGGAGTGAAGGGGCAATTTAGCTTTATTTCCCATTTTAGGAAAAGCAAGAACAGGAGGGTTTGTTTATTGGTATTTTGCTGTTATTTTATGTACAGCATATAATTCCCTGTCAAATACAGAACAGTTCTCATTATCTTTGAGCTAAGCATTCAGTTAGAGTAACTTTAATTCTATGAAATATCATCCAGGTTTAAGATTGTTTTGCACAAACACTGGCTGGAATTCTGAATCATGTTTCTGAGTGAGCCTGTGCACCAGCCAAAAGACAACCATTTGTTTACCCTACCACAAACTGACATTCGGCCCTGAGCTGTTTTCTGAAGAGATTTGTATAGACTGTATTACTCTTAATATTCACAGGAATATTTTGACAGTGACAACATTGACATGTGACAGTTATGTCTTCAAGTTCTGGTGACATATGCATCAGAAGTTCTTGTTGCAGTGGAAGATAACTACAAATAGCTTTGAGGGAAGCTGGTTAAAATAGGTCGTAGATTCAGTTTTGTAGAAACAGGTTACCAAATAGATCTGCAAAGAAATTTTAACAGTATTATTATGGGAGAAGCTTGTTTCCTTGCAAGCATTAAATGCCATCCAGATTTTGCAGCATATTATAATAAAAGATATGAAAATCACGAGGCAAAGTTAGACCTCTCACAGCCTAAGTTATGCACATAACCACACATTTGCTCAGTTGAAGTATTTGTCTTCGTATTGACCTGTACCTTTTGTCTGAGCTAAGAATTGTTGTATTTTATACCAAATAGATGGTTTGTAAAAGAGTAACATATTTCAAACCACGTAGATCAAAATTACTGAAGATGTAGAAGTAGCAGTAGAAAAAAACCTTAACCAACCAAAAAAACCCCACCCCAAATCAATAAAAAAACCAACCCAAAAACCTTAACTTTGAATAATTAAACAATGATAACTGTTTAAGAAATGGTACCTTGTCTTGATGAGTAAGATGAGGCTTAATATTAGGTTATATTTGCTATAATGAACTATCATTAATACCTGTTGACAGTTGATATTCTTCTATTTGTGTCTCACAGCTCGTACTTCTCATAGTGACCCTCATTTCTAAGGCACGCTACAAATTCTTTACGCACCTATATAGAGCCACCATTCATGATTATGCCTGACAAATTTTACAATACAGGAAGAACAGCAGCATGCTGGCATGTTCCTGACTAGAGTTTCATGGATACATGACACAATTATGGAAATAAATGGTAAGCAAAACTGTTTCAACAGACAAGTAGATAAGGAAGATTTAATTCCAAAATATTTTCAGAGGATGTCACAGAGAGAAATCTCAGTTTGATCAAGACATCCAAAAAAGAAATGGTAGAGTGCAGAATTAGATGTGGTAACAAAAATCAAAATAATTAAAATATTATTTATAATGGAGCTGAAGACAGAGACTAAAGATTCTATTGTACCTGTTACCTTAGAAAGATTTTAAGCATTTGGGATTTCTCCTTTGCAACACGTTTCTCAACTAATATGGGAATATCTCAAATCTCCAGCATTTCATAGTGTGACTTTTGTTATTTTCTTTTCCAGATAACTGATGAAAATGCAAATTTCTTGGGGACAGCATGGTACTCATTCTCTAAGTCTGACCTACAATTATCAAGAATTCTTATGTTCTATGATACTATTGTTTATTTTCATTCATCACAATTTTAACACTTGTCAAAGTCATCTAGTAAGGTCACAGAGAAATGACCTTAGTAATTTGAAAGCTTGTTGCTTTTCATTTGGTGATTTACATTTAAATAAAGATGGAAAACAATATTGTGACATTGCAGCGATCTGCCTAATGGTTTATATCATATTATTGGGTACAAAACTTGCATTTAGTATAAAGTGTGACTTATTTTCAAATATTTTTAATGTACCTGCAGGAAAGCTGCAATAAGGAATGAAGAAAATCACTGTTATACATTTTTTAAACTGACAAAAATATTTCTCCAGAAAGATATTAATGGAACAATCTGTGGTATAGTTCCAACTTAAAGGATCAAGTCATACTTGCTTTTGAAAAACTTTTATGTAAACACTAACATTTTCCTGATAAACTTATTCTGTTTCAAATGCACTCAGTGATTAAATGTAACCATACTTCAACCAATACATGTATTACTATAATTTAAACAAATGTCTGCATAAACACCATACTGCTGCAAGTACACACCGCTGGCTCATATTGAGCTTCTTATCCACCCTTTTCTTCAGGGCTGCTCTCAAGCCAGTCACTGCCCAGCCTATATTGGTGCCTGCGATTGCCCTGACCCAGATGCAGGACCTTGCATTTGGTCTTGTTGAACCTCATGAGTTTGTCATGGGCCCACCTCTCCAGCCTGTCAAGGTCCCTCTGGAGGGATCCCTTCCCTCCAGCATGCCTGCTGTACCACACATCTTGGTGTCATCAGCAAACTTGCTGAGGGTGCAATCAATGCCACTGTCCATGTCACAAAACAAGACTGGTCCCAGTACTGATCCCTAAGGGACTCCACTTGTCACTGGCCTCCACTGGGACATGGACCCATTGACAGCCACCCTTTGGGTGTGGCCCTCAAGCCAGTTCCGTATCCACTGAATGGTCCATCCATCAAACCCATTCTGCACCAGCTTGGAGACCAGGATGTTGTGCAGGACAGCATTGAAGGCTTTGCTCAGGTCCAGGTAAATGACGTCAGTGGCTCGGCCTTCATCTATTAATGTTGTGACCTTGTCATAGAAGGCCACCAGGTTTGTCAGGCAAGATTTGCTCTTGATGAAGCTGTGCTGATTATACCTATTCACCTATTTTTTATTTTTCTGACTCAGCAGTGCCTCCAGGAGGATCTGCTCCATGATCTTACCAGGTAAGATGGTATTGGCCATTTTTGCCTCAATCTCATGTCTTATACTGTGCTTCTCATATTTTGATGAATGTCACAAAGATCTGAATTAGTTTCTTTCATCAGCCATTTTTAGAAAAAATGAAGGTAGTAAATTAACCAGTCCTAATAAAGAAAATAAACATGATCTGAATACTCTGAATATGTCACTAAAAATTATTTCATAGAAGTATCTACTTTAAAAGTGCTTGTTAGGAAATTGGAGGGAGTCTTTCTCCCAAGGGTTGGGGCGGGGGGGGGGGGGGTTGCTGGTTTTGTTTGTTTTTCTTATCAATAATAAGAGAACTCATGATACAACAAAGGAAATTAAGGGCAGGTATTGGAAGCATAGAAGATATTTTTTGGCTTTATGCTTTTTTTTCTACTAATGTAAGTCTGTGGAACATAACTTTAAGTATGATGTGGAAGTGAAGCATGGTTTTGTAGCATGAAACACACAGTAAAGCATAAAGGGAAAAAAACCCCAAACAACAATGTAGTATTTAAAAGAAAATTAAGTCAGTCACACACTGGCAACTGGCTCTGAAGAGTCTGGGAATCTAATTAAACTAAAGAAAAGTTTCATTTGTTTAATTCTCAAATTTCATTTTTCAAGGAATAAAACCTCCCAGTATTTGCATGGTACTTATAAGGGAACATACTGTGTAGTATCAGGATATACTGCACATCTGCTGCATCAAAACAAACTTGTAGAGACCAATAGTTCAAAAATACAAATGGCCTGCTATTTTTGGCAACCACACATGCTCCATCAAACACTTTCAGCTGCTATGAAGGAAGTAAAAGGGAGATGTAGTTCATACAAGCCAATCCTCTTTGAATCATGGTTTATGAAACAGAAAAATGTAAATGACTCTACTTTCCAAATTAAACCTTTCTGTTAGATATTTCCTTTCTTTATTTCTAAACATAAGAATAAACAAAAAATTACCTAATACTTATACCTATGTTAGCATACAATAGTGCAACCCATGTCTGACATTTTAAAATGTAATGAAGAGCACAAGTGTTTCAGCTGTAACCAAAAGAGTGACTTCGAACTCACCAAATATTTATTGTGGACATTTTAGAAGCCTATTTTCATATGTGATGCCATTAATAGAGTAGGCCAAATTATTGTACTATTATGACTACAAGAACAGCGATTCTATATTTTGGATGCTCTTGAATTCCAATAACATTTAACAAGACAAGTCGAGACAATTTTGCTTATTTAACAGAAGCAGTGACCATAGGAAGATTCAAGGCATTTGAGAATACATTTCCCTTATTCTCATATATGAGAGATTATAATTTCTCCCTTGAATTTACTTTACCTTTTGGTTTTCATTTAATGTTAAATTGCAAGGTTGAAAGCAGGGTGCAACAGGATCAAAAATGTAAATGAACATTAGATAATTCTTATGCATTTAGGCTTAATTGAGTGTAATCGATATGTCTGGTGTGCAGCCAGATTCAACTATTGTGACAAGCACCTAATGTATGAACATTATTTTTGGACTACTGAATGCCAGAAAATAATGAGCTGGCATTCAGCTTTGGTGAATCAGACCTTGACTTTTCATCTAAGAGCAGTTTTGAATTATTACTGAAGATAAGGTGTAAATGTGCAAGGGAATTTTATCCATGTTTCTCCCATGAATCATAAATGAGGAAAAAAATTACAGTCTAAATTGCACTTAAAAGGAATAAAGTCTTTTCATGTCATACATGATTTATCAAAATGATCTCATTTTAAGAGTACCGTGGTATATCTTGATTAATAACATTAGTAAGCATGATGAATGGTCTCTTTAATGGTAACACAGAATTTATTGGCAAAACCCCTACTTCTACCAAAAAGGATGGGAAGTAAAGCTCATAGAAGCTAGTCACTTGCAGGAAAGTTTAAGCAAATTCTCTTCCATGTATTTTGCATTAGACATGTTTGAAAGTTCTTAATTTGAGTTTATTAGCAGATACATTTTGAAAACATGTAACAGGTTTTCTCAAATGCGGCACCTCTATGCACTACAAAAATCACTTTGTGGCTCCCTCCAAAGCAAGCTGAACTCTGTAGGTACTGTAAGAGAATGTAGTGTATTAAGGTCTTTCATGAACATCAGCCTCATCCCCTTATGACCCTTTTCAATATCCTCTTCATTTTACTTTAATATCCTAAATGCTTCCCTTCTCCCATTACCCCATCTTCCTCCTCCCCCCTCCTCTCTGTCTCTTTTTTTTTAAGCCTGCTCCAGCCTGCCCTAACTAATTTCCTTTTGGGCTGACAGATCAGAGGCCTTCCAACCACTGTTCCTTTTAGACCTGTGAAGCCCTCCTCGTAATCCTGCTGCTTGTCCACAATTAATCTTTCCAGTTGCCACATTATTAACACTACCACCCACAGACAGAGGATGCCTGAGCACGGCTGGACACTCACTCCCCACTGGAGCATCAAAGTTGTCAATCACACACTAGTCAGAAAGTTGCCTGCTGTCAACATCAGAGGTTTTCATCCTCTCCTACTCGCTGATCAAACATTTTTCTTCAGAAGATTAATTCCAAGTCCCCACCCATTTCCTCCCATATCCTCTTTCCCTTTTAGGTTTACTCAATGATCCATCTTCTGTATGGAAAGGGAAGCAGTGTATAATAGAAATCCTTTCAAAACAAAAGTTCAGCAAAACTAAATTTAAATCCCAGCTGTTATCAACCTCTTCCCCCACCGTGCAAGTTAAACACCTTAAAGAGCTTGGATTAGACCTAGTCGCAAATGCCTTTCTTTGATCAAAGGCTCCAAGACTTTACACAAATATAATCACAAGGCAATGACTGTATCTAAGGAGGCTGAATTGATTTGTTCTACTGTAACACAGAGCATACAAAAACACCCGTTAGGTTTTTTGATTTCCAAGACCATTATTTTTCAACTCATATCACTTAAAAGCCAAGAATTTTAGCATCTTCTGTGAATTCTCTTTTCAAGCTAGGCAGGTAAAATCTGATTTCTTATTGCATGGTATTTGTCTTGTCTTTTCTTTTTCTTGTTTTTAATATCATATCTTAGCTACTTACACCTTAAAGCACGTAAAAGACATCACTATTACCACCTCTCCCTAATCATATAGCAGATTCTAATATTTTCATTTGTGATGTGTTAAGCCTTACTGTTGTTCAAGTGGCTCAATATTTTTCATTTTGGGAGATAACAGAGTCTGTCCCTATAGAAGCACTTTAAAGTTCTAGCAACACAATAGTGAGTGAAAAGAATAGTCATTAATACAATCCCACAGGCAATCTATTCACTGTAAAACTTCATGCTAGATTTTAAAATAAGAATAAATCCATTTAAAAATCACACTAGAATACAAATGCAAAGATGCTAAATCATACTCATCCCTAAAATAGATTTTTGTCTTGTAAAGCAAACCACAACAGAACTTCCAGATGCTAGCTGATGCTAACCTTTTTCTAAGTTCCCACTTCGCCAACACCCAAATGAAAGTTAGTGCATTTCACTCCTTGCCCAGAAGGTCTGAAGGAGTGCAAGAATAATACTGAGCTTCTAGATATTACAACTTCAAATTTTTGCCAATCTGATATGTATAGATCTCAAAAATCAAAGCCAGAATCAGCAAGGTAAATCACCTTTTTTTTTTCTTGGGGGGGAATGGAGGGCTGAAGGAAATTTCACTGTTACATAAAGTAAATCAGTAACATAATATCAGTGACAATCAGAGGAATGCAGAACTGAACATACATTTCAATGACCATGTATAATTGTTTGCAGTGTTAGAGGGTTTACTTTCCTATTCATTGTGCTGCACACAGCTTGCTTTATTTTTTAGAAGCATGGACAACGCTGCATAAACTCGACTCTAAAAATTGTAAGATAACAGTAGTTTAATGACTGGCCTTGAGCTGCATTGATCTCTTTGCTTAATAGACAGAGGAGTTAAGAAATGGGAAGGTTAAAAGTGCTTTCAAGGCATCTTCATTCTGTCATGTGGGAATAAAACTGAATTGCAGCTAAAACCTCTTGTCACACTATTTAGTTAGCAGAAGGGGGTGCTGTAGTGTAACCTATTTAAAATGCAAATAGAGTAACTTTTGTAATGGCAGATTAAAACTAGCATTTTATTCACTTGGCATACCCATAGCATACTGAATGCTGGGATCAGGCTTGTCACTGCACACCACAGATTATTAATAGAGCTCAGAATGGTATTCCTAAATGTGCAAGTTAAAAGCAAATAAACAAACATGGATTTATCAGTAGTATCTGTTCTCTAGGAGAATCCAGCAAGGCCTGCCTTACACTGCACATCTGTTTACCCACAATTACTGAGGCTCCATTTTTTTTTTTTTTTAAAAGTATGTGATTGACAGCCACTTACCACAGCCAGAAGCTCTGGGATATGAGTTCTATAACATTAACATTCTAGAGAAAAAGAATCAAGTTTTTTTCAATTTGGGAAAATCGATCTCAAAAAAAAAAAAGAAAAAAGACACAGAGGAAAGAGTCTATGGTGCACAGCTCCTGCTTTCTAACAGGCCTTTCTGTACTCTCATGAACTACCAACACAAGTGAAAACACAAAGCCAAAGGCTTCAGCAGAACCAAATCAACACATTGTGCTATGCTTTACACTTCATTTTCCTATAGTGTCAGGTGTTAGGACAGGAAAGCGAGCTTCCCATCTATATTCAAGCCAGATCCTCTGTTCTTCATCTCAATCTCTCAGAGATTCATCAAAAATGCGATTTAATTACATCTCCACCCCATCCTCCCCCCCTCCCAAAAAGAGTGTAAACATGACTCCTTTTTATCTCCTGATACATCTGGACAAGTAGACAATGTGCTAAAACAAAATAAATCTGCCCTGACAGTCACATCAAAGGGTTCAGCTAGGGGCTTGCAGCTACTTAAGGCACAGGAATGTTGTTGCTAAGCATCGCTCTACAACCTATCAGTCCCTTAAAGAAGAGCTTTCTTCTTTTAGAGGGAGATGAGGAAAGCTGGAGAGTGGGAACCAGACTGCAAAAGGAGATTGGGGATTTTGGAGGATTTTGAAGCTTAAAGTGAATTGTGTGAAGAAAAAGGGGTTTGTTTTGTTTTGCCTCTTGACATACAGTCTACGTTTCAGGGGAAGGGGGAAGTAGGGGAGGAAGGAGGGGTTAAAACCTGTTGATGAAACATCTTCTGAATTTTCCCCTTGGATAAAACCAAGCAAAGCCTTTGATATCCTTTTTCAAATCCCTGTACTTACTGCAGATTCAAAATAGAAATATTGTGACCAAAAGCAATAGGGCTGGGATATCAAGGCTGTTAAAAGCATATTGCAAAATTCATCTTATACCCCTTTTTTTGTCAAGCATTTGATACATACGTGTGCATTCCTAAACACACAAAATCAAGAACAATGGCCATATCTAATAAACACGATTTACTGAGAAAGGAAAGTTTTGGTATGTATGGTTACAACACCATTTGATGGTTGATTTACTCATAAAAACTATTCCCTTGAGAGAGAAGCCTTCACTGAAATCATTAGGCTTGTACAGCATTTGCTGTATGACTTAATTTGCACATTTAGTGCTCAAAACTCCAAATGAAGCCAAAGTACTATAAAACTACATGAAAATCAGACCATGGAACTATACTAATTATAAACATCGATGTGATGAAATGGACAACTAAAAATTTAAATAATGTTCTCTTTTCACAGAAGTAGAAATATTTCCATGAGAGATGTACACTCCAGCCAGGAAAGTATGAAACAATTAGTTTCAAAGCTTAATTATCCTGAAGGTAAACTACAAAAAACAACAAAACCGAAGCAGTAGTTTGGTTACAGCACCACTGCTGTAACCATCAGTTACAGATCACACATCTTTGGCTTTTAAAAGCAGACTAAATATTTTTAAAATTGTCTTTCCTTTTTAAGAATTAAACAAAGAAAATGTGAAATGGACTCATTCTACACGCAGAGTAACTATCAAGAACATGAAGAATTACTGAGCCCATGATATTGCATAAATAAATAACACTTACCATTATCTTCAGCACTATCATATTTATTAAACAGTGACTGAGGACTGCAGTAACCATTTTTATTGTCCCATATAGCTCTTATTTTCTAATTAAACAGAAGGTTATTTCCGCTGCCAATGCAGCCATTTATCTTATTTGAGTGTTACATAATATTTTTTGCCAGCCAAGCCTGACTATAAAGTGTTCTGTGTGGTGAACTGTGGCCCAACTTGCTTTCCTGTTTGGTAATCTTAGAAATGGGCCATTTTCTGCTGTGTTAATAAATAAACTTTTTGCAATTTCTCCTAAAACATGATAAAGCTTATACTTTGTCCTACCCTCTAGCTTCAATACAAGGGCAATGAGCTGTATTATTAAAGATATAGGTCAAGCAAACCTGATGATTTCAGTCCTGTTGGGTGCTTTAGAAACTGTTGTCATATTACTGAGATCATTCTGCTGTTCCTAATTATTCCTCTTGGTTGCTTCACATTTCAAGTGATTTCTTTCACACTTATGTCAAAATTTATAAGCTGCTCTGTGTAACAACACTACATTATTTCCTCACTTGTTATGGTAATATAGGACAGAAACTAGGAGAATGCTTTAATCTAGCTGACAAGGATAATGTAGTCTAGAAATATAATAAACTTTGTATTCTACCACAGAGTTGTGATTTTTTTTCCCCTACCATGAAACATTTTATAGAGATAGACATCTTAGAAAAACTAATTGCTACAATAACTTGCATATTCTCTTATCTGAGTTACTTTTATCAGAAAAAAATGTATCAGCATTAAAGCATTCACTCCAATAGCTTGTGCATTCTCCTTATTGCCATAATTGCTATTCTGCAATGTTCTGTTGACTGTACTATAAAACTGCATACTGCCAAGGGAAACCTATTTCCAAGGAATCCGTGCATCACACACACACCGAGCAAAATATTTGCAATTAACAGACTGGGCTTCACCAGCGCTGTAACACATCCTGGTCTGACTGGCACAAAATGTTACGTCTGTTAAGTAGCTTGAGGCTGGAAAAACATAAAATCAGCTTTATGTGATAGCTTCATGTTCTACAGTGTCTTTTCAAAGATTTCAGAATGTAAGGAAAGCTGCCAGTGGAAAAGGTAGTCTAATCAAAGGTTTGTATTTCAAAACTGGTGTGGGTACTGTTTGCTGTGGAGCTAACCTGTGGAAACATCATTTCCTTCAGAACATTCTACAGGGTACTAAACAATGTTTGCACCACGAACACAAAAATCCCCAACCAATAAACCAGTCAAACCAAAATACAGCTCCAGTCAGGAAACATTATGAGAGTAACTGGAATAAGGCATCCATCCTAGTACTTCTAGGGATGATTTTGATTAATTAGCCTGTATATATGCAATGTATATAGCAATGGATATGCAATTTGATTTGCTGTCCAATGGGGGTATTTTAGAGTATTTTTAGTCATGAAAAGAAATGAAAAAATCCCTAATAGTATTTGTGAAAAAGAGGCCTACTCCCTTATAGTTTTGTGCTGTATCCTCATAGTAATATGAGAACAAGTCCAGTGCGTCAGACTGAGCACTGTTTTATAACGGCAGCCCTTAAAGGGACATTTTCCAGAGACATGAGAAATAATATGACAGAATCACAGAATGTCAGAGGTTGGAAGGGACCTCCAGAGATCATTGAGTCCAACCCCCCCCGCCAAAAGTAGTATCACCTAGGTTAGTCTGCACAGAAATGCATCCAGGTGGGTTTTGAAAGTCTCCAGAGAAGGAGACTCCACAACCTCTCTGGGCATCCTGTTCCAGTGCTTCATTACCCTCACTGTAAAGAAATTTCTCCTCATGTTGAGGTGAAATCTTCTATGTTCAAGTTTGTATCCATATTGAATTGAGCATGCTCACAAGAAACAAAGAAGAGGTAAGGATGAATCTGGTGTTCCAATTAGAAATACTCACCAAGAACACCATCAGAAAGAAAGAAAAAAAGAAGAGATACCTGGTTTTGTTTCTGTTCCCACTTCTGTCTTCCTTTACAGAGTTAATGACCTGACTGAAAAACAACTTTGATAGTTTTTGGGGTGTGAAAGTGGGGAGGGAGCAAGAGGCAGAAAAAGAATCCTCTGGAGGGGCTTACATCTGGATCACAACTAGAAGTGAGGCCCTGTCATGTTCTGACAGTTGGCAGGAGGAACTCTTCATGTGTTTATAAAGTGATATTTGCCTCTTGTATGACTTTGTTCTCAGATGGAAGACTTAGCATGTATGAAAGGCTAATTTTGCCTCTTCCTTTTGGTTTTTCAATATGTAAAACTGTCTTGAAAGCTGATAATTTTAAAAGTGTGTCTGTGTTCAGATTGGATTTCACAGTGGATAGCCAAACTAAGGCAATGTCATAGCCAATTTTAAGGCTGAGTTCTAATGGAAAGAGCATTTAGGCCTTATGACTTACACAACATAATACATAGCAAACACCTGAATTTGAGGACTATAAATCATTGATTAAATAATATAATATGTAAAGCACTTGCTTTGAAAACAGATAGCAGACTGATGGGAATGATCGACCATAGTAAGAGGAATTCATTTTAGGGTCTTCACTAATGAAGAGAAATAAGAACTTACAACAAAAGCATTAAACTACTGCATCAGGTAAGCAGTCTCAAATCAGTATATTCATATGGGTTTTGGTGAATCAAAATAAACCAGAAACAATGGAAGACATTAGATACCTTAAAAGGTTAAGAAAATCAAATATAGCTGTGGAAAATATGATACAAATCTATTTAAAAGAAAAAACACAAAGGCAAAACTGGAGTACAAACACTGTTGCAGCACAAATGCTTCAGGATTTCCTAATTCTACCTAAATGAATTTCCTACATAAAGTAGTTCAGAGCTGTCTGAGACTTCTTGACCATATTTATAGCTCAGAAACACATAACAAAATGGAGATAAGTTTCATTACAATTGATTTCAACAATTTTTATAGTAACTTTTTTCAAGTGATGTCCATTTTAACATTTTATTTGTAAGAGATCTTCACCCTGCATGACAGAAGAGAAAAGACAGCAGAACAGTTGTTTTATCTGAAAAGTCTTTTTTCAAACTCTGTGTGTGTAATGTTGGAGTTCAGTCTGGCCATGAAATACTGGTAAGTGAGAATTTTGTTTCTCAAGGTGAAGAGTTTAATGGTGTCCTAAAATGCATTGGGTTCTGTCTCTTTGAGAAGCTTTCTGTTCTCCCACTGAACAAATGTTCTAACTAGTGGTCCCTATCCATAAAATCCAGAAAACACTTGACAACAACTCTAGAAACTCGTCCTCCAAATTTGCATAACCTCAGGACATACTACTATGCAGAGTTGACAGGAGGGCTTTTTGTCACACAGAATAACTGCTCACTTATAGGCCTGTTGAACTTTCCTTGGTTTCAGCTGTTACTATGGTTACTTAAACAGATGACATGTACTGAACACTTCCAGCCTTGGCTAAAAATCTGCTATCTATGTATGGTCTGTTGCAGTTCTAGGAAATAGTTCCAATGCCATTAAAATTCTTTTCCTTTCTACCCTTACTATGTAAACTTCAGTTAGAACAGCTAGTTGCTTTCATATACACTGCCCATTAAATGGAAGCTCTGGATCTTACTCTTTATGCTGCTGTTCATTTGAGGACATGCCATTGATGTACTGTTATCAGCTCCTCTTCATGGCCCCTTGGCTACCCAAGATTGAAAAATTTCCTGGAATTTCTCACTGTAACTTATGTCTTCTAAGAAATCACTTGCCTTGTCCTCCTCAGTTTTCTCTTCAGTCTCCCGGCAACTTTCTAGGACACAGTGTCCTAGTAACAGTTGTACCACAAACAAACACAGCAACAACATTAACATTTTCCCTCATGATTGATACTTTAAAGGAGTATCAGATGCCTGTACTAAAACCTAATGACTGTATGTTCTATATCACTAATAAAAAGGTCATGGAGCACTGGGCAAAGTTCTCATCCCCATGAAATCTGTTCACTGGTACTTAATTCACGGAATGTATGCCACACTGAATTTGTATTATTCTACCTTTAAATCAAAATAAAGTATGCTGCATTTGCTTTATTGCATTACAAAGACAAATGTAAGTCAATGCTGCATTCATGTCTGGAGTACAACCAAGTGCACAAAACAATGACTTAAAATTAATAATCCAGAATTATTCATAGAATCATGGAATCCATTGGGTTGGACAGGACCTTTAAAGGTCATCTAGTCCATCCCTGCTGCAGCAAGCATGGGCATCCCCAACTAGATTAGGTTCTATTGCATTTACATATATGGAGTTACCTTTTTCCTAAATTACTATTTCTATGTGATCAATAGAGAAGTTTTGAGTTTAAAATTGAGCTAACCAAGCAAATATTTGTCACTGTCTGCAGCTCTTCATTGGCATTGGCACAGCAGCATTTCTGAAAGTCCTTCCCAGTCCCCCTCAGTTTTGCAATGGTAATAATATCTGTGGAATTCTCTTAGCAGACTTTAACACAATCCTGACACAAAATGTTTTTCAGCTCTGTACTGCCCACAAGACCAGCGTAGCATATTCAGATCACTTTCTTCCATTCTGACAAGTGCTTTGAGATCATAGTCGAAATACATCCCTTGCACAGAAACAGCAAACATAATACTGATATGATATCTGTTGGCAGTAAGTTTGGGGAGAGGAAGAGAAATAAATTCTTTAAGTTGTATCCCCATGAATTTACATAAATTATCTGAATAGCTTGGGTGTGGTTTGGGGTTGTTGTTGGTTTTGGTTTTCTTTTTTCTTAATCTATTAATACAGAAGTGGAAGATGGGGCCTGTGGCAGAAAATCTAATCTGTTACTTTAGAAACAATATGATTTTATTACTCAGAAATACATTATTATGGCAATAAAACTGCACTTTCCACTGGAAAATATATGATTAAATTGTGCCTTCAATAACTGTCCCTTCTAATAGTGAATGTTAAATCAAAAACCTGATGTTAAATCTTCTATTGATTCCAAAGGCAGAAGATTCCATGTTAACAGGATAGGACAACACAACAGAGTGGAGAAAAAAAAAAATTAAATGTCCCCAGCAGTTTATTTAGTTACATATACTGAGTTTCTAGTTTAAATGTTATTCTGTTTCTTGCAGTGCTGTCATCAGAAAGAGTGCCTGAGAAAAAGCCAGTTACATAGGAAATAAAATGTCCAGCACTTGCTTCACAAGAGGAGCACTCCACAGATGTTCACATTTTTTGCAGTCTCACTTCTATGTGTTTTGGCTAAGGAAGATTGGAAGATATATCTATGTCTCTTGCAAGTAGACACCTTAATGCAAGCATGAAGTGATCTTCATTAATTTCTTTTTGAAACATCAAAGGAATTAAGTTTATTTCTATTAGCATGATCTTGAAACTGTTGTGTCAACTAGCAAATTACTCCCATGCTAATACACAAAGATTTAGGGTAGACTTAGAAGTACTGCAAATACATCAGTATAAAGATAAAAATGATGCATTTTTGCATCATGGTTAAGTTGTTAGCGTGATGAAGACTCTTCCATCCTTTGTCATGTTTTGCTGTCTAAAAAATTAGCATATATTTAAAATTAATTTGTGTCTTAGTTTTGCCAAGCTCCTATTTTTCAATTGGCTCTGTGGGTATTGCTTTCTTTTTCACTATAAAGCATGTTTCTGAAGCTGAACTGTTTAGCATTCTTCTGTACTAATATTACTTCTGAAAGATATAATATTAGTAATATATGAAATATATTACTATAATATATATCTATATATGTAATACAGAAATATATGAAATATATATGAAATGCAAACTCCTTCTCAATCCATTTGTTAGCTTATGGATATAAACTTGAGAGAAGAGAAACAACCAACTAATTAATGGTTGCTGTAAACACAGTACTTAATGTATGAATGACTTAACCTCATATTTCATCTGAGGAGGGGAAGAAAAAAACCTGTTTCACATTTTAACATATTTACAAGGTTAGTTTTATTGTAACCACACTCATTTTCTCTAAAATGAAGGGCCACAAATACAGGAACATCAGCAATTCACCTGGAGACATAAAATAATATTTTCCAGCTCAGCTATTTTAAAATAAAAATGTAATCATCACATACCACCATTACTACTTGTGCACTACCTCTTTCATAAGGCTCATATTCATTGAGAAAAAGACACACAAAGGTAAAATAAGCAGACATTTCAGTGAAATGAATACTCATGTACTAGTTTCTCATTTTGCAGAATCCACTTGACTTTTTCTTACTACTCGTAATACTATCATAGAATTATAGAATGGCTTAGGTTGGAAGGGATCCTTCAACTTCCCCACCATGGACACCTCTCAACTAGACTCAGATGCTCAAGACCTCATCAAACCTGGCCTTCAATTCTCCCAGGGAGCAGACACCCACAGCTTTCCTGGGCAGCCCATTCCAGAGTCCCACCACCCTCCTACTGAAAAACATCTTCCTACAATCCAGTCTAAACCTACCCTCCTTCAGCTTAAAACCGTTCCTTCTTGTCCTATCGCTAGACACCCTCATGAAAGGTCTCTCTCCAGCCTTCCTGTGGGTAGTCAGATCATCAGCCTCTTCTCCCTTTCTCTCCATTTCCATATACATAAGAAAGAAGTTGCTTTTACAGTTTTAGTTAATGAATCTTAGAGGATGATTTTGGATTAAATGGATTTAAAAGTTGTTTTTTTTTTTTAAAAAAAGGGAGTAAGCTCTGTATGACAATTCATAAAAGAAAGACACACAGAAACCACATGGACAAGGCCGGAGAACTCTAAATAGCTTTTGTCCAGCATTTAAGTATATTCTTACATGACGTTCTGAACAGAGGTGAGTTTAAACGTTTTCCTGAAGAAGGCCTGATGCAACTATCCTTGGAGCTAATGCCATTTTGTAGTGTGTATACCCAATGTCTTAGCTTCCAGAAAGATAATTGAGTTCAAGAAATGACTTTTTTTTTTTTTGCCATGCATTATAGTTTTTAGCTAATATCCTGCTCTTTAGTATATATTTTATAATTTTAAAATTAATTTAGGATTTGAAAAACTTTTTGTAATATCAAGACAAGGATGGCAATACTGTTGGACTGGCAACTTTGAGAAAAATGTATTATTGTGATATGCTGCTCAGCAGGAATGGCATTAAGTGAATTTTTAATGATTTACTAGTTCTACTTGACTGAGCTTGCACCCTGTAAATGGATCATATGATTACTGATCACAAGTTAAACTGCTTTTGTTTCTTGCATGGCATGTGCTGAGGGTCTGTTGTACAGTACCAGAGGTTCGTGTGCAGCTTTGTGTAAGACAAGGGAAGGTTACATGCAACAGGCAGTTAATGGCTCATACCAGCAAGCCCTCAACTCAAGGGAGCTCATGAGGTTGAATTTTAAAAAGGTAGCTGACCTTGCAGCTGGGAGCTTTAACGGTGTTTTTCCCCATTTATACCTGGATAAGTAAACAGTTACTGAATGCCGAAAGGGCCTGAAAGCACTATTTTAGCCAAAGGCTAATCCTCATTCTTTGTGGATGAAAGGACTCAAAATGAAAACAAAATAAACCAAAAAAGTTCCCTGCTTCAGGTAACACAAAGGCAAAGTTGCAATAAACAATTCCATTAATTTTAAACTTAACATTGCCTTACTCTCCATTTCTAATTAATCCCTCAGCCATTAAAAATACAGAATTCTAAAAGTGATGGAAACATTGCAGCCACAGTAAAAAAGATGAATACAGGATAAATCAGAATAGCTCAGAAAGGTTAATTTGGAAAGGATGATAAGTGATCAGCAAACTGCTAGCTCATAGGATGTTAGGGGTTGGAAGAGACCTTTGAAGACCATTGAGTCCAACCCCCCTGCCATAGAATCTAGCACAGGTCACACAGGAATGCATCCAGAAGGGTCCTGAAAGTCTCCAGAGAAGGAGACTCCACAGCCTCTCTGGGGAGCCTGTTCCAGTGCTCTGTGACCCTCACTGCGAAGAAGTTCTACTCATGTTGACATGGAACCTCCAGTGCTGTAGTTTATATCCATTACCCCTTGTCCTAACACTGGGTGCAACTGAAAAGAGCCTGTCTCCTCCCTCTTGACAGTCAGCCCTCAGATATTTATAAAGACTTATTAAATCCCCTCTCAGTCTTCTCTTCTCCAAACTAAAAAACCCTAGGGCTCTAAGCCTCTCCTCATAGGGCACATGCTCTGGCCCCTTAATCATCCTGGTAGCACTCTGTTGGATTCTCCCCAGCAGATCCTTGTCCCTCTTGAACTGGGGACCCCCAAACTGGATGCAATACTCCAGGTGAGGTCTCACCAGGGCAGAGTAGAGGGGGAGGAGAACCTCCCTCGATCTGCAGTACACAGTCCTCTTAATGTACCCCCGGATGCCATCGGCCTTCTTGGCCACAAGGGCACATTGCTGACCCATGGATAACTTGTTACATATCTTGAACCTAATATAAAAGTTCTCCATTCATGTTGCAGAAAGCACAAGTGATATCCAAATGTAAGAGACATCATAAGGCTGTGATCTTCAGCCCTATGCATTCATCTCAGGGGACGCATATATATATATATATATGCATCCATATATATATACAGACACACACACATAAATACACACATATATGTATATATCCATCCATACACACATATACTGCTTATGAAAGAATGAAGAATAATGAAGAATAACAGATTTCTCTGCCAAGTGTGGCTATTTGATAGTGTAAACAACTGGCACTAATTCTGTGAGGAAAGTCAAAAGGTTTTAAGGTCAAAACCAAGTTCTGGGCTAAAGACTTCTTAGTTATTTTACAGATCATTTCACATGAATTTTAGCATACTATCCTAGCTATTTTTTTCCTCCTTTTTGGATCTCTAACTTATTTTGTTATTTATTATAATTATTGCCCAGTTTTTTTCCTACAGGGACAGATAAACATATTTTAAGATATATAAATAGATGAGGAGGATAAGGAAAGCCAAGACTCACTCCACAACATATGTTATCATGGAGGCAAAAATGCACATCTGAACTCTCAGTTTATTTTCTACCTGAGTGTTCAGGACCTGACATTTGGTGGCTTGCTAATACAAATATGTTGCAAAGTCAAAACTTTTCTTCATTCTAAATACAGACCTTATAATTTTAAGTTGTTCTCTATTTAGCTGTCCTGTTTGGAATGAAACCTACAAAGGGAACAGCCCACTCCTGGAAAATCTATTATCTGCACCTAACAACGTGAGGAACCAAAAACTTGTAATACAAATAATATTATTTTTGTTACTACATGAATAAAAGATAAGTGAGGAGATCCTTGTGCCAGATTTTATAAAATGTACATGGAATGTTTTTCTCAAAGAATTTTAAGCTTCAGTAAAATATTATTTCTGTTCCATAAGTTTGTCCTCAATAGTCTAAAACTTTAGGCATAATAGGCCAATGAGAGGTTAGAATGAAGAATTCTTCACTGCTTTTCAGGTTGAAGAGAACATCAGTATTTAGTTGAAAACTTTACCTTCACATGTTAGTCTTACCACAGTCAAGCAGGTTTTAGCTGCAAAGATGTTAGAAAATAGAGAATATCTAATGCTTTGTCCCTCCTGTTGAAAAGAAACAGTCTGTTAATATACTACTGTAAATAAAGCCTGTTGGGATACTGCTTCTTATTAGCATTTACCTGTGTGCTTTATGATCACTGCAAAACAAAAAGCTCTGCAAACACAGGGAGACGAAGGAACTGTCTCACAGAAGCATGCCTAGACAAGGCAACATGCTACCATACCCATGTGCATTAGAAACTGTCTGTCTAGACATCAAGAACCTGTAAAGATTATATGTTTAACTGATGTTTTGCATCAGATTTAATAGAAATATGCTGGCAAGCCTCAACTAGGTCTGGAAGACAGTGACAGACTGAGCACATACAGGATTTGTGGGCATAAGTGTTCTGTGTAAAACAGAACACAACTGGAAATGGAAAGTCTGCTGTTAAGTAGGAGTTTTATACAAGGGAATGTCTGGTTTCATTCTCTAGGTTGCTACTAAATCATTGACTCATTCTTCTTTCCCTTCTGTAAACAAAGGAATCTAAGGCTTACCTGGCTGTGGTGTTTCAGGATTCCTAACATCCTTGGAAAATGTGTTGAATTCTACCAAGACAGGGGCCATGTAAGTTCTATGCATTGCAGATACCTAATACTTTGGCCTTCCAGACCCATGGGAATGTGCTATTTCTTTTGTCATTCCAGTAAAGTTTAAAATTTACTACTGATTTGTAGTGATCAGAAGTAGTGCTTCCAAAGAAATACAACTAAAAGAAGGGGGGGAAAAAAGCTATTTTCATTACATGAAAAAAAGTATTAAAAGCCTAACTTTCATTGCTGACTGCTGTAAGTCAGGACACTGGAAGCAAATTTATTTTGCTTAGAACACATGTTGAACCTTAAAATTAAGTGGTGTACACTTAAGGTGATAGAGAGCAACAGGAGACATCACAAGAGGAATTAGAATTGTCAGCCTTTCTTAACATCCCACAACTTAACTGTCATAAAGAAGCCAATAAATTAATAAATTTCTAGAAAATGTATCCCATTCAGCAAAGTAAAGAAAAAGAATCATGCTGCCACACTATTTCTCCCATTGGATTTAGCAATCTAATACTTTGCAAGAGATCCATCATCCCAGTGTCTTACGCTGAAGGTAATGAATGATGTTAAACAGGCTCACTTCTTGGGTTCTCATGTACTTTTAGGTAACTGGTATCTAAGAAGACTTTTGTTAAAATTACTTTTGAAACACCTATCAGTCATCTCATTTCTCTATCTGACCAAATATGCACCTGAGAATTTCTACAAAACAAAAGGTCCACTTCAACAGCAGAGAGGAGTGCCACAGTAGTGAACTTAAACAGGGATGATGTGTGTGGAATTCAAGCAGACATAAAGCTTGTAAGAGCATATAAAATGCCTTAATTTTTGCATAGCTAATTGCTCTGTTTAGACATGTTTCCCTTAAAAAGTAACTAATTAGAGGGTCATTCTGAGGAAGAAGCTTTTGAACAGAGAAGATCAAAATTTCACTGTGAAACTTTTCTATAGAACATGAAGGAAAATACAGTAGA
Source organism: Melanerpes formicivorus (assembly GCF_026170545.1). NCBI lineage: Eukaryota > Metazoa > Chordata > Aves > Piciformes > Picidae > Melanerpes > Melanerpes formicivorus. Next base: position 15,327,187 of record NW_027142358.1, on the reverse strand, counting down.
AACCATGCAATTGTGGCCATTAAATTAGATCTCTAAATACATAAGCCACTTAGATTTATACGGTCCAAGTTTACCAAAGACCACAGTCTGGGGCAAAGCTGGAAGCCCACTTCTCAAGTATTTCACTTGAATAATGAAATAAGACAAGGAAGGTGCCAATAATTCTAGAAACTAGCTATTCCTTCTCACCCATTCATTTGCCTAACAAAAAGTCCAAAAGACAATAAATGCTTACAATTGAGAGTAAGACAATCCACCCACATGTTAAAGTTGTTTTCCTCCTTGATGTATCTGTCACACAATGTCCTTGTATTTTAGAGCATCCTCTGAAAAAATAACAGTATAGAATACAACAAAAAAGGTTTCCTTCTTGTGAAGGATTCTCAGAAGAATATCACTACTCATCATTCTAGTTCATAGCACTAACTCTGCAATATCAAAATGCATGAGACATCTAACAACTGAGACTTTCTTTTTCCCTTTTAATTCTTATTAGAAATTTATCAGAGTAGAAAGACCGGTGAGATTTTCAAGCATTATCCCATAAAATCAACAGCTAAATCCACCCAGAAGGAAGGCTGAGGTAATAGAATTAGCCCATAAGTATATATGCATGTGCACTTGTTCAGACAAAAGTCATAGACTTATTCAATTAAGATTAGAAGTTGCAATTATTGTGATTTTATCATTCTTAAGCTTTGTACACTTCACACTTGAAACAGGCAACAGGGCAGAAAAATCTAAAAATGGATAAATGGAAAATGCATAACATTTATGAGGAACATGGAAGTTACAAAGTTACAAATACATTGTTTTCATACAATAACATAAAAGTGGGCTGCCACTAGGGTGATATTTCTGGGTTTAAGAATGTAATTCTATCCTGCTAGGAGCAGTGCCTCACTGAATTTGTGTTCTTGCTTTGTTGGCACCTAAGTGTCTAATATGTTTACCAGATAAGAAGCTCTCTTGGTGTTACAGACGATTTGAGAAGAAAACATAGACAATGGCTTTAAGAGAGAAAAGGCTGTAAAATGATCCAAGATTCCTCCACAGGCAGAATCAGGAACACCAGCTCCTTTTGTAATTTCACAAAGTGAAACAAGAAAGAGCATTAACAAGTGGGGAAGGGGAAAGGGGGGGAGAGAAAGGAAAAAGATAAACCAAACCCAAAAACCCTGCTTAAGAGTCTTAATCAAACTCTTACATTTAACTGCACTAATGCTAAGTATGCAAACGTTCATCCCACTGATCATTATGGTATCAAGAACTAATTTTCCTCCTTTTAAGAGCTTATATGTCACATCACACCCCTTGGGCCTTCCAGAGATGTATTTAAATGTCTAACAGGGGGAAAAGAAAAGCATGCCAGACAGCCAGGTGTTACTGATTCACCCATTAAAACTGCAGTTATAAAATATCCCACACAATGGTAAAACATTTCAGTCATTAGCCAATCATAAATAGATTAAGATGACATTCTAAATTATTATGACTATATGTGTATAAAATTTACATTGCTCATCACATTATCCCAGGTGTCAGTAACTGATTATCTGAAGTAAAAGATGAAGTGCATGTATTATTTGTTCTAAGAATTTACAGAAAAGAAAGACAAAGCCAGATGTAGCATATGTAACATTAACCCCAAGAAAGAACATTGCATTTATTTGTAATTATGCTTATTCATTTACTACTATATCACCGAAAATGAGGTAATTTCCTTTTATTGTAAGCTTTAAACCAGCCTTAGTATTTCACATCATGAATGTGAAACAGTAAAAGAAATCAAGGATTTTTAAACCTTGTGTTTCCTAAATTCCTGTTTTCCAAATAAGAAAAATATCTAATGAACCTTCAACACTGCACATTTCAATATCAACTTTAATAACAAAAGATAGAGACAGACTTTTCAAACTGTATTATTCTGTCTCCACAGGCATGCCACCTATTTATACAAATTTAGTTGCCTATGTACATGAAGATAATTTCTGTGTGTATTTACTTTTTCTTTATCTACACTGTCAAACAAGACTTGAATTTGATCATTAAAATGTAATTCAATTCACTCCCTCTCTTTGGCTTTGGCATATGATTAAATTTCTGGTTAATAAATTAGAGAGCATCACCAGTATTCCCATAACTGTCAGTGGGCAAGCTCTTAACTCAGAGTGTGAAGAAACTTGAGTCAACTTAATCTAGATTAGAGAACGGCTGTTCTAAGTCAAATCAGTCTGCATTTACTGTGGGTTAAATTTTGGTATTGGACAGGCACTGTCAGGCTAGATGTCTGTCATGATAATGCTTGATGCTAAAAATAATGCCATTTCACAGTTTGGTTAAGGCAGTTAAGATGCATTTCCACCAAGAAAAAGGGTTTTTCTGTCCTTCCAGTTATGCCTAACATGCATTTCCATTCTCTCTCATGAGCTTCCACTTGTACGCCACAGTATGCAGATGATCTCTCTCATGTATCTGAAAGTATCCAAAGGAAACTAACACATACATAAGAAAGTTAAATTTTCCATCACGTCTGCAAACTAAACCCAGCTAAAACTGACTCACTGTATAGTCATATTCCTTTCAGTTGCAGTATTGTCTTAGAGCACCCATTAAGGTGGTCACAGCACTTGAGGGGACAACATGAAAGCCAAAACACATCAGTGTGCTGTCTAGTAGTAGACACACTCATGACTGGATGTAGAACCCCAGGTCCTACACTCCATTACTGGCACTTCGACCAACCTTACAATCACCATTTCAGCCCCCTACATGCCTGTTCCCCATTCCAGAACTTACCAGTCTTGCCTTTTGAATTCTGAGTTCTGTATGGGATTGTTTGTCACTGTGTGTTTACACACTATACATATGCACCATGAAAACACATTTTCCAACAGGGTCACAGTCTCCAGGTGTGCAAAACACAAGCAACTTTTCTCAACTTTTATCTCAGATTCACCCTATTCCAGGCACAGCTTTTCCACAACTTTTTGCAATTTTTTTTCTTTTCATTTAATTTTAGGAATGAAATGCTCCAAGGTTTGCCACTTACTCCAACAGAAACAGATTTCAATCTTCTGTTTTTAATGTACAAGATTAGCTAAATACAAGCTATGCCAAATGCTATCACCAAGATGAATAACTCATGATCATCTCTACAGTAACAAATTAGTGAAGACCAAGCATCAGCATGCTGCTAACATTACTGGTCTATTTTTCAAAGAAAATACTGTTAATCAATTAATTAAAAATTAAGAAAACTAGCTAAATTACAACTTTTAAACATAAATACATCCTAGTTTTCTAGCTACACAACACAAGATTATTTTTATCTACATCAGAGACAGGCAAGCACCTGGAAGAATGGAATTACTTTCTCTTGTGCTAGAGGATGAGAGCTGATCCATCCTAGCACATCTGGTCAGAAACATTAGCTTGTTCTCAAAGAATGTTAGGAAGAGACTGACTTCAAAAGACAAAAAATCTATACAGCTTTTGCCAAACACTCGCTTTTGCCATCTGGGCTTCAGGTGTTTCTGGGTTCCCATTTCTCAGAAGACTGTCAAGTTTTTAAAAATGTTTTCTTTGTTGTAATACACTAGGTTGAGGTTGCTAGTCACTTCAGAACAGGAAATTTTGACTGTCTGCAGGCTGAAGCCCACCTGAACACGTAATTTTGTTTAAAATCCTTTCAATAGAAAAGTAATGTGAATAACATCTAATAATTCATAATTAAAGAGACGATAAGAATATAGAAGAAAGAAAAAATGAAGAAAAGGTATAAAAGAAAAAATAAGGAAAGAAAAAATAGAAAAGGCAGGAAAAGAACAAAAGATAAATTAAAATGACAATATAAAAAAGTTTTCAACATGAAAAGAGGCTCAGAAAACAAGAAAGTATTTTCCACAAATAAGAAGTTCATCAGTCTTGCAGCCAAGGAAATTGAGGCACAAGAAAGTGATAAGATTTGCCAAATGTAATAAATTTTGAAACTAAAGATATTATTGGAACCATATTATTACAGGCTGGTCTGCAAATATTTATACTACTGCTCACCAATAAGATCTAGCAAAAATTTCTTCTGTCAGTTGTGACACTGCACCTGTTTGTAATATTTCACCAGTAAGACTTTGTCCTAATCATCATAACTGGAAATAGGACCACAGATATGTCTTTAAAAAAAATTATACAAGTAAATAATTCAGAGTTTCAAACTAGCACAATCATCAATCACCAGCAAAAGGTCTAAACAAATCATAATGTACTCTTGGTCACTCTTCTTAGCAAACATTAGCAATAAAAAGCAGACAAAGGCAAAGATGCGCCCAAACATTCCCCCCACAACTAGTTTTCTGCAAAAGAGCATAGCCGATACCACAATCTGTCAGAATTCTAATCAAGCTGAACTTGAAGTTCAGCTCCAAAAAGCTGAAATTCTCCTGTCCTATGGCACCACAATTTTGACACAATTCAACTTCTACAGTACTAAATGTATACCGAGTGCATTTTTATTATGTCAGGTTCTTCGAAAAGGCTATCTGGAAGTGGATTAACCTAAATTTAAGAGGATAAAGTAGCTTTTTCCACTAAGTAACAAATATATGCAGTACTGAGCAGCTTTTTTCTGTTAGCATAAAATGGAATAGGAAAGTCAGACATGGTAATAATGAGATCATCTCATTTACAGATGTGTTGTACAGTCTGAATGAACCCAAGGCATCTGTCTAACATCAGCAGAAGCCGAGCATTCTTTTTCCTTTCTTTGACTCCACCTTGAACAGTATCATTTACATCAGTTCTTCAAACCCTTATGGCACATTCTGGTACACTGGCTTCCTCTAGAAAAAGTAACCCTGGAAAGGAACTTGGCAGGAATGACTAACAAGATGGCTGGTAAATCCCTTTTCTTGCAAGAGGCATTTTGCTTTCAGCAGCTAATCTTCATTATTCTCCAGTAATTGTCCATCACATGAGGAAAGAGAAAACACCCTATGAGGTATTGCAATACGTGGTCTCATCTATTAAAAGCAACAGAAATATTTTTTCCCATCTTTCTCCCACTGACTAAACAAAGAAGGTAGAATCTGGTACTTAGCGTCTAATTAAAAATACCACTAGTGGTGAGTTGCCCATTTTTTTCTCTATGGAATTTCTCTTCTCTACAGCACAAATGCATGGTTTATTATAAATAATTTTTTGCCAACTATCCTGTCTCATTTGGATGAAATTTATCATCACGTGGGGCAAAACAAATTAGTAATCTCAGTCACTGCATAAGCAGTTTTTATAAACCCCAGATACTTTAAAAAACTTAGCACTGCAATGTGAAAAATGAGCATTCCGTGAACATGGTCTTCCATTCTATTATTTCACAATTAATACGATGCAGGAGGTGGGGTGGGGTGGTTATGGAATAGAGTATATTTAACTGTGAAATACAGTCAATTATTTTTTGTTCTTTTTTCAACGAATCATTTATTGCCCAACTAAAATTCTGAGCTTCAAAATTCAGTTGAAAATTAGTGCAAAAAAATATTCAAGGTAATGAAAAATCCCTTTTAAGTAGTAAAGACATCTCAATTTCAGTCATTCCAGCTTATAACCCCAAGTGGACTCTATGATGAAAAATGCATGTGAAAAAAATGACCGTAGAACAACTGACTGTAGAACAACATGCCTATTTCTTATTATTAGGATTTCTAACATCTAAACATCTGTAAAAGCATGCATTTAACTCTCAGGTGCTTTTGGAAGTTTGAGTACTGATTTATTACAAAGCCACAAACCCATCGCTACAAAATTAACCTTGATCTGCTGACTAGGGATGATGAGAAGATGATGGAAGCCGAGGAGCTTCTCACAGCTCTACAAGATATTTTTAGCATACTGAGAAGCTAGGTCTCCTAATAGCAAATGGAGAAATGATAACCCACTCTATAGCTTACACTACTTTTCTCCTTTTAATGTATTCAATGACATGAAAGCCTTTTTGTAGTAACAGCTGAAACTATGCTGTTTTGTTGGGGATTTCATGTTGGACTCCAAGATAATCTGGAGTCAAAAGAGTAATAAACTTACCCATCTAAGCCAAGGGTATTATGTGATTTTGACCTTGAAGCACTCAGCCCCACAAATCATGGTTTAATATTGATGTAAGCAGCTTTGCTGCAATATTTAGCAGAAGATGCTTATAAGGCATAGCAAAGGTGTGGCTGATAATGCCATCCATGTATTCAAACCCAAAGCAGGTTGATATTACTAGAGATTAACTTGTTTCCAATTGTGTACAAGAGAAAAGGAATCTACACTTTATTACATATAAAATATAGTGCAAGATAATAACACCGCTTTCTTTTACTTTTCTGTATTTGAATAATTGTGTTTAAAATTTAAATGTATTTTTGTGATTAAAAATTGTCTAAAAGTGTCCCTGAGTTTGAATGTGATAGCAAATCAATAATTGTAGCTGAACCTAGTAGCCCAGTTCAGCCAAGATGAACCAGTAAAAGCTACTCTGAAATGACTCGAAGGTGGTTTTTCCTTTTTCATTTTTTTAATAATAGTGCACACAAGACAGGAAGGAAGAACATTGACTTCAGTCTCTTGCCTTCTAACCAAGAAAGGACTTGTGAAGGTGAATGGTTTGCAGATGAAGGGGACATAAAAGAGACAAAACCAGGATAAAAATTAAATAAAAAGTAGCTGTCTTAAACTGTAATTGCACTCCTCTGCTGAGCATGCTTTCAGATACATAAATGTGATTTACCATCAGCTTGCAACTACAAATCAGGTCTTAAGAAACACTTGTGCTATGAAATTGTTTAATCTCATCAAGCTCTGCTTTCACAGCAAGCCATAAATCACAAAGTCTTTGTTATCATAGACCTCCATGAGCGCCTCTCAGGCAGGCAATGGATCGTGGGTATATATAATCCTGACTGCACAAACAGTGGGGTTGTCGCAGCCTGAAATACTTTCGTAATAGCCACTGTGCAGCTGGTGGAACACAAGCCTATGATGGATATCTCATTTCCTACAGTCGGCATCTATTTCGAGCAAATTATTACCACATAAATTTCTTGTCAACAGAAACGGCCAATTAATTAAGTTAAAAATTTACTCGTGATCACATCTACAAACCAAATAGAACTGCAAGGCAATTTTACAGTTACTGAATATACTGCAGGTCAGTTTAATGAATAATTTTTAACTTTGTCATAAACTCAAAGACAGACTAGTATCTTGAGGAACCTGACTGGAGAGCAGCTGCCAACAGATTTACACAAAATATATTTATGCAGATTTTGATTGCTGACATCTGGGGACAGAAATAAACTTCATACAATTACATAAGCTTCACAGAAATATGAAACTTCCTCCTTAAAAACATGCAGGTTTTCTTCTAAACCACTGTATTTAACAGTGAACAATGCTCAAAAGGATACAGAATTGTTGTTGGGAGAAGAAATGGCTCATTATCCAAGCTGAGAACTATGGTAAGTAAAACACTGTCGATTAGGATCGTTCTTAAAATTACTTTGTTTTCAAGTTTCCAAAGGTGCATTTGATTTGTGTATTTATCACATGCACACATATAAGGTAGTCATAATTAGTGTGTGTATATAACTGGATGTTTTCTCACCCCACCCCTCACCCCCCCCCAAAAAAAAAGTAAAGTTTTTTTTTCCAAACAATCTTCACACATCAGTTAAAACATTGTCAGCAGTGCAGTGCAACAGAAAATTTAAAACTATGCCCTCCATACAAATCAAAGTGGGCAGATTGACAGAGGCATGAATATAGCTACTTACTTTGGGTTATTATAGACATAAAACTGGTCTGCATGAGAACATGCACGTTTCTAAGTACTTCATAATTTTTATTTTAACCTTCTTTCACCCTCTTTCCCCATGCACATGTTCTTCCTGAAGTGAAAGCAAATATATCCCAGTCCCAGCTAACTATGAGATGAACTAGCCTTTTCCAACAGATGAAAAATAGTGGATTAATTAAAACATGGAGTGGCTTTTGCCTCTGTATAAATGGTATGTAGAGGCAGGCAATGACCCTAAGTAACAACATGGACAAATTGTTTTGACAGTGGTGATTATGTGACTTCTATTTTTTTTCCTTTTTTTTCCTAATTTGCACACAATTCTGTTAATTTGTCTTCATTAAAATCAAGATATAAATATTATAGCTTTCATTAATATATCATGAATCAGCTGCAGAAATCTTTGAAAGGTTAATAATTAATGCTGTAATCAACACAAAAAGCAGAAATTCCTCATCATGCGAATCCAAGTGTGGGGGGGAAATCCCTAAGAAAGAAGAATCAGATCAATCAATCTGTAAGTACCACCTCCCTGTTACTCTCCTCATTGCAAAGTTTTAGTATGTAGGGTTGCCTTACAGAATTACTTGAAGTACAATTATGGCAGAAGATTTCAGGAAGCAAGCATTGCTGATCAGAAATGGGAAAAAAAAAAAAAAAAAAAAAAAGAAGAGAAGTGCACTCTTAATTATACTAAGGGAACTTCACCTTTAAAATCCACACTAATTCTACTCGTGACAGAATGGGAAAACATAGTAGAAAACATCTGGAAAAGGTTGATCGTGCAAGGATAATGTCAAAACTATTTGGAGAACTTGGAAGTTGAACAACTCTTACTGTGTTTAGAAATTACAGAGGTGTTACAGGGCAACAGTGAAGAAAGCCTCTTTGTCCTCATTGTAGCCTTCTGGATTTGGAGGGGAGGTGATCACTACTGCTATGGGCAGTTGAGTTCATTGCAGAAGGTATTATCAAGGATAAATTCCTGGAAAGAGGGTCAGAGGGAAAGGAGAGGGGGAGATTCAGCCATCAGGGAATCTGCCACAGAGCAAGAGTGGTAGATCGCTGAGAAGAACGGCCAGGCCTTAAAGGTAACAGAAAGCATGTTCCCAAGCAACCCTCAAAGTCCACTTAGGACTGTATGCATGTGACAAAATCTAAAAAACACCCAATAAGTTGTGACAAGAAACAAGCCTGAAGAAGACCTGCTCTGACAAATGTGGTGGGCATAGGGAGGAGTACGCAGACAAAATTTGGTGTTCTAACTTATGATCTAGCAAAACCATATGGTTCACAAGCTGATAATTTTTTTGGGGTGGAGGAACTCTGAAAACAAAGAAGGAAAATTTCCCTCAAACTATCGAGTTAAGATTCAACCACAGTCAAGAAACATGATGTCAAGTTGCAAAATGTTACAAAGATGAACAGTATTTTATAGCAGAATTGGGTACAATTAATTCCTACAGCACTCAGAGAGCGCAATCACAAAGGAACACTGCCATTCATATGTGCAGGCTCATGTGACAAAGAGGCATACTGTACAGCTTTTTCTTGCAGTTTGAACCAAAAGCTAAAGTAAAACTATGACTTTCTCCAGGGTGTTGGCCTTTTTTTGGCTTTGTCCCTTTTTTTTATTATTATTTTTTTAATGTTACAAAGCTATGCTCTTAACCTTAAGCAGAGGTCTAATGGTTCTGATCAAAGACAATATGTGGAGGGTGGGAAGCCTGAAGGACAGTTGTTTTCATTTTAAGGACTGTTGTTTTCATTTTCAGGACTGTTGTTTTCATTTTCTTTTGAAGACGAGTCAGCTTGGTTTATTTCAGACCTTTTCCTGAAAGTTATTCTAGTCTGACATGAGTTGTGAACTCTTCTAATGACTGATTCAAAACATTTTATCTTTCTGGAGAGAGAGGGGGAGGGAGGAACAAAAAGAGGAAAACAAAAAACAAACACACAGTCTAAGAGATGGATGGCTCATGATGTTTGGAACAATCTTCCAATAGCACACAAGAAAAATATTTCAAAGTATTTTCCATTTAGCAAAGAATAATGTAAGATTAATAGAGCAAATACCCCTCGCTGCCTATTCATATTTCTAAAGCAAATAGATGTTTGTCTGAAGAGAGCAAGACTTTGGAACATGCTTAAAAAAGAATCTTCAGGATTTTTCTGAGCTTGCATTTCTGAATTTAGTTATGAAAGCTGTTCAAGAATATGACATGAATATTCTCCATTTTCAACAAATGGTTGCAAAAGAATACATGGTAAGTTTTACTTCAATTATTATCAAATAATCAGATACTTTGGTGTCAAAAACTTACTTAGACTTCATTCCTATAGGGACAAAATTGACTATCTACTATAAAACGGGAACTGACCAAAGAATAAAAAAGGCGGGGAAAAACCCTATACAACCATATAACTGCAGAATTTTGGGAACACAGTACCAATAACAACCCTCCCAAAAATTAGGATAAAAAATTTCCATGAAAAAATTGCTTTGATTAATTCAGAGTAGTTGGGCTAAAAAATATCTTAGTCTTGCTTAGCTTTTATCAAAAAGATAGCAACATGGGCAACAAACAACCATATTGTAGGTTCAGGGTAAAAAATCCCTCCAACTTTTCAGGCTGAACCGTATAAACAAAGGAGAAGGGCAGTATTCTCCTTCCAAGCTACTTTCTCCATGGAGAATGACCTTGGAGTCCTAGTGGACAGCAAATTATTCGTGGGACAGCAATGTGCCCTTATGGCCAAGAGAGCCAATGGCATCCTGGAATGCATTAAGAAAAGTGTGTCCAGCAGGTCTAGGGAGGTTCTCCTCTCGCTTTCCTCTGCCCTGGTGACACTACACCTGGAATGTAATTCAAGAGAGTTTTCTGGTTTATGTCCTCTCCTTGGGAAGTGGTGAAAGTTGAAATTTTCATACTTTGCATTATATTTACATGTGGGACCCTTCTACATGAGTATATAATTTGGGTAACAACATTTTTCTAAAACACAATCTGGCTGGAATTTTATTAAACTGCACAGTCATTAAAGCCATCAAAGAGAGTTGTACTTAACAAACCACAATATAAATTCCAAATTTTATTAATTGATCTTTTACCAAAGACACTATTTTTCCCTTAACAAAGTAAAAATGTCAAGAAAGAGATGCATATGAACACAAAATCATCTAATCTCTTCCTACTACTAGAGAAGAAAAACCTAGAATGACCAAACATTGGGGAAAAATCTACATATTCACATCTAATGATGCTATATGTAAGTTCAAAATTTAAAATGCTAAAAACATTGCACTCTATATTTTTGTATTTAAGTAATGTCTGTAAAATAGCAAAAGCATCCCAACCTATACATTCACAAATGCACCCCAACTTTGACTTTTTATTCCTAAACTACAAGACAACTACAGAAGATTGTTACCATCTCTGTGAAACATTTTCCTCCTCTGCTTTTTACTCCTCTCATTTGTCCACATTTGGATGCCTTACTATGGCAGGGGGCTAAATTCTACCAGAAATTTTCTATTTCAATTGCATGTAGCAGAAGTTAAATTTCCATACATGCAACCTCTGTTCTATCAGGTTGGACTCGATGATCCTCGAGGTCCTTTCCAACCTGGGTGATACTGTGATAAAACACACCAAAAAAAAAAACAAAAAAAAAACAACAAAACCCAAAATAAGCAAAAGACACAGAGATACTTGGGTATCCTCCTAGCTTAACTCATTTTGTCCATTCGGAGAAAATAGAATAAATAAATAGGACCTCATTCCTTATGAGTTGAATATGTATTACCTGTATGAATATATATTGTTGAATATGTATTACCTGTAACACCATTAGTTTCTTTTTAGGTTTTAGCAAAATAATTGAAGTTTAATTAAAACAACAGTAATACTCCTGAATAAACTAGATAAAATCATCAGAGTGACACATTTTTCTATTCTGAGCTGGAGGAGACTCAGGGGTGACCTTATTGCTCTCTACAACTACCTGAAGGAAGGTTGTAGACAGGTGGATCTTGGTCTCTTCTCCCAGGCAGCCAGTACCAGAACCAGAGAACACAGTCTCAGGCTGCACCAGGGGAGGTTTAAGCTGGATGTCAGGAAGAAGTTCTATACAGAGAGAGTGATTGCCCATTGGAATGGGCTGCCCAGGGAGGTAGTGGAGTCACCATCATTGGAGGTGTTCAGGAGGAGACTTGATGGGGTGCTTGGTGCCATGGTTTAGTTGATTGGTGGGTTGGATGCGATGATCTTGAAGGTCTCTTCCAACCTGGTCTGGTCTATTCTATTCTATTCTGCACTCATATGATGAGATTACATGATTATCACCACTGTGTATGCAGTTTGTGAAATCACCTACCAGTACCAGTAAAATTTCCATGCCTTCAGTGGGTAACCATTAAACACATATAGAGGGAAAGATAGTGTCTGTTCCTGAGACCAAGAAGCTAAATGTCCTTTCACATTAAAGAAATCCCTCTATGCAGGACTATATGATAATGCACTATGTAACAGCCACTTGGTGATTATATTGAAAACAGAAGTAAAGAGCTCAAAGTCATGGCAGAAAACAAGAACACAGAATGAGAATCTATTGATAAGATTTGTTACTGGATCAATTTACTGAACGTCTCTTAAGATTCAATAGTGTCCTAATGCCTCAAGTAAAATAGGCCAGAGATTAACTGGAAGTAACACAGGAAATGCCTATCTTTATAAAGAATAAAAAAAAGAAAAGTTGATATAAATGCCCACATACTTATTTCTAGACAGTAACTGCACTCTACTTTTGAGGCAAGGTAATGTAATACAAAACACCATCTCAGAAGATATTGTTGTGAGAAGAAGAATCTTGTTTTGATTAATTATTCAGGTTGGTAAAATTATAGTTTGTTTAAAGAAGCATAAACAATCTTTCAGAATGCTTCACTTATTTATGCATAAAAATAACTCATTCCAGGTGTAAATTTACTTAATCAAGAAGCACTGTGCCATCTTTCTCCATTTGAGTGGATAAATTTAAAACCACAAAAGAAATTACACAAATCAAAACCTGGCAATATAGTCCTGATCTCTGACACAGACTGTACAACTTAAAAATAAAACTAGGAGAAGAGATGGGGAGGGATATACCACACAGAAATTCCCTTCACTACCTGAACTAATAGAGGAGCAATGCTTTACAGTTTAATTTGTACTGTATAATTAATTATCAGTATTCCTTTTCTTTCCATAGTGCTCATATTTGTTGTATTTTATGGTGTTCTAGCATTGTCACAGGCCCCTTCTCTTTTCTGTTTTTGTACTGATATGTATGAATGAGAGCAAAAACTAATGGCTAAGTGACACTAAAAGAAATATTGCCTAAATAATACACTTTTTCATTTGACAGATTCTTAAAATGCAATCCTAAACATCTAATTAGTCATGTGTAATATTATTTTTAAATTTCTAGCTAGCATTGGCAGAGTAGTTACAACCATTAGAGCACAGGCAAAAATCAGGATTTCTTCAAGTTCTATCTGAAAAATCACTATGATATAGGGGAAATCAAAACCAACTCAAAGTGTAGTGCTTTGTAAATACCACATCTATTGTCTCTTCAATTTCAGTGACTTGAGCCAAGAGGAACTTTTTACAATAAGAGACAAAGGTAAAACTGTAACCCACACAGAGTCAGGAAAGGCAGTATAGTGCCTGCTTGTTCACCATGAATTTAAGATATAACCTATTAATCTTTAGATAATACTGTTGGAGCCTTTTATGAACTGTATTAATGATATTATTTATCATATTTCATTTTTAATATTATCAGATTTTAAAAGTTGCTTATCAATATAACACTTGCTAGTAAATCTATAATTAAAATAACTGTGAAAAAACTAAAAAGTTGAAAGGTTGAACTTCCATTAATACACTTTTTCTGCCATATTCTCCTAATATTATATCTATATCATTAACAAATACGCACCGAGTAGGATTTTCAAAAGGATTATGCAAATTAATATGGCCTACTTAACACTTGATTTACTTTGTCACTGTTATGCACCCTCTATGACAACCCTATCCACCTGAACGAAGACAATTGCCAAATATAAGGGAACAGGCAAAAGACTTAAGTCACTGAAAAAGAAAAAAGCCTAGACTGACTTGTAGTCCTCCTGTAAGAATACTTCACAGCTGCTTTAAGCAAATCTAAGAAAAACTACATTTCCACAACTACAGCTCAGACTACTATTGCCTTCATTTCTTCCACCATGTAGAAAAATATGCTCCTAAAGTAGTACTTAGATCACAACATTTAAGAATAAATTGAAATTTTCACTCGTGAAACCAGGACTTAGATACATTGCTGTTAATGAAGAATGAAAAGTTTATTCTGTAAAATTCAAGCAGATACTCTTTGATGACAGAATTAATTGGTTACTAATGTATATGCACTGCTGTGAACTTATAAGTTAGAGTCAATCTTTAATTACCTGTCATTCTACTGCTCTAGCTTCCCTATCTTCTTTCTAAATTGCCATAATATGAAGATCACAGAATACAAAATTAACCAGGTTGGAAAAGACCTTTGAGATCATCCAGTCCAACCTATCACCCAATACCATCTAATCAACTAAATCATGGCACCAAGTGCCTCATGCAGGCTCTTACACACTTTCAGTGATGGTGATTCCACCACCTCCCCAGGCAGCACATCCCAAATGGCCAATCTCTCTTTCTGGGAAGAATTTCTTCCTAACATCCAGCCTAGGTCTCTTGGTATAAGAGATCTCTAACCTGGTCCTGACTGACCAGTGGAGTGTCCACATGTCTCCAGTTCTGTTTCTTTGCTTTGGAAGACCGAGGTTTGTGAGGGCTGGTCTTAGTAAAGACTGAGGCAAAGAAGATATTCAACAACTCTGAAGATTTGCCAAGCACATTATAGAAGTAAATTTTCTGAAATAGTTTTGAGTGGTTTCTATCCTGCTGAAGAAGAAAATAGTCCCAGTGCACAATTTTGAAGATTATTTGAATATTATCAATTGACAATAATATTATCATAAGAATGTAAATGTATCCCTAAAATTGATCATTCATAAACAAACTCAGAGATTAAACACAAACTTACTGGAAATAGAAACACTGTAAAGCATAAATAAGAAACAGTCATTCTGATCTATTTAGGTGCACTGAACTTGCTATACAAGCTGTGTGATTGCTGAAAAGAAAAAGAATTACTCTCAACTCTGCTTTGTCTGAGAGAAAAACAAAACAAAACCAGAAAGAAAATTTTCAAAAACCCAGTTAAGCTATCACGACCAATTACACCACGTCATTCCCCTAACTACTTCAAGCCACCATGAACTACCTATGAACAATTTCCTTTTTCCCATCTCCTTAAGATTCAGTAGTAACAGGAGTTGTTGTTTGGTGGCGGAAATACTAGCCAGGATTTTTGACCCTGACACACACTCCTCATCTTTTGGCTATTTTAAAGATTATAATGGAATATATGGGGTTTTTTTGTATATTGCAGAAGAACTCAGTTCCTAGAAGACTAGAGTTGTCAGAGGAAAATTTCAACATGACGTCACCCTAGAGATAAATTAGTAAGATGTGGACATATTAAAAGTGGTTTTCAATGACTGTGAATAGCAAACAATAAGAAATACAGTGGGCTCATGCAAATTTTCAAAGGGTACAGAGTAATTCAGAGATGAATGACAAGCCAAATAACAGCTAGGGCAAATTGAGATAGTGCAAATGTATCCAATAGATCTAATGGGTATGCTGCAGCATCAGTATTAAGTGGCAATCTCCAGGAGTGGCTCCTTTCAACACATGAACTTTGACCTCAAAGAGCAAAAATAAAACAATACAAGAAAAGCATGAATGGGAATTGTAAAGATCTGTAGAATAAATATCTAGTGATACTGTAAAATCAACTCAACAGTTCCTAAAGCATTAATGGAAATCTATGGCCTTTCAGAGCCTAGAAGTCACCAGAAGTTTCATTTAATATTTTCAGATAAAATCTGAAGAGGAGTAAGCAATAAAACCTATAATTACTAGCCATAAGTAAAGTAGAAATAAGCGTGATGTAGTGTCCAAACAAAATAATAAACACATGTGTGCATTGCAATGGGAGGAAATAGGGCAATAAAATGAACAAGGCTTCAAGCCATGAAGTCAGAGATTTCCCTGATGGAACAAAGGTTTAAGGACACACTGTTGATTTACTCTGTGACAGGATGACATCCTGGTAAGCAAAATGCTCAAAAGCTCATTTCAGCAGTTCTAAGCAGCATGGCACTTTTTCCTGATTTATGGATGGTTTATGATAGTTGGAAATGGACACAGTCATTGTGGCCATAGTTTGAAATGAAGTTAAGTGATGTCCTTGATGCAGACCCAGTGTCAAAAGTGAAAACTATGAAAAAATGAAAATTTAGTCTAGCGGGGGAAAGGGCAAAGGGAAAAGATGATCCATAGGGCAAGGAAAGATTACACTCTTTGGAGAAGTAAATTCAAGACTGCTAATACATAATGGCCAAGTTTTCAGAGGTCAGCAGTCAAAGCCACTGTAAAACTGGCCCAAAAAATTAGTAGAGCAGATGCCTTATGTTTTGTTGTTTTCTTTAATCACACTAAATATTCATTTACTCCCTCAACTGCTCCAGAAAAGAACAGCTAGAGCAGGACGTAAACAATACACTCCTCAGATTAAGCTTCCAAATCCAGGACAGACAACTTCTTAAAATTTGTCTTTCCAATAAGAGTTTCTGAAAAGGAAGTGGAGGAGATCAAGAAATCCAGAGGGAAAAAACCCTCTTTGTTTAGTTCATTTATTCATTCTTCCTCAACAATTTACTAAAAAATATCCGATAAACTTACACTGGAACTGAGAGATGGTGGGTCTGTGTTTGAAAGTTTCTCAGTATCAGCTGGTGAATCCATTTAAACCAAGAGGATTAGAATATCTTGAGTCACAGCTGAAGTGCCATTAAAAGGAAATACTAGTTGTTTAATCCATTACCTGTGAACTTATTAAGTATTTTCAGATTCAAAACATTCCCGGTATGACTACAAGTGTGAGAGATGGGGAAATATTTCAATCAGAAAAAGAAAAAAATCATGATCTCCACATGAAAGCTGTGAAAGTTGAGAAGTGTGCAACTGTCTGAAATGACTTAAGGGATAACTGTCACAGGAATTAATACAGTTTGAATGTTTAAAAATTACAATGCATTCCTTTACATTTTGATGGCTGTCTGATTCCTGCTGTGAAAGCTTAGTGTCTTTCCATTTGAGGGAGAGTTATGGCTGTTTTCAGTATACAGTTAACTAATGCTTGTTTAATGGATTAGAATGGTCAACAATGTCAGAGATACAAATACAAAAGGTTAATTTAGTAGTGGGGTATTTATTCCCTTTTCTCTTGATACGCTGTCTGTTATCCCTCAGAAAGAATAGTGAAGGGCAATAAGATGACAACTTTTAAATACACAATCTACAGAAAATAAAGTAAAGCAGGGTGCAAAAAAAGAAAACTCCAAGGACATCCAAGCAGAAAAAGAAAAAAAAAAAAGAGTAACAGCTGGAGTTCACAGTTCAAAATTTCTTGCAATTTCACTTGTATAACAGCCTATCTAGGTTCATAAGGCAAATTTTGAAAGTATTAGAGAATACAACCAAAATCTAAGTTGGTAAAAGTTACTGTATACAGGGCAGTTTTCAAGCTTCCTTATACAGCTACCCTAAAGCTTCAAGAAATAAACCTCTCCCGTGCAACACCAAAATTAGGCAAAATTAGCAACCAGTTATTAAATGAAGCACAATTGTATGCAATACCAAATTTAAATAAAGATGGCTTTCTCATCCCCATCGTTATTTTCCTTAATTCTGTTTACTTTCAACATTTGTGTTTCCAAATTATTTAACCCACTACAGCTTTCAAATAAAATGTTACTGGAAAGACAAGGCAGCATCTAGAAACATCATGCTTCTGCTTAAATCAGGTTTGGGTTTTAATTAATTATTTTTAAGAATAATGTTTTTTTGGAAAACATATTCAAAAAATCTGTCTGAATCACTCTAATAGAGTGTTTTTCAAAACTGTAGACAGAGGAAAGAGATGTTCTGCAAATTCTAATGAACAGCCACTCAATACGGTGCACTGTCTGTTCAGACACTATTCCATCTATTTTGTAAGATACAGAATATAAAACAAAGTCTTCCCTCTGTCAGTAACTCCAGTGCCTCCAGTGCAGATACCAAGTCTTCAGCATTGAGCACCTTGCTCTACATATCCTGTTACTCTGCAATACTTGCTGTCATTAACATAGCTTCATTACTGGAAGAGAACCTCAAGTATTCCATTTTGACGCTAAAAACCTAGAAACACTACTTTCTTTTTAACACCTTATGACCAAAGAGCTACAAAAGTCAAATTCCTTCCAGTTTATATCTTGTCTGGTAAGACTGTCTATTGGTTATCTCAATTGTTTATGTGTTAAAAAGATACAGAAAAAGAGGATACAGAGATCATTGTTACCCAGAAAACACATAGAAAGAGAAAATAACTAAGCGAGAGGTACAAACAAGTGCAAGAAAGAGAGGACATGTGAAAGAATGAAAGGGAATGAGAGGGGGAAAGAGAGGATGAGAAAAAGAGAGAGAGAGAGAAAAGGGGCAGGCAAAAGAAAAAGCTTGTGAGAACAGGTATGCACAAGATCGTAAAAGGGAGGAAGGATAAAAGGCACTTGAGTGAGAATAAGCTATTTTAATAAAATCACATTAAGGGTCTGTCTGGTAGAGTCAGATATTAATAACAGATCATTTTTTATACAAAATCTAGTATCCTAATGGTCTTTGATGCTAGTAGTGTGCAGTCAAAATTATTGAGTTATGTGCCCCTGATGGACTAGTACCTAGAGTATTACTGAGCTTTCCACACAACATATTTTCTTTATTTCAACTCAGCATGGTTTAGATCCAGCCTATTTGCTTGAATAATTTCAATATACTTCAGTCTGTTATATTTTTACTTGACTCAGTCCATAATATTGTTAAGTTCTATTCAGTTTCTAATCACTTATCTGCTTTATTTAATTCATTACAATGTACATATTATGCTGGTTTCTTTATTTCAGTATGAGGTATATTAATTTTGCTGTATGTTACATTAAGCACTCAGCATTTCTTCATCTCTTACCTCCATTTTGTCATGTATTCTAGCACATATTGTATTTGTTTTGATATGGCTTTACATCCTGTTTCTAATTTTCTTTAGAGCATTTCTGTGGTTATTAACATGATTTGGTTTTCATCTGCTCTTGCATTAATTTTCTGTAACTTACCTCATATTTAAAGAGCAGTAAGGTAAAATATAATGTGGTTACTGTTAATAAGCATGAATGCATACAATTTGATCTTTAACTTTAAAAAGAATTATTCCTAGAAGACACCATGGTGTGCTGTTGAATTCATTTGAATTGTGTCTGAATTTCTAAATGTCATTAGGGGGACTTAAGACTATAATGCTTCTTTTGAAAAACTATAAGAGAACTAGAATAGTCTATTATATATTGTATTTCATCTTCCGATTTTCTATGCTCTTCTCTTTCATGAATTTAAGGAATAAGAAGAATTTAATTTCATAAGGAAACAAAACAGCAAACTCCAACACTTAAAGAATATAATTCTTCATTTAAAGAACATAATACCTGTAAATCAGGATGTACTATTTTGAAACAGTTCTGTGGGTTTTAGCCTTTAGATTTGAAATCCTAGTGAAATGTAGATTCCTTCTCTTTTTCTGTATTTGTGTAGTTTTGGGGGGAATTTTTGTTCACATGAGAATACATTTTGTACCTCTGCTTCTTTTTATTACAATGCTCTTGGGATTCTAATAATAATTTGACTTGGAAGACAAGGGTTTAAGAAATTAACTGTCAACATGATCCTTAAAATGATGACATTAATAATGAAAATCAACACAAAATCAAAATTAATTTGACATATAAGAAGAACATGAACTTTGACTTTATCTGCAGCCATGTCATGTCCCTGAGGTTCAGAATGGTGAGATGGACTGCAAGACCATCAGACTCTTAAAGTACAGTTTGTTTGTTTTTCCTGTATCTTTGCTTAAATATGAAACACTTGCATGTATTACCATTTCTTAAAGGTAAAGTACTTCCTGCTACATATCCATCTGCTTCTCATTAATTATTCCAGGTAATGTTACAAAGTGGGCTCCATACTGCTCTTTATCCATCCCAAATGATATTTTTCCATTATTTAGCACATTCTGGTTTCCTCTTCCTGGGAACTGACTTCCCTGTTCATCAAAACGGAGCAATTTAAGTTATAAATTTTGGCACAGCCTGTTCTGTCCTCTCTTTTTCATTTAGGATATCAGTCAAAAAGTTTCCTTTAATTACTCATCACAGATAGGTTGGTGAAACATGATATATGTTGCCCTGAGGATAGAGATCATTAAAGGTGTTAAAAAACTGCTGTGGGAAGGACACTGCTCCATCCACACTTCCATAGATGTTCTTTTTCCCCTCGCTGCTTAACATCTGAAAAGCCACATTACTTTAGAGGCCTAGACACATTTGCATGACACTGTGCTAGGAAGCACATTCACCTTCAGAGGTGCTGACCTGGATCGTCCAGAGATTTTTCAGCCTCCCAACAGCATGGGAATGACTTGAGCCTCTTCCCTTTCCTCATGGCACATTATATATTTCCTTTCCTATTTGGGAGAACTTCTGTATGATGTAGATGTCAAGAGAAATGGAGAAAGGGCAAGTCCTTAAAGAATATACGCAAAGTTTTAATTTCCATTCTAAGTTCAATCTGTGAAAGTCTGTAAGACAATGTCAATGTACTAAAACCAGACCATATTTCAGCAGTCCAGTCTTTTCAGGCCAATATATAAGATATCAAATAATTTCATAGATCTTTAAGTATGGGATAATTTTTATACCTGTACAGGTACCTCAGCATGAGGACCACATACTGGTTTGGGCTTTTGCTTGAGTTTAAATAATGTCCAGGTCTTGTGCTAGTGTGATCTTCATAGAAATTAACATTTTTTATTTAACACAAGTTAAATATATTCCGGAAAGGTGGTGAGGCAAGGGAACTGAACTACATTCTTTTTACAGCAGATAGCTGTAAAAAGCACTCCATACCTGATCCCCCAGCTCTTTCTTCTAATAAGATGAAAAACACTGCTTTGGCTTGATCAACATATTTTTTTCAGCTACAGATTTACATGTTTACCATGTCTTAGTGTGTGTGCATAAGAGTATAATACAGACACACATTACATTACATCGTTCAGAAATATTGTAATTCATTTAGATTACAATACATCTGGAGATACTCCACTGAATTTACTCCAGTAAGCTGCATTAAGTGGTGAACAAACAAGATCTGGGTCTGTGCATATTATTTACTTGCCTCGGGTATTAGAATACAATGTGCAGCATTGATGAAACACATTTGGGACTGTGTAACACGATACCCATGTTCTGGGATAATATTAATGAATCTAATTTTAAATACACTTTTTCATTAAAAAACCCCAAACATAAATGTGATTGCATTAAACACACAATCTGTATACTCTGATTTTGCACACGTTTTCAAGCAAGGGCAAACATTTTTACAGCTGAAATCCAAAGCACTCAAGCATAATTTATAACGGAAATGCTGACACTAAGCTAACTGTGGTGGCATGAACAATGCTCTTATGGAAAAAAAAGAAAAGAAAAGGCAAAGGTTCCCCAAAATAAATTCAAAATTCAAATTAAAAGCATATGAACCTGAAATAATTTTATTGATGACTTCATTCTGTGCATTCATACAATCCAGATTTTCAATCATGACTTTTTGAAGTGGTGGTTTTTTTGGGGGGTGGGTGTTGTTTATTTTGTTTTAACTAAAATTCTATAGAGTGTGTAGGCTAACAGCACTTATTTGTATTTGCAAAACCTGCATGCCTTTTTCTTTTATAGTACATGTTGTAGCCATTGGTATGCATGGACACATTCTAATATTGTCCCCCACAACAAAAGCCATCATTCTGGCAAAAGGAGACAGGAAAATCTAACACTCTCCTACCATGACCAAGATGGTAAGAGCTGCTGCTGTTGCCAAATACGATACACAAAACATTTAATTTATAATAGTTAGAACTTGGCCCTTGACCAAGCTCAAAGAACTATGTCTTATTTCACTTGCTCTTGAATATGTCTCTTTCAGAGATAAATGACTCTGCTGTTTGCCAGTTCTCTCCTCTGTTTGGCGTTTTGTTTAGCTCTGCTTGTGACAAGCCAAGACTTGATGCATCTGCTTGAATGTGTAATATACATCTTTGGTCAACTTAGCTTTTTTCCTTGACAATATTATGTCAAACAATCACATCACAACTGGCTCTGATCTCTTTGTTGTTAGCTAATAAATTAAAGAGTATTTATTATCTGCAATCCTTTTTTCCCTTTTAATGGTGACACATTTGTGGTGAATTACAGGGCAGCTTTATAAACTAGGCTGTGGGCCAGTATCAGCCCCTGTGTTCATGTGAATGTTCCCTCTCCCACTTGGCCTCCCAGCCTGGTGGTAAATCAAGGCAGCTGTCACAGCACACTAAGTTAGTGTGAGTCATTGGGGAGAGCAGGAAGCGTTGGGGGTATAATTCTGTCCATCAAACTAATATGTTATATCAGTAGCTTTGTAATCTTCTGCTATAAGTTATGGGAAGTGACACCTAAGAATTCAGTTTGAAAGCAATGTGTTCCTCAGACTTTAAGCCAAAACAGACCCAATCTGCAGCAAGAGTTTCTCTGTTTATATGAGTGAATTTGTAGCAGCTAGCTGCCCCATTGCTATCAATGCAGCAGTATTTTACACATTCCACTGCAAGCCTCTCTCTGTTTACAGTATTTGCAGTAGAATTTGTAAACTTTTAAAACATGATTTCTTCCCTTCTAATTTTTTTCCCCTTGCTTTAACCTGCAGTAGCAGGATAGATAAATATACTCCTTGAATGTTATCATGACAAAGTGAACTCCTGACAGATAGGAATGAATGGGAGACCTATTTCCCTTGTCCATACCCCCTTCAACCTTTGCCTTGACAAATGTGGGAAATAGCCTCATAGGACAGCAGAAGAATACACACAGTGCTATGATAGGAATGTCAGCTTTTTTGTTAAATGTTCACATGATACTGAAAGAAATGAATGAAGATAACCTTAAATAGGAAACATATTTTCTAAACAGCTTCACAGAGATCCAGTTCACACTGTATCTCCCTAAAAGGGTGGCTTATTTTCAGTGACTATTTTTAAAGCTTTTGAAGACCAACACAGGGGAACTTGGATGCAATTAAGTATTTTTCTGAGGTGTGACTTGATCTGAAAGAAGCCTATGTGGTATCTTCAAAGAGCCTAAGAGAGACAAGCATGTCCCACAACCCTAACATGCTGAAATCAAAGATGTATTCTAAAGATATTAAATATCTATAATATCTTTGCCAAACTATTTTAAGAAGATGTAGTGTTAAACTCCACAGAAGTTTGCTTTGATAGTCTTTGAAATCAACAGTAAATATGAAAAAAAGCACTAGAAAACAGTACTCTTTTCATCCTTAACTCTAATTCCAAATTGTGTAATTATACAAACACTTCCTGGGAAAATCTAACTTCACCTAGTCTTCACACACAGCACTATGATTATCTCATCAAGCATTGATCCAGTTATCCAATGATGAATAGAGTTTACAGTAGATTTTAAAACATTTTCAGGACAGTTAGGGTTCCTTCTAATTCCTCTGGTCTGTGCAATACACAAATACTGTTTCAATGTCAACTTGAAAGTCATGAATGATATTTCACAGGATCTCCTGGAATACCATATTGCCTAAATACTTAAAAAATCTTATATTTTACATCATCAGGTCTTGCTCACATTCCTTAATATTTTGAGAATGTGTATGTCAGGCTTGGTTAAACATTAATAAAATTAAACATTTTGTCTTGAAAGCAATCTACTTAGAAACTACTTTTCTTTCATCTTTTCACCACAGACAATTTGATTTGGGGTATTTCCTCTTTAGCAATATTTCAAAAATTTATTTCAAAATTTTATTCTAGTTGTAACTGCCACATCCTGAACAAAACTATCTAGCTTTTAAAACCTCTTACTAAGCTCAACATTGATGGGTTTTAAAATAAAAAAGATTAATTATCACATGAGATGCAGGAAATTGTAACTAAAGTGTTTGCACCAATCATCAGACCATACATCTCCACACCTGATAAATTAGGTTTTTCCCATCTTTGCATGTGGGATTTACTCACTTGTACTCTTGACTGCTATACATTCATCTGAATTGGTTTTTTTTAAGATAAAAGGTCCCTCTCTCACTGTTCAACCTCACAATTTAGCATGCAAGTAATTTACAAAAAAAAAAAAAAAAGGAAAAAAAGATAAATTCTAATTCACTATTTACCTGTGACTGGAGAGGGGAAAACAGAGCTTTGTAGAGATTGCATGGCTAGACTACAACAAAATCTGCATTATTTAGAGGGCTTCTGCACTGATGGCATTTTTGCTAGAAGTCCTACCCTGCCTTCCACCATATCTTTCCTTTACATGGCAGGGACACTTTCTACTAGACCAGGTTGCTCAAGGCCTCATGCAAGCTGGCCTTGAATACTTCCAGGCAGGGGGCATTCATGATCTCCCTGGGCAACATACTACAGTGTCTCACTATCCTCACTGTAAAGATTTTCTTCCTAATATCTAGTCTAAATCTACCCTCATTACAAGCCCTTGTAAAAAGTCCCATCTTGGCTTTCTTGTAGGCCCCCTTCAGGTATTGGAAGGCCACTATAAGGTCTCCCCAGAGCCTTCTTTTCTTCAGGCTGAACAATCCCAGTTCCCTCAGCCTGTCCTCAATGGGGAGGTTCTCCAGCCCTCTGATTATTTTTGTGGCCCTCCCCTGGACCTGCTCCAGCAGTTCAAGGTCACTCTTATGCTGGAGGCACCACCACTGGACACAATACTCCAGGCGGGGTCTCATGAGAGCAGAGTAGAGGGGAAGAATCTCTTCCCTTGTCCTGCTGGTCAGACTTCTTTTGACACAGCCCAGGACATGGCAGGCCTTCTAGGCTACAAGCACACCTTGCCACCTTGTGTTGAGTTTATCATCAACTGACATTCCCAAGTCCTTCTCCTTAAGACTGCTCTTGAGCTACTCCTTGCCCAGTCTATATTTCTGCTTGGGATTGCCCCAGTCCAGGTGTAGGACCTTGAAATTGGCCTTGCTGAACTTCATGAGGTTGGCTTGGGCCCACTCCTCAAGCCTGCCCAAGTCCATCCGCTGAAAACAAACCCCTGGAACAAAGAGCAACACAAAAATGCTGGTTTTCCTCAGGATGTAATACAATGGCCATAATTAACTGTGTTCTCAATAAAGGAGTCAGTGATTTTATACAACCTGAAGAAATAAAGTCTTATTCTTCATGTCTTTTCTGCAAAAGCAGATAGAAAATCAGTAGTTTTAGAACCTCTCCAGGAAATACATTTCACAAAAGACATCCTACAAATATCTCAGCTTCAGAAAGACCATGAAAGCCCAGATCTTGCAAACATGAAGGATTAAGAATGAAGACAAAATATCCCTGGTCTCTTGATTCATCAAGAACAACTCCCAACAAAGAGTTTAGAAACCATGCTCAAAAATTCAATATACTTTTCTTCCCTCTACACCAGTTCAGCCTTCTCTGAACAAACCTTGCAGCTGCTGAGGACTAAGACACAGGTGAAGTCATTTGACAAAGTACTGTAAAAAAATGAATGAAGTATTGTGATATTTTACACAGCCAAAGATATTTTTTTCCACCTGTGACTGCTGACTAAGGTGTTTGTTATGAATACCTCAAAAGCAGCCCTGCCAGTCTAGGCATTAACACATTCATTGCTCCCCACTGCTGGATAATAACTACATTTCTCAAGTCACCTACAAAAATTATAGCTGTTACACCAGGTTTGCCACCTGAGATTTTACAATGAAATAACTTGCTCCTGTTTTCATGAGTGCTCATGTAAAGTCATATAAAAATTTGCCCAGAGTTCAAGGTACATTAGAGAGAGAGATTTTCAACACACAAAGCTAACATTTGGACTGAATCATCCATCGCTAGTTTAGCACTTAGAAACCAAGTAAAGCACATTTTATATAAACAAGGCAGAGTCCTGTGGCTTCCTCACAAAAGGATCTCCAAAACCCAAATGTCACTGCCTTCATCAGAAGGTTGTTGGCTTTTTTTCATCTTGGATTCACCAAGGGGAAGTTATATCTGACTAATCTATGAGGGCACAACTGGACAGATGGATGAGAGGAGGGAAGGGACATTGTCTACCTTGACTTCACCAAGGTATCCAACACCGTCTCCCATAGCATCCTCATAGGGAAGGTTAGGAAATATGTGCTAGATGAATGGAGAGTGGGATGCGTTGAGAACTGACTGAAAGACAGAACACAGAGGGTTGTAGTCAGTAGCACACAGTCTAGTTGGAGGCCGGTAACAAGCACTATTCCCCAGGGGTCAGTACTGGGTCCAGTCCCACTCAATATCTCCATCAATGGCCTGGATGAATAGATAGAGTATACTCTCAGTAAGTTTGTTGATGACACAAAACTGGGAGGAGTGACTGATACACCAGAAGGCCATCCCCTCAGGCTAGGGAACTGGGCAGAGAGTAACCTCATGAAGTTCAACAAGTGTAGGCTACTGTACCTAGGGAGGAGTAACCCCATGCATGTAACATGTTAGGGCCTGACTCATGGGAAGCACTTCTGTGGAAAAAGAACAGAAAAAGATAAGCCAGCAATGTGCCCTTGTGGCCAAGAAGGCCAATGGCATCCTGGGGTGCATCAAAAAGTGTGGCCAGCAGGTAGAGGGAGGTTTTCCACCCCCTCTACTCTGCCCTGGTGAGGCCTCATCTGGAGCACTGTATCCAGTTCCGGGCTTCCTAGTTCAAGAAGAACAGGAAAATGCTTGAGAGGGTACAGCAAAGTGCTAAAAAGACGATTAGGGGAGAACATTTCTCTTATAAAGAAAGGCTGAGGCAATTCAGGCTTTTTAGCCTAGAGAAGAGAAGACTGAGAGGTGATCCTATCAATGCTTATAAATACTTGAAGGGTGAGTGTCAGGAGAAACATCTTTACTCTGAGAGTGGTAGAGCACTGGAACAGGCTGGCCAGAGTGGTGGTGAAATCTTCATTTTTGGACTCATTCAAAAGCCACCTGGGCACTGTCCTCTGCAACCTGCTCTAAGTGAACCTGCACTGGCATGGAGGTTGGACTAGATGACCTCCAGAGGTCCCTTCCAACCTCTATCATTCTGTGGCCACATACACTCTGACTAAAATTTTTAAAGAAGAGTCACATTTCTCTTAAAATGAGGACAAAGTGGACAGATGATCCACTCAGCATCTTTAGGAATTCCTTCCTTGTTTTTTTGCTTCCATTTAGCATTTGGAACATTTATAAATGAAGACCAAACAAAAGAGAATATTTTAAAATTGATTAAATACATTAAATAAATGTAAGACTATGTCTGACACCAGTATGCACATATTTGATCCAATGTTTTAGAAATAAAAGATTCATATGGTTCCAGCTGATGCAGACTCCAAAATCATGTTGCTTGAACAAGGCCTTTGACCATGTAGACTTGGTCAAACGGTATACTTGAAAGGATTTGTCCAGCTTTCTGCGTTAAAAAAAGCCTTAGAAACATAGAATTTTTTTGTTTGGAAGAGAACTTCCCGTTAGTTCATCAAGTCTTAACCCAGCACTGCCAAGTCACCACTGAACCACATTCCTCAGCAGCATGTTGACAGATCTTTAAAATACCTCCAGGGATAGTGACTTAACCACTTCCCTGGGAAGCCTGTTCCAGTATTTGACAACCCTTTTGGTGAAGAAATGTTTCCTAATATCCAATCTAAACCTCCCATGGCACAACTTGAGGCCATTTCCTCTAAAATTCTGCAGTCTAAGGTGACAATATGCTAAACCTTATCCTAGGAAATATTAAAAACTTCAGTTACTTTCAAGGCACTTAGATTTTCTAACTTAATGTTCATTGCTTTTTCTTGTCCTTTGTAAGAAAGAGAAGAAAAAAAAAAAAAAATAGAAAGAATGGAACACCTACTTACTTCTTCTAGCAGTAATACAGGACTACTTTCTGGTTTTGAAACACAGAATCACAGAATTTCAGAGGCTGGAAGGGACCTTGAAAGATCATCCAGTCCAATCCCCCTGCCAGAGCAGGACCACCTACACCAGATTACACAGGAACACATCCAGGTGAGTTTTTAGTATCGCCAGAGAGGGAGACTCCACAACCTCCCTGGCAGCCTGTTCCAGTGCTCTATCACCCTCACAGGGAAATTTTTTTTCCTCATATTTATGTGAAACTTCCTATGCCTCAACTTCCACCCATTGGCCCTTGTCCTGTCATTGGGCACCACCAAGAAGAGCCTGGCTCCATCCTCTTAGGACTCTCCCTTTACATACTTATAAACACTGATCAGGTATCCTCTCAGTCTCCTCTTCCCTAAGCTAAAGAGCCCCAGCTCCCTCCATCTTTCCTTGTATGGCAAATGTTCCATTCCCTTAATCAGCCTCATGGCCCTGCCTTGGACTCTTTCAAACTCAGGTGGAAGGAGAGAGTCTACAGATTATGGAAGGAGGGGCTTGCCACCACTTGGGAGGATTATAGGACTGTTGTTAGAGGATGTAGGGAGACAAATAGGAAGGCTAACAGATGCAAGAATATCAATTAAAAGCTAACATGAAAGCATCTCGTGTGTGTTGTCCTAGAGAAAGATATTTTCTTCCCCCCCTACCAAACACAAGCAAAAAAAAAAAGTAAAAAAACCAAAACACCTGAGCCAAATCTTCATTACATTTTGCACAGTTAGTTTACAATGGCAGTTCATCTACTTATTAATGCATTAAATAAATCTAAAGTCAATAACACTTAATTATAAAAGACATTGTCCAAACATTCAGTGAAAAATATCACATCATGATTTTAAAAAAAGAGTCTCACAAATTAATATGTTTTCATTTTATGGGTTCTTTAACAGCTCTTTCACAATTATACTAATTTAAAGAAGAATTTGTCAATGAAAATTTCTTCAGCAGATCTAATGTTGGAATTACATATAAAAATTTAAGCTACAATATTCAGTATCAATAGTGAATAATTTTCTGGACACATTTTACTGTACATTTCTGAATCTAAGTCAGGGGGTTTCTACCATTCACCAAGCTGAATAAATAGTTTAATTATTCTGCATTGATTAAGATTGCTCCCTCTTTAGCTATATATATAGACATTTAGTGATTTTCTTTTCCAAATCAATTAGAAGCTCTGCTGGGTCCAGTTTGTATTTCTTCTCTATTTTAAGTGAGAAATCAAAATTTATTTTTTATCTTTTCACAGTTATAAACTATTGTCATCTTCTCATTCAAACCTATCTTATTTCAATCCTATGCACTCTGAGACTGTAATACAAATTATAACCTCCTTTCCTTAATAAAAAGAGAAAGTTTTAGAAAGAGTTAGCTGGGCTAACCCTTCACTCTGCTGTTCTTTTGTAGACTGACTGGTCCTAAGATAGCTTTTCTGATTTGTAACAATGCATAGAAGGCTCAGCAGGGATAACAGTGCAGGTTGGATCACCACTCCATTGTCAATTGTGGAATTTTGATCACTTCTGCTCCACCCTTTCATGTAAATTTCAGTTCTAGAGAAGTAAAACACAATCCCCTGGTTCCATTCCAGTAGGACAGACAACATCCTTACAAAATGGCTTGTTTGAAAAAGTACTTCCCAGGCAGTGTGGAACAAAGACTGCTGAAATACCATTCACTTTTGGGAGATGAGAGCCATTTTCTTCCTCATATCTCCCAATCTCATCACTGTAAGAAATGACACATGACAGTAGGCAGAACTACAGGCTGCACTCATAAGCAGACTTTCTCTGGAAGTGTTTAAGACACTGCCTTTTTTTGTTTTCTGAATCTTTACTGTTGTTTTAAATGGGACATAAGCAGTCATGACCTTATGTGTCAGATGTCAGAGAAATAAAAAGGCCTAGCAATAACTGGAGTTTACATTGGCTTCATTTTCCAGTCCAAAATTAAATACACACTATATCCAGTGCACCATACATTCTAGAAGGCTTAAGATGTGATTCAAGCCCTCCTTTTGTGAGGAAAACAGATAACAGCTGGGAAACTGTGGAGTAGTTCCAAAAGGGACTCCTGCTTCCTCACACAGCCCTGCTCAATGAATTACAATTATTATATCTCTATGGTTGTCAAACAACTACTTATTTTAAAAACACCAGCTGTACTATGCTGCCTTTTCATCTTTTCTTGTTGCAAGAATTATCAAACAACTAAAATATTGTATATTCTTCAGTGAAAGACTAGCCTGGAAACTTTGAAGGTTAGAACAAAACAAGTCAGCTTGTAGTTGCTCTAAATACACTAGCTAAAATTAACTTATTCCTTTATGCTTAATGTTCAGCAACTGAATAAAATGGCCTGTATTTGAGAGGATTTAAGTACCCATTTGATGTCTTCCCAGATTGCATGGATTTATATGTGCAAGTATATCATTGTCAAAGCTATCAAAAACCTGATTATCATGACAGCTTTTCATATGCCAGCTATGTGCCAGTTTTCATAAACTGCTATAAAGAATGCTGACTTCCCCCCCACCCCCCCCGCCTTATTTAATGTCTCTAGAGTCTAAAACCTAAGAAAAAAGGATCTGAATCCAAAGGAATAGCAGAACACTGAATAAAGTAATAACAATAATGAATACCTCCTCACAGGTTCAATTCTGTATTATCAACAGTAGAAAAAAAACCAGGAATTTTAATTCATACCCAGCACAGCATTCATAAGAGTAAAAATAAGGCAATACTCTCTCTTTTACCTTCAACTCTATTGGATACTTCCCTCTTTATTTTGCATCCCTCCCTTTGTTGGTTTTTTTTTTGGTAATACCTCTCTTTGCTCCCTTTCAGAAAGCAAGCAGGTGACAAGAGTTGTTTGAGAACAAAACATGATTTTTCACCAAATTGACAGACCTGGGACAGAGTGCTGGAGAAAAAGGATAATACTAAAACTTGCCAACAGATTTATACAAACCATTAAAAAAAAAAAATTCTATTTTTCCCCACAGAGTTAAAAAAGAATAAAATAATTACTTTCTCTGGGAAAGACAAATCATATTTTGTGAGTGATTTATTAATCACTTGTGATTAAAGTCTGCTTCATGCTATCAAGTTAGTCAAGATCAAAAGGCTCTCTTCACTTGCTATGCCAAGGCTCAATCTAGCAGACCCTTTCTGTGAAAACACTCAAAGAACATGTCCAGAGTTTCTCTGAGACTATTTGGAGCCATTATTAAACCTTCACAAATAATTTCTATGAGGCACATTTAAACTTTTCACATTCCTACCCACTCATCTGACAGTGACAGCATTTTGTGCAAGCAACCTGTAGTTACAGCATTTGTGCAGTTTGTTATTTTTGAACATAAGTAGTTAGATATTTCTAAATTATCTTTTTTAGTAATCAAACAGTTCATAAAAAATCATCTATTTCAAACCACTTTTTTTCTAAGATAGAAATTCCACCCAACAGAGTTAAAAACCTCACAGGGATTTTTTCATCACTAAAATACTTCAGTAACTTCTGGACGCAGATAGCAATATGTCTATAGACCTGTTGGCTTTGTCAGCTGTGAAGAGTGTCATGTATCTAAGAACAGAGCACACCTAGCAGAGCAGCACAACAGTAATTGCACAGCCCAGTGGGAGCCCTTTCTAACCAGAGGGCAAGAACTTTTCATTTCCCATAATAAATATTATAAGGGTTTCAAGCCTTAGCCAAGCATAGAAATGCTTTGTGGTCATTTGGAAACAGATACTGATAGGTGCTTAGCAAGAGCTGATGTCAAGATATTTCATTTGAGACTCAGCACCCATCAGGATGAGTGCATTTTTGCATAGCCTGAGGGTTCACAGTCTGGCAGTATTGCAGCTGAAGCAATTTCAGAAGACGTTAAGTCTACAAGCACTCAGTCCATAGAAGACGAGAACTGTGTTTCTCTATTCATAAAGAATTGGACAATAAAATGTAGAAATCTTGTATTCAGTTTCCATGAAGCCACAGAGTATTTAGAATGTAACCTATAAAGGTTGCGGGGAAGAAGCTCCAGGTTTTATATAATCCCTTCAATATAATTTCACTATCTGCCATGATGCCATTGCATTTTCAAGCAATTTGAAATAGAATAGAATAGAATAAACCAGGTTGGAAGAGACCTTCAAGATCATCGCGTCCAACCTATCATCCAACACCACCTAATCAACTAACCCATGGCACCAAGCACCCTGTCAAGTCTCCTCCTGAACACCTCCAGTGACGGCGACTCCACCACTTCCCCGGGCAGCCCATTCCAATGGGCAATCACTCTCTCTGTGTAAAACTTCCTCCTGACCTCCAGCCTGAACTTCCCCTGGCGCAGCCTGAGACTGTGTCCTCTTGTTCTGGTGCTGGCTGCCTGGGAGAAGAGACCAACCTCTGCCTGTTTACACCCCCCCTTCAGGTAGTTGTAGAGAGCAATGAGGTCACCCCTGAGCCTCCTCTTCTCCAGGCTAAGCAACCCCAGCTCCCTCAGTCTCTCCTCATAGGGCTTGTGTTCCAAGCCCCTCACCAACTTTGTTGCCCTTCTCTGGACTTGTTCCAGCAAGTCAACCTCCTTCCTAAACTGAGGGGCCCAGAACTGGACACAGTACTCGAGGTGTGGCCTAACCAGTGCAGTGTACAGGGGCAGAATGACCTCCCTGCTCCTGCTGGCCACACTGTTCTTAATGCAGGCCAGGATGCCATTGGCCCTCCTGGCTGCCTGGGCACACTGCAGGCTCATGTTCAGCCTACTATCAACCAGCACCCCCAGGTCCCTCTCTGCCTGGCTGCTCTCCAGCCACTCTGACCCCAGCCTGTAGCACTGCATGGGGTTGTTGTGGCCAATGTGCAGAACCCGGCACTTGGATGTGTTAAATCTCATGCCCTTGGACTCTGCCCATCTGTCCAGCCTGTCGAGGTCTCTCTGCAAAGCCTCTCTACCCTCTAGGAGATCAACTCCTGTCCCCAGTTTGGTGTCATCAGCAAATTTACTGATGATGGACTCAATGCCCTCATCCAGATCATCAATAAAGATGTTAAAGAGCATGGGGCCCAGCACTGATCCTTGGGGGACTCCGCTACTGACTGGCCGCCAGCTGGATGTGGCACCATTCACTACCACTCTCTGGGTTCGGCCATCCAGCCAGTTCCTAACCCAGCTCAGAGTTCTGCTGTCCAAGCCATGGGCTGACAGCTTGGCCAGCAGTTTGCTATGGGGGACGGTGTCAAAGGCCTTGCTGAAGTCCAGGTAAACTACATCCACAGGCCTCCCCACATCCACCAGGCAGGTCACCTGCTCGTAGAAGGAGATCAGGTTGGTCAGGCAGGACCTGCCCTTCCTAAATCCATGCTGGCTGAGCCTGATCCCTTGGCCATCCTCTAAGTGTTGTGTTATTGCACTCAGGATGACCTGTTCCATGATCTTGCCTGGCACTGAGGTCAGGCTGACAGGCCTGTAATTCCCTGGCTCATCCAACCGGCTGTTCTTGTGGATGGGCACAACATTGGCCAGCTTCTAGTCTTCCGGGACATCTCCAGTGAGCCAGGACTGCTGAAAAATGATGGAGAGCGGCTTGGCCAGCTCCTCTGACAGCTCCCTCAGCACCCTAGGATGGATCCCATCTGGTCCCATGGACTTGTGGAGATCCAGGCAGCTGAGCAGATCACCAACTACCCTATTTTGGAACAGTGGAAAACTATGCTGCTCCCTGGCTTCTTCTGCCAGCTCTGGAGGCCAGCTGTCTGGAAGACATTCTGTCCTGCTAGTAAAAACTGAGGCAAAGAAGGTGTTAAGCATCTCTGCCTTTTCCTCATCCCCATGTCCGATACTAAAATGATATTTACATTACAGCTGCGAGTTCTGGTTTTAGCTCTTAAGATCCTACTATTAAAATATTAACCTGCTCCTGTTCACACTGGATTTATGTTAGATCTGTGCCTACAACTACGAATGGGCCAAAGAAAAGATCTAAGTTTTTAAATTATTTATTCCATCCCACTTCAGCTTCTGTTATGGTCTTCCATGAAAATTTAAAAAAAATCAAATGCTCCATTACATTGTCATTGGATTCCCACAGAAATCTTAACTTGACTGCTATTCATCAGGATGAGGGAAAAGTGTTACCAGACCCAGGAAAAAACAAAACAAAAGCCTGAAATAATCATCTTGAATTAAGTTTAGTTAACCTACAATCAGAATTAAAGTTGGAAATCATCCCATGTTAAAACTGAAAGCAAATACAATATTTTTTTCTGTTACAATAATATTCTTCAGAGTTTTCAATAGAAATAATAGTTCTGCATAGAGCATAGTATAGCAATTTAACCAACAAGTATAAAGCCATTTTAATCTCTGAAGAAGACAGTAAACAGTGTAGGCAGGGGTTCTACTTAACCCACACACACTGCTAATATATTTTAGATAACAGGCCAGTGCATTTAAATACAGTCCAGATTCAATTTAATGGTATTTGTAACAAAGCTTTATCTAATTATATTAGTCAATCTTTATTACTAGCCTCGCAAGTGCAGAGAACTCTATTATAATCCTTCTTTCTAATGATTTCTTCACTATCATAATAATAGCACTCAGCTATAAATTAATCATCTGTTTGCAATCATGAGTAAACATCAACTCAATTAACAATTGATAAATAAACAGACAACACTGGAGGCTATTTCTGTTACAAATATGAGTACTGAAGGGCTCAGCATAGCTTTGCTATTTAACTCAAAAGAACATTTATTTCTGTGTGTTCAGAGATTTCTGTTCTACGCAGTTTAAGTAAAACATGTTACATGGCCTGAGCAGGTTTCCCATGATAATGGTGCCACCCATCTTTTGTGCTGCAAAGTGTGGGGGAGGATATTGTCTATCTTTTCCAGGGATTGCTTTGTTCCTCTCAGAGTAAACATAAGGTGACAGTAACATATAGAAATGTTTGTTTCTCTTGTTACAACTGCCTAGGAAGTTCTGTCTTTTCTAGGCCTTCAGCCCATTTTTGAGCCCAATGCTAGATCAGGGTTTTCACTCTTCAGTTTTACATCTTGGGCAGTTTTTGTAGTTTTCCCCTTGGTGCAGGGTAACAGACATTACTAGAGTAACTATAAAAAGTAGGGAAAACTTTTCATTTGTTTACCTACACTGACCTGAAAGCAGAAGTTTAATTACCATGTCCTCTACTCTGTTTCAGTTTTCAGATTTTGTCTTTTAGAGTGCAATGACAACCAAATCATTCCACAAGCTCATGGACAGAAAACTGTTTCAGCATCCAAAGATTCTAGCCTGGGCTGGAACTAGGACTTTCATCCTACTGCCTCCTGTCTATCCACTATTCTATATCTCCATTACTCCCATAACATTCCTGCTAAATTTTTGCCTCTTCTAGCTGTTATTTATAAACTTTAGGCACAGAAAACAAAAATTCTTGGTTCTGCTTCTAATGGCCAAGGCACGACAACCACAAACAGACTGGATAAGCTAAAAAGCCCTAACTTCAATTCATCTGCTAAAAAACATACTACCCCCATCAAAGACTGGGTTCATCCCCTTTTTTACAGGTGTACTGCATATTTCTGTCCCAGCATTACAGATTGCTTTGGGTTTCTGGAAAGTGCAATAAACTACAATCCTTCAGAAGACTCAGAAACGACTATGTGAAATAAAAGCATCCCTCTCAGAAAACTAGACAGAGAGGTAGAGAGAGATAGGATCCACGTGATCTAATCCAAAGCCAAGGACTGATCTGGCACAAAGATGCCTCTCAGATATCTGCCTGCTGCAGCTTCGGCCAGCACTTGCCCAGGAATATGTTCCTGTTTTGAAAACAAAGACGTTAGTTCTCTGTGTTTCTTGCGGACAGTCTCCCTGCCACCCCCTCTCCCCCAAAAAAAAGAAAACACCCCCCAAAAAAAACCCTAAACACCACCATACAAACAAAGGAAAAAGCATCTACTTGCAAAAAGAAAAAAAATTCTTAATGGGAAAAAAACAACAACAAAAGAAAAAACACAACATAGCAGTTTGTGTGGAATCTGACAGGACAAACAGATTACATGATCTGAATTTGGAGGAAGCACAAGAAAATCTAGCTCATGCCTGGGGAATGTGATACATAATCTATTCAATGTTAAGAATAAGCTTCATTTTTAGAAATGAGTACTATTTTCAGATTATTAGCCTTTCCTAATACATTCAATATTCCAGTCTTGGTGACAACCTATTTTCATCTGTAAAGCCAGTGCCTAAACATACTTTACATTTGTCCTGCCTTGGAAATAGTCTCTTGAATGAAAGACCATTTTCTCTGGAAACTATCTAGCTTGACTAATGACAACTGAGTTATCAAGGAGACTAACATTGAGTAAACAAATGTTTTGACCATAATTCTTAATGTTACTCTGAGGGAAAGAGATAGTGATTATTCCTATTTTTATGTGGAGGCATGTGATGAGTCTATCACCCATGATGCCTTTGACTTCATGACTGCATGTTCTCATAAACTGTGTAACACTTGAAGGCTATGCCTGGTCAGTCCCTCAGCAGTTCTTTCTGTGATTTCCCAGACAGCATCACTTCCGACACTCCTAATATTTGTCTTAGTTACTGCTTTCAATTTCAGATTTTGTTGAAGCATTTTTAAAGCTGCGTTTTTTACAATCCTTCCAATCTCTTGTACCAAAAAGACCAGCACTTTCCAAAACACCAAGCAACAGAAGCCTAGAGAGAGTCAGGTAATAAAAAAAAAACAAACCAACAAACAAAACACTAAACTATGATGATGACTGTTTGTAAAATTTTTGAGGAAAGAAAACTAGGCCTGAAAAATTGCAAAATTACATAAAAAAATCACATAATCCATGACAAGTCTTGACTGAAGTTTTTGTACAGTTGTGACTATTTTATAACCCACAATGTACAGGAGGATGAAAATATTTTTAATCAAAAGAAAAAAAGCTATTACCATGTCTATTAACTATTCTGTTGAAGTTGCTTTGCTGCGTGACTGTACAATAAAAATTGTAAGGTTATTTGAGAAACTCACCAGCATTAAAAAGTAAGAGTGGAAGTGATAAATAAAATACAGATTTTCTTGTTTTTTTTCTTCAGGTGGACTTTTTTTCTCCTATTTTAATGAAGTCAGTACTCAGTACTGATAGATGACAAATTCCTGTGTCAGTACTACATAAAATGTCCATTAGTAACTCTGCATGATCTTATATTTCTGACATTCTAAGTTGTAAAATAAATTGGTAGGTCATAGTAATCCATGGTAGTTATCAAGTCATTCAAAATATTTTTTTAAACATACTTCCAAGTTTACTCTCTGCAAAGCTCACAAAAGTGAAGCAAAACTTGGACATTAAACTAAAGGCCTGTTGATCCAGGACCTAGTTCTGTAAGTCCTGAATAAGAGCTCAGCCTGACGAAAAAGTTCCTTCCATGGGATGCTCCCATGTATGGGAAGCTAAAAGTGCTCAGCCCTAAAATGAAAATTATAATTAACTCGCATGGCTAGATCCTGCAAAAGAAACATTCCAGAAATGCAGTCAACTTGAGGCCAGTTCTATGAGCAAAAGCCTGATTCAGAGATGTGAGCTATTCAGAAACTCACACATAAACCTAAAATTACACTTCCCCAAACGTAATGAATCAACACTACACTTAAAAGGCAGGAGGGAGGGCCTGTGATTTTATTATTATTATTTGACTGCAGCTTCCTGAAGATAAAGGTGTTCTAGTACGAGAGTTTAACTACTGATTTACGTAGGTTACCCAGTGAAAATGGGAGTCATTATGGATTATGGCCTTCTGCTGGCCCTGATATAGGAAATATATGGCATATGATTTGATCCATATAAACTGAGATGTTCAGTGATGCAAGAATTGCATAACCTCTAAGGAATTCATAATCTTTCTGCAACACTAAATGAACTGGAATTATACTAATCTTCCATTGTCTTATCTTATATCTTCAGCAACTGCTAGAGATGGCAGTGGTCATTACATTTATCCATTAGTATTTTTCCTTACAATAACTTGAAAGTCAGTTATAACTAAGTGCACAGTTACAAAGTCTATATATTAATATGACAGTTTCAGAATTCAGAGTAGTGACACAACAATAAGCAAGCATTAGGCACAAGCACAGATGGCCATTGACCAAAGCACCGAAGCCATGTTGTTTTCATTAGCTATTAGGAAAAACTGAACTTCAGCAAAACCACTCCAGTCCCAGTGAAGTAAGCATCTTCAGCATTAGAATTCCTCATCAGAAAATTTAAAAGCAAAGTTATACTGCTTTTTAAGACAAACATACCAACCAACCACACACACAAAACACACACCACCAAAATAAAACAAACCAAAATGCAAGCAAGCAAACCAAGCTTGTTCCACTAAAAACACAAAATAACACAGAATTTGATTGGAAGACCATAATGGAGGTATGCACTTCCATGGAATATCTAGAGTTAACTGAGAAACAATGACGCTAAAAGGAGTGCAGTGTCCATGGGAGAGCAACAAAAAACCTTAGATAAGAAAAAATGTGTGAAAACAATCAGAACTTTGACTCCAGGTTAACAGTAATGAGCATTCAAGACTAGAAGAAATTCAAAGCCCTAAGTTCCTAGTCATCTCTACAGTTCTTGAGAGCCTAAGGCACTTGACTTCTAAGAACTCCTTTCCCTATAAAGTAGTATAGGCAGAACATGTGTATTTCCAGGTGGAGTTATATTGGAAATAGCTCTTAAAAAAATAATAAATAAATAAATAAATAAATCTACCAAGCTCTGTCAGAGACCTCTGTAGATGCTTTAAAGACCTTACTAATATGATTTTACAATATTGCTAAATTTAATAATGCAGTTGATGGCTTCTAAAAATGCCTTTTTTTTTTTTTCTTTCAGAAGGAAGAAATGCTTTTTAGAAATAATATCATTGGTTACACCAGTTCTTTAAACTGAAGAAGTTCCCCAAAAAGCTTTTACGCTATCTGGTGTACCTTCTTAGACAGCATTATTCCATAATCTCCCCTGCTTACGAAGTAAAATATTAAAAAAAGCCACACAGGCTACAGATAAATCAACCACAGCCTATCTAGACCTAGCCTTATCTTCAGTTTGGCTTTTCATACTGAATATAGAGTCAGATTCAGTGAGAGGCTGTGCTACCCGGAAGTTGTCTGTAGATCAGATAGGTAGAAGCCTGCAAATATGGGAATTTTCAAGATTAAAGACTAAACTTCAGTATGATACAATAAAACCTATGTAACAGCTACAAAAATCTTTACCTTCAAAAACAAAACAAAACAGCCATTAAACATTTGGAGGTTTGAGAAGGTAGTAATGAAGCTTATGCAAACATACGATTGTTCCACTCAGGGCTGGATTTAAAGTAATGATGTAATACATCATGATATAAAAGTATAATAGTCTCAAAACATCATTACATTAATAACATCAAACACATAAATTTCAACAGTTTCTACATACTTAAGTATAAATAAATGGAGACCACGCTGTGTTCCTAAACTCTCATCAAACTATGGTGTTTTAGCTACAGCACCACGTATAGAAGTAATCTATTGAAGCCCTTGGCTTGGAAATCAGGCTGGAAATTACATTTTTGTTTCTAGTGTTTCCAAAATAAGCAAGTGATGCTCAGTATGTCATATGTGAAAAAAGGTCATAACCACCCTGCTATACAAGTTGTCAGATGGTCTTATCTCCTCACTTTCCCCAGGATCTTTTTCTGCCTGCAGACTCTTCTACCTTTTACTTTATTCATCACTGTTTCTCCTTTGGCTGTGGATAATATCCGCTGAATGAGCAAATTTTGCACAGTTTTGAAAGGAGCAGGATTTGTGGTCATTCTATCCTACTCCAGAGCTAGGCTTCACAGCCTTGAGCCAGCTTCTAAGAAAGCCCTGTCTGTTGCTCTTACAAGCATCATCCTCAAGGTTGACAGTTTCATAGTTCCCGTGAAACATAGCTGTCAAGGTAATCTGTCACTACAGCTGGAGTAAAGCAATTTCTTACATAGTTTCAGTCAGTTCCATGGAGGACTTTGAAAATTACAGGGAGAAAAATGTGAATTTAAGCCAATATTCCAGTAGCAATAAGAGTCTGGACCAGCACTAGAGCATAGTCCCAGAGACAGTGTCATCAGTCCTTAGTGCTTATAATTACAAATGAATGGTTTCTCTAGTGAAATGCTGAGTCTTTAAACACAGATAAGGAAATGTGCAGTTCTATAGACAGAAATTGAGATCTGTTTCTGTACATTTTAGTCTCTCAGAAAGGGAATGTGGAATAGTCCTTATTAAGTGGGACTTTGAACCATTTTAATCCCTGTTTTGGTTCTGTCAAGAGAAAACACACATACTTACTACTCACATCTTGTCTATAATAGACTACTAAAGACTGTAGCTACTTCAAGTATACCAGTACAGTGAATAATGACTCAATTCTTACATTCATGTAGTTGCATATTGAGTTAACTTCTTCCCCATCAGGGAGGAAATAAGCTGCATTGGTATGTTATTTTGAGTTAACTCCTTCCATAACCAAGAATAATTGATTGACTATATCCACTCTAGGTTCAGTCTAGTTTTTTTGCACATTAGCTCCTGGACCTGGTCTGTACTAAGTATGTAACTCCTTACTAGTACAAATAGACAGGACAGTTACATGTGCCAGTTGAGAATCTAGGCAGATGTATTCATTTTGATCATTCATTTTCTACTCTTAGTACAGTGACTGGAAAAAACCACCACCACACCAGTCACCCCTTCCCAACTCAACACTGTGGAGACTATAACCATAAGCATAATGTAAATAAAATGTAACATCCAATTCCCCACAGTACACCCTTTTTGTTACAGTGACATTTCTGATAAAAGGAATTACAGCCACAAGGAGACTTTTTGTTCCCCATTAAAAGTGTGATATCTCTGAGAGCAGATGATGGTTTCATTACAAAAACTTCTGTAGTTTGGAAAGAGCAGTAGTAAAAGTTAGTTCAAGCCTTTTATGACTTCTTTTGTTCAGAGGAAGCTAAGGGAGGAAAAACATGGGCGATGTATGAAAAGACTGCTTGTTTACAATCAGTACACAGATTCTTGCCTCTTTCATGAAAGGAAAGGAAACCATCAGGAGAATTACAATACAGAGCACCTCCCAGGATCTCTTTCACCATTCTCCCCATTTATGTATTAAGCAACAAGGCAGCTGTTGAACAAGTACTATCAACAAAGCAATCTTCTAGCCCTTTGATTTAGGCTATTCATATCTTCTGCTCTGAAATAAAATGACTTTCACAATTAAAACACCGAAATCAATGCTGTATCTATTGTCATGTCTGCAGAAGAAAAGCTTTAATTACAACCTTAGTTAGATAACGCAATCATTACACCTCCTTAATCTCAAATATAAAACCAGTACCCTTTGAGTGCTATGCTACACTTTCTTTGATTTTTTTAAATGTGAATGGCTTTTTATCTGAGCACTTTAATTTGCATGCCTTTGCTGCAAGGCAGCTCCCCATGATATGTTAATTGCAGAGTGCTTTAAGTACTAAAAGATTAACATAAAACCCTTTGCAAACAAGCTAATAGTTTATGATAATTTTTGCATGGCCTTTGTCTGTCTATCACTGGATTGCCTCTAGCTGTAATTTTATAAAGAAGCTGTAAAATATCATTTAAACAAGTTCATTTACACATAATTATTACCAGAATCACATTATTCAATTTAGATACTCCAGCCTATTACCAATCCATGAACTAAAATGTAATTAAACTGTTTTCCTTTTATGAACCTATTCATTACAATGTGTGGGAGATGGATCTCTCAGTTTCACTGAAAATTTCAGCACTTTGTTGTTGGAATTGACAAGTCTGGCACTCATTCTGTGCTTTTAATTATATTAAAAGTATTTCAAGACAGCCAAGTTAAAAAAAATATATTTAGAAAAGAATGTGCAGAAATGCCAAGATGGTGTCATTTCAAAACGTATATTTATTTCACCCCACACAGTTTTGCACCTTCTTATCAGATAAAATAAAAAACCCAAAATATCATTTCAATTAAAAGTTCAGGTTTCTGAGGAAATATTTTGAAAAAAAAAAAAGTTTATCACTAACAAGTGTTTAAGTATTTCAGTTACAGTTCTAGTCTAAAATCATACAGTGTAGGGACTTGTATTGAGCAGCTATGGGCATTCCCCTTTGATAAAGACATCTTAGCTCAAAAAATCATCATGTTTTAAAAAAATTACAATTTATGTAAGCTGCTCATTTATCCACCACAAGCCTGAAGAGTCGATTTAACGGCCAGGAGACTAACTGGCATTCACTCACTCAGATTGTTAAAACACCCTCAAAACTATCAAAAGATGCTACACTTATATTATACGATGCTAACAGGAATGAGTATTAGGCACTGTTCCTTTAGTGCATTTTTATCCAATTATCCCAGCTTATCAAAGGAAGAATCTGATCTGGATAAGCAAAACCTCAGTCTTTGCTCAATGCTACAAAGTGCAGATTCTTTTACATAAACCAGGCCTTAGAATCATTGCTGGAATAATTACAATGGCAGCCTAGGACAGGAGTAATTTACCCTGATGATAAAAAATATTTTCATGAGATATATACACATCAGCCTGACACTAAGCATTTCCTTTTACCTTTGAGGATCGTAGCCAACACAAAAATACCCTCATAAGGACAAGAAAGGCGGCAGATGGACTCCATAATGACTATAAATACTATCCCCAAGTTTCAATTCTTGTTTACCTCTGTTAGAACAGGGGAAATATTCAAAGTTTAGATGGGAATTACAAGATGCCATTCCCCAAACAAAAAGGTATGCTGCAGATGAGGAAGGAAGCAAAACTCAGATCATTCCTGTAACAGGCATGAAGCTCAAGTCTTTCTTTACTTTAGATGGCCTTATCCTAAATCCATCCTCTACCAATTTACTATACCTAATGACGTCTACCTTTTCAGTTGAATCAAAAAGCTGTGACTTTATTATGGATACTTTTCATACGCACAGGTTAAAATGCTCACTTTAACATGTTCGTTAATATTCTAATGATTGAAGTCCCTAACCTGAAAAATAAAGATGAGCTTTTGCTTAAAGCGCAGATTAATCACATGGCAACATTAGTAAGAAAAGTTCCCACAGAAATGAATAACATAAAATGCACTGCAAAGAAATTCTGTTGCAAAACGGGGTATATATAAGAGTCTTAACAGATATTTTAGTCTAGATGGCCTGTGATCTGTGAATCATCGAGGCTCATCAGCTTAATTATTTTTAGCAGTCTTTGAGAGTAAATATTTCATTGAAATGTCAATCTGAATTTTACCATTTAGGTAATTTTCTAGAGAAGTTAATGTCTATAAATTCGGTAGGTAGCTCTGACAGTGGACTGATAATGAAACCTAAGACCTCTAATTCTCTCTAAACTCCTAGTCTGTATGATGGAATTACAGTTTTTCTACATTGCTACCTCACAAACAGCTGCTACAATTCAGTCAATAAAATGCTTTTCCCTTTTTTTTTTTAAATTTATTTCAATCAGCAAGGGCAAAACTACAATAGGAAATGGCAGATTTTAAACAAATTCAAGTTTGACTGCCATTCTACAGCAAAATCTAGCTCTACCAGAAATTCTGGCTGTCTGATATGTTTACAGAAGCAAAGCAAAGTCCCCACTGTTCTTGATATTACATACTTCAAAGTAATTAAAAGATCTATTTTTTTTTCTTTTAAAGCATCAAGGGAATAGAAATTACAGATACTGACAGTCTAAAGAGCAAAACATGATGTATCTTCCTTGTCAGAGAGTTATAAGTACTTAAAAATACAACTCATACTATTTCTTCTATACACTTACTCAGAAGTTAATCATTCATTAGTAGAACAAGATAAGAATAATTTCACTTGGAAGAAAAGGTGTTAGTAAGAATAGGTCAGGGATGGCTGCACTGTCTTAGATGCCTGCACTTCATAGAATCAATAAGGTTGGGAAAGACCTCAAAGATCATCAAGTCCAACCTGTCACTCAAGACCTCATGGCTACTAAACCATGGCACCAAGTGTCATGTCCAATCCCCTCTTGAACATCTCCAGGGACAGTGACTGAACCACCTCCATGGGCAGCCCATTCCAACTTGGACAGAAGATCCTTTTCTCATTTCCTAAAGTATTCTTATGGTTGAGATAGAATTGACAACACTTGCAG
Organism: Melanerpes formicivorus; assembly: GCF_026170545.1. NCBI lineage: Eukaryota > Metazoa > Chordata > Aves > Piciformes > Picidae > Melanerpes > Melanerpes formicivorus. Next base: position 15,282,782 of record NW_027142358.1, on the reverse strand, counting down.
TAGTATTTGAAAAACAAACAACAACAACAAAACCAACAAGCAATCAAACAAACAAAATTTTCTAACAAAGTATTTCAACATTCCTGTTTACATTAGTAGCTTCATTCTTGTTTAGATGATGGTGTAGGAATTTCACAACAGCAGGCTTGTTCCTCAAAACAAAGTTATAAACAGTTCAAATGTGTGGAGCTTTTGAGTTTCATTCTGTTTTAAATCAAACTGTTCCTTATGTAGCAATAAGTTTATGAAGGAAGCACAATGTATGAAGAGAAGCATTTTTTCATTTTAGTATCTCCCAATTCATTCCAAACTCCCATTATTTGGACTGTCACCCTGACACTGCCTGAGGTGCTTTCCAGCTCTCTGCAAGAGAATCTGCTTTCCCACTAATGGGGCAGTTCTTGCAATGGCAAATGTAATTTTCCACTCCATTACAAATAGTGTGCAAAAGGACCTATTTCTCACTGTGCACAGATCAGTTCTCAGTGAAATCCTATTCACCAAATATTACAATAGCAGAATCCACTTCAAATACAGGTGCTTTTTCAGGGCTGGACAAACCATTGACACACCTGAATGTTCACTGCTCATGTATTCATCAGTGTTAGAGAAAACTACCCAACAGGTTCAGTGCAAGAGCAAGTTAAGGTGAGGCTGAGAAAACAGTCATGATACTTTCTCAACATACTCTTTTCCTACTGCTTTTTTTTAAACAGTCAGCTATAAGGCAGATTCACATAGTGAATGTTACTTTCTGGTGTATTTGTCTAGATTCACAAATCCATTAAAACACCAAACAGTGGCGTAACTACATTCTGATTGTCTTACAAAGTTCAAAATTAAATGCCTTTGCAACTAAATAAAACTCAACATTCTTTTACACATATTTCTCTGCATCAAGATAATCATACCAAAAAAAATTAAAATCAACACAGAACTTACACATGTGCCATGTCTCACAATTCAGTATAAATTGTTCTCATGCATTAACTGTTCTCATCGATTAAAGGAAATAAAGCTAGGACTCTCTAGAAGCACCGCATAAAGAACTCCCTTTGTGAATTCCATGCCTAGAATTCTAAGTCATGCATTAATCTTATTTAAAAAGACAGCATTTTCAATTAAAACCAACAGCCTCAAAATGCAAGTTTCCTGCAGTTTTCCTCACTCTATCAAGTTAGGAAAATATTAAAGTAACTTGAATTCTAGGAATCCGTCATGAAAGGAATATAAAAGATACCTCATACAAAGTCTGCAGTATGGAGAATAGCACCATTGACTAGGCCAGACAATTAACAAGTCATCTAGTTGTATTCAATCATATATGCTTCCAAGACTGAGACTGCAGAGGCCTAAGAAAAGAGATCTTAAGATCAAACGAAACAAAAAAATTAGTTTTGTATTAATGAGGGTTCAATAAAAGATGTATAAAGCTAGGACTGCACTATTCAGGACCATATTCGCACTTTCTAGTTCATACAGTTGTGCTAGTTGAAGACTTCCAATGGGAACGTACAGCAATATTCTCAGATATGCATCAGCATTTCCTACAAACATGACTTAGTAAACAACAGTCTTCCTTTTCAGGAAAGTTAATTTTAAAAGTGATAGGCTTTCATTTGTTTCCTTTTCTATTTAATGTCATAATATTTGCATGTTTTTAGCTTCACATTTAATTTTTTTTTAAGTGCGGAAGTTAGAACCTAGGAAATACAGTTCTCCTCGAACCTTCTACCAAACAGCTCCAAGACCACTAAAGCATGTCCCGAAGCGCTACATCTCCACATTTTTTAACACCTCCAGAGATGGTGATTTCACCACTGCCCTGGGCAGCCTGTTCCAATGCCTGGCCACTCTAGCAGGAAAGAAATTGTTCCTAATCTCCAACCTAAACCTCCCCTGGTGCAGCTTGGGGCCATTTCCTCTTGCCCTGTTGTTAGTTATCTGGGAGAAGACTGACCTCACTCCAACCTCCTTTCAGGAAAACTCTCAGGGGTTTGTGACTTCTGCTCATCAGAGACCCACACCCAGCTTAAAAATCTTACTAAAAAGCAGCAGCTGACATGTTTTTGAGCTCATACAAGAAGATTCAGACTTCTGAATGGGAACTACCCAGAGGCAAGAGGTTTGATTCTGCTGAGCACCACCACGTGCTGCTGGAAAATTAATTTAGTTCAGAACTTGAAAGGGAGAATTAAATATTCTTGTCCCAGGGCAGGACCCTTTTGGTTTTGAAGAGAGCCACTCCTCATGGTGGCTTCTTTCCTTCTCTGTGAATGCAAAAGGGAAGTTAGCCCTGTCACACAGCAGTCTATCAGGTGTCAGAACTGGAGATAGACTTCAACAAAAGGCTGAGATGATTCATCTGCAACTTCGGGGATCATTTTGTCAATATGCTACATTTCCTTGAGATGCTGAGCTTTTTACTTTTGCAAAGTCATCTCCAACTTGTGGTGTGCAGGCACTGTGCAACCACTGCCCTGGAAACTTCGCTGAGCCTTGCAAATAATTCAGTGGCTTTGGTTGATTTCAGCTCTCCCTGCCCACTTCCAGCAAGGGGTTTAGGAGCCAGTGGCTTGTCCATCTCAAATAGACCTTCTATGTTCACTGAGTGACCTGTGGAATCTGTGCTGATGTAGGATCGCATAGCAATGGGACCCATGAAGAGCAACCTGTGGGGCAGATGGACTCTCTCCAGTAGTTCCCCATCTCTCTTGAAACAGGCAGCCCAGAACTGGCCCCAGAGCTCTAGATGTGGCCTCACTAGAACAGAGTAGAAGGGGAGAATGCTCTTTCACCTCCTGGCCACACTCTTCTTCATGCACCCCATCAGACCATTGGCTTTCTTGACCACGAGGACATTGTTTTGGTTTGAAGAGACCTTTGGGAGCATCAGGTCTAAGCCAGCACTGCCAGGTCCCCACTAAACCCTCATCCCTCAGCACTACATTTCCATGGCTTTTCAAACCCTCCAGGGAAGGGGGACTCCACCACTGCCTTGGGCTACCCAATCCCAGGGTGCAGGAAAACAAGGAGGAGCAACAACAAAACCTGCTCCACCACCACCACCCTGCTTCATCTTCCCAAAGCAGTTCCTCCTCCCTCTACACCATCCTCCACCCTGCTTAAACAGCTCCTGCCCCCCCACCACCATTTTTGCACCCATCCCAGAGCCAGGGGCAAGACCCTCAACCAGCCAAAATACCACATGGAAGAGCTCAGCCCCAGTAAGAAGGCCCAGCCAGCACCTGTGGATGATATTGGAGTGGTCATCAATGATCTTCCTACATAACCAGGGGGCCACCAGGCCCCCCGGCCTTTGTTGTCACCACCACCATCACCCAGTGTGCACCATGAGGACTCACCAGTGAAGAGAGGAGGATCCCTCAGCCCAGATGGGCTCAGCTTAGGGCTTCTGCCTTCCCTGGGGGGAATTAAAAAGGTAAGTGGGTGGGGAGGGCCAAGTGGCCACACCTGGGGTGGGAGGAGACTCTAACTCTGGGATTTGAGGGGAAAAAGAGGAAAAACAGGACAGGGTGGTGGTGAAGGAAGGGGATTTTAAAATAACTTTATTTTCCATAAATCTTTCATAATGTACAACTGTAGTTCATGGTCTGCTTTGCCTCCATGTAAAAAGAACAATATAAATTCCAGCACAGGAGGTTCCATCTCAACATGAGGAGGAACTTCTTCACTGTGAGGGTCATAGAGCACTGGAGCAGGCTGCCCAGAGAGGTTGCGGAGTCTCCTCCACTGGAGAATTTCAAGACCCATCTGGATGTTTTCCTGTGCAACCTGTGGTCCTGCTCTGGTGGGGGGCTGGACTTCATGATCTTTGAAGGTCCCTTCCAACCCCTAACATCCTATGATCCTAGAACCAGAGCCTTGAGGTACAAATAAGGAAAGAATGCTTCTTTGTTGCTTGTCATCATTATTTAATTACTCCTAGACAAACACACTTCTTCCATCCCAAACATGCAACCTTGGACAGCATGTTTTAATCCAACAGTTCCACTATGAAAAGCATTTTCATTATAAATTTGCAAGTATGCAGAATCACCATTGTGACAAAAAGGAGACATCTATGCAGATATCTATCAATGATGACAGCTTTGTAAGCAGGTACTTTAATACTTCAGAAGTATTAAAGAATACAAAAATATCACACCTGGGGAATCTTCAAAAACTACGTATCAAATCACTGACCTGAATTATAAAAGCAGAACACAGATGACTATAGTAAAAGAAAGAATGGTAATAAAGTGACTACAATGGACACTTCCATGATTTATCATGGCAAGAATGAGAAAAGCACCTTTCTGTAGCTCATGCACTGTATATCAGAGAGCTATTCAGCTTCTTTAGATAGTGAGTTTGCTATGCACCCTCCTTGTCCTATGAATCATGAATTCAGCCATTTTGTGGTCACCACAGCCAAGGTTGCTCTTGAGATTCACATTGCCCACCAGCCCCTTCCTCGTTGCACCTTTTCTTATCAGCCCCTCTATCACTTGAAAGAGGAAATTATTATCAGTGCATTCCTGGACTGCTTATGCCTTGCTGTATTGTTCTTTCAACAGATACCAGGGTGGTTGAAATCCCACATGAAGATCAGGGCCTATGAATGAGAAGCTGTTCCTGTGAGGTGTCCCTGCCCATAGCAGGGGGGTTGGAACTAGATGATTGTTGTGGTCCTTCCAACCCTGACTGATTCTATGATTCTCTTTCTATAGAAGGTGTCATCCACTTGGTCTTCCTGATCATGTGGTCTGCACCAGAGCCCCACTATAATATCACTTGCCCCGCCTTCCTTTTAACTCTAACCCATAACCTCTCAGACAGTATATGTGCCTATTTCCATAAGAAGGTACAACGTAGGTGTATCTAACTACCATCACCAGGGTGCTGTTCATTCCTAACTCTCATGAATTTTACTGGAAAAATACCATTTTATATAGTCTTGCTTGATCCAACAGGTTAGAATGGACATGTTTTCTTTGAAGAACTGCAAACATACTTATACTGTTCACAGGGAGCATTACCTAGACAAGAGGCTGAAAGTCAGGAAACCTGATTCATTACGTTGATCTACCATAGTCTTTAGACCTGAGTTGATCTGTAAAGGCTTCAGTACTGACTAGAAGACAGCTGCTTTGCATTATGGAATGGAATAGAATAGGGAATATTCAGGTTATTTTCATGCTACAGATGATTTCAGAAGATAGGCCAAAACTACCTCTTTAAACAACAGCAACAAGCCAAAAGGAGTGAAGATATAGTGGAAATACCAAGTTATTCAGATACCCACTCAGCCTGAGATTAGTCTTCTATTCATAATGTTTCTGGCATGTTTGGATTGCCCTTCAAAATTATGTCTGCTGGAGTTTGCTAAAGAAAAGAATTATGGGGTGGAACCACAGGAATTACAAACTGTGGAGTATATATTTACAAATTACTGCTACTTTGCATTTTGCTAATGGCTTTAATTCTAACAGAATGCTATGCAGCTCATTACTTAGGGGAGTCTATCATTTTTCCCTCTCTTGCACTAGCCATACTTTAAACCATGGTGTAATTAATGTAATTAAGTTATTAATAAAGATTGAAGGGGTTGGACACTGTGTAAAATACTTAATTTTGTGTATCTTTAGCTGACTGACTGTTTAGGTTTGTATTTCAACTGTCAGCCAAATTACGTGCAATTAAGGCAATGCAGAGATCTTTTTCTCTTTTAACCAGTGATGATGTCGGACAGATTCATAGTTCTGGGTGGTAATTGGTAAATCTTCCCTCTCATTTCTATCTGTTGTGTTTTCCTCTTACACGTTATTCCTACACTGCATGTAACAGTGTGTTCATACATTGAATTTCTCTATTAGTCTGTAGTGCAGAGTAGATAGTTATGCTGCAGAAATGAAATGCTTTGAATTTATCTAACAACAAAATGGATGAAGTCTTGTCCTTATGCATATTCTTCTGCCACTGTGGTAACTGGAACACTAGTGCAAAACTGTTTACTGTCTCATTGTTCTACTTCTCCACTCAACTTCTCTACAAAACTACTCCACAAAAAAAGCCAGACATGTGTCTTACTGTTGTTCAGAGCAGGTACTGCAATGATGCTTACAGAACTTGGAAGAGATTGGCATTATTTGTTCTATACACAATCTAGAGGTGGAAACTAGTGACATGTCTACCTGAGAATCCCAGATCAAGTTTTGGCCAGGGCAGAACTGCTGAAGTAATGTGCTGTTATAATGAAGACATTTATTGAACTCCCCAGCAGGTCTAAAGTTCTCCTGCAAAGGCTTGCCATTATGTTAATGCTTGGGTGCTACTACTGAAATTTGCACACATGCTTCACACTGGCAACTGCACTGTCTCACATTAGTACAGCACCTGCAAGATGTGCCATAATTTGTTAATTCATAGTTGTAACTGATTTCAGCAAGTCTCAAGTTCTTCTTACACTTGTGTAAAAATGTTGCAAATTCAGGTTTCTATGGGACTAAGCTAGCTGGTTGCACCTTCTTGTATTCTAATGATATTTAATTTTTTGTAATTTTTCTTTTCAAACTCCAGCATCCTTCCAAAAATCACTTAGAGCAAATCAAGGAACAGCATTACTTATTGACTTCATCCCTGTATCTTCCACATTCAATGCCTGACATTAGGCCATGCCCTGGCCCCTACCAGTCAGGGTCATAAAGGTCTATATATTTTCAGTTACATCACGATGTCATAATGTACACAGGGCATACAGGCTTTTTCAAGAAGTACAAAAGCAGGGAGATTGCATTATGAATAAGATGACTGAAGATTTATATTTGTGATTTTTCTATTGAGCCTTGATTAATTCAATGGAGCAAGTCGTCATCTAGTCAAAATATAAAGCTTCTCAATGTGAGATCATTGTCTTGGGCACCATGCAAAATGTGATAAAGAGCTTTACTATTCCTATTCTTCCACCCACAGCATTTGGGTTTTTTTACTGCTGTAACATTAAAAGGCATTTTCCAATTCACAAACAAAAATTTTCTACACAGTTGCAAAATGCTGTCAAGAACAACCATTAATATCCCTACTCTGCTCTGCTATAAATGTTATTCAAAGTAAAATTGAGACTAGAGAGTAAGTTAACCTAGCCATTCAAAATGGACTTGTAATAACCCAATGATTTCACATGCAGCAATACTGTCAGTGACTACATAGTTCCCCAGACTGCTAAATTTCTTCATAGGCTTTATCTTTTATAAACATAAGGAGCATTTTATACCCAAATTTACCATGACAGACACATAGTATAAACACACACACACACAAAAAAAAATCTTAACTAACCATCATGTGTATTTCAACTTCTAGATAGAGGGTTTTTTCCTCTTTCATTTCAAGTCATTAAAGATTGGAACATTTCAATTCAAAGTGATTATATGTTTAAACAAAGAAATGTGTAATCTTCAGAATATTCCTTTTAGTCAGTGAGCTACATAGTGCATCTTTACCTTGTTTACACTCTTTTAGTCATAAAGGTTTATGAAACTCTGTAGAAAGCTGCCCTCACTTCTGAGGCCCATCAAAAAGAGCACTTTAAGCTAAGAAAACCAAACTTTTTGCCCACCCCCACGATTAAAGGCTCATGAGGCACTCTGGTCAATAAAAGAAGTTGGAGGTGTCCTTGATCTTTCTGTGGCTTTTATAGAAGCCAGATGGCTTGGCTCTGGAACATCTCATAATTTAGTGACATAAAGAATTAAAGGAGGAGTTCAGAATTAGAAAAATTAAACTGCATGATAAAGAGTTATGAAAAGCAAAATCACTTTTTTTCTCTTTTGCTAGAATGTTATATTGAATACATTGGAGGCTCTCAAATAAGCTCACAGAAAAAGAAGAATGGGCTAAAATAGTATATTTCAATAGTTCTGAGCAGAGGACTTGAAAGCCAGAAAAAAAAATTCCCCACAAAATCCCAAACTATTAATTTCCAGTTAAACATACTTTGTCCAATGTGCCTACCAAGCACAACGACATACATTTTCTATTAGTTTGGTTCAGTCACGCCTTACTCTCAAGACTGATGCACTACTGGTAACAGAAGAATCATCAATGTCATGATAATAAGACAGTTAGTTGGATTCTATTATGTGCTAACAGAAATGAAACGCTGTAGATAGGACTAGAACAAGTAAGGAGTGTGAAGTAGTCACCATTATCTAAATAAAGCAAATAACAGCTCAGAATAAACCTTCACACAGCTATAAATCTTTCCACCAAGAAATCTGAGAAACTTACTGATGCTGGCTACCCAACACCCTGGGAAATACGTATTTATGCTGAAAAACTCCTCAGCAAGCTCAAATCCAATTCTTGTCTCAATATATGTCTGTTTAGCTCACAAGTTCTGTAAAGTACTGTATTTATTCAGCATCATATTAGCAAATGATCACATACCTTCCTCATGCTCTCCAAAGATATTTAATTATTATTCCCAAAACATAGAGCTTGTTTTGACTCTTTTATTTACCCTATAGTTCTGTTACACATCAAACGTTGGTGTCATGTTTGAATTTCATTCCTGCTCTCCAGAAATATCCCATGTGATTTTTCTTTATGATCTTGTGATGGTTATTGAAGACTTTGTTTTTAGAGAAAACATTAGCCCTCAGTTTTGAAGAATTGCTTGAGGTGGAAAAAGAATTTGAATTATACCCTGCTAAAACTGTCATCAAAGTGAATTATTACTGTTTACAGTTATGGTCATGAATTTTACTTGTATCCGTCCATCTAGATAACACGCATAAAGACACAATGCACATAAAGACACATTCTGTAAGGGGCTGTAAAATTAAAGAAAATGTATTTTTATAAAAACAACAAAACAAACCTCAGCAATTATAAATGCAAGGATTAATGTTAGCTGTTGAAGAGTAACTGAAACCTCCTTTGAACAACTACTCTTCATGTGAGAGCAGTATCAGCAAATCTAATAGCAGAGCAGAGTATAAACCTCTTCTCTCAGGTTAATACCTGAAATGCATGAAGCCAGTCTCCTTGGCTCTGTAGTAATCTACTGTGTTTACTTCCTATCCCCAAATGCATCATGCTTAGATTTAGCAAGTCAGGGAGAATGTAGCTGTATAATTCTAAATTGGACAAAAGATACAAGGCACACAAAGAGAAAAAAATGGAAGTTATTTCCAATATTGCACAAATACCGAGCACTTAGTTTTGTCATGTATAAGATATTTTATTATATGTAATGTCCTAGATAAGTTAGCTACATACTATAACACTGATATCTTGCAAAGGTCGAAAACCAACCTTGTGAAGTGGTATCTTGATATTCACAGACAAGAGGTATATCATGAAGGCAAAATTGTAGCTGCTTCACTTTTCTAAACCAGGCAAAACACTACTTAGAGGCTTGCAAGTGTTGCTATACAACATAAGGAAATATCCAAGATGCAAAAAAGATGGGGTCTGTTAGCAACTTTCCAATCACCATGGTCAACGCTTGCCAAGTCATAGGCACTGTGAACAAGCTTTTAAAAAGTAGGAGGTGCAAGTTGTTGTAGGCCTCATATTCCAGTTTATCTGCACAAAGAGATGTATGTATTATCTGCTAATTATTACCTTGCTTTTTTTTATAATGCCTGACAATGTCAAGACACAGTATGATCTCTGTCACTGTTATAGTACCTCAACTGCATTCAGTCACATTAAGAATTTATAGGAACACATACCCAGAAGCACTCTGATATCCCCAAATAATGACACGAATCAGCCAGCTGATGGAAATGCAAAGTCTCTATCTAAGAATGAATTAAAGAATAAACTCTTTGTAAAGCTTTATCAGCAGGAATCCAACAATAAACTTAAGACACAAATAAGCTGTGACTGAAACTGCTGGTTTGCCAATTGCAAGGGATATCTCCAACATGTGCAATTAAAATACACATCAAAGCAATCCAACAGAAAATACCATTTTACAGATTTACTTCCCCACCGCCCCACCATGATCACAATATCTAAGCATCCCAGGGGTAAATAATCCTTACAAAGTATTATTCAGCAGATTTCTCTTGACTGCTACCTGAGGAATACTACTTCTAGGTTAAATGCAGAAAGCAAAATCTTTTGCAGACATAAAATATTACTTGGCTATGCAAATTTTGACATATTTATCCCAAAATGAACATAAACTACCATAATTTTGGGTATCCGCAACCCCAAATGTCCCACAGCATATACATGTCAATGTGACCAGTGAGAGAATAAGAGGCCCAAAGCTTCATGACATGGAAGCTGAAAAATCTGAACTGTAAAGATGGCTTGTTGTGTTTGCTGGAACAACTCATCTCTTGGTGGTCCTAGCATGCATTCTCAGGACTGGTCAGCTTGTTTTTTCCCCCCATCTTCTGGTGTTAATTTTCTATTGTGCACAAAAGCAAATGCTGTCTGCAAAACCTAGCAGAAGGGCAGGACACATGTTACACTGTGTATAAAACACAGTATAGATTGGAAAATCACACACTTTCTTTCATATTCACGATGCATTCCACTGTGCAAATCCAGCATTTTTAGTAAGGACCCCCTGCTCCAAATAGAAAACCTAGTCACATGTCATAGAATGTCAGGGATTGGACCCTCTAGAGATCTTCTAGTCTGAACCCCTTGCCAAAAGAGGATCACCTAGGGCAGGCCACACAGGAATGCATTCAGGTGGGTTTTCAAAGTCTCCAGAGAAGGAGACTCTACAACCTCTCTGGGTATCCTGTTCCAGTGCTCCATCACCCTCACAGTATCATAGAATCAATAAGGCTGGAAAAGACCTCAGAGATCATCAATTCCAACCTGTCACCCAACACCTCGTGACTAACTAAACCATGGCTTCAAGTAAAGAAGTTTCTCTTCCTCATGTTGAGGTGGAACTTTCTGTGCTCCATCTTATTCCCGTTGCTCCTTGTCCTGTTTCTGGGCACCACTGAAAAGGGACTTTTACCTTCATCTTGTGTTCTAATGGTACTACACTTAAGTCTCTTTGGTTGAAAATACCTATACTTCTAAATGATAATGGCTTAGAAAGGAGAAGAAATTTCATCTTCGGACATCAAAAAATTATATCTATGCTTGCGATTAGTTTTGGGAAAACATGACAAGATATTCTTGGAATAATTATCTTACAAAGTGAATTACTTTTCCTTAGGTAATAAAGGTTAAAACTGTCATCTATTAGTAATCTACAAACAATTCACATGTACCTGAAAAATTTAAAGTATTAATTTTCATCTGTTTATAAATAGTCAGCTGATGCACTGCTCATTTCCCATATTTCACATCACTAATTGTTGTCTCAAATAAGCAAAAACCCTCAATTTAGGGTTCAGCTAAGAATTAAGAAGTCATTAAGTGGACCTAGCTAGAGTTTCTGAGTGATTTTTTTGACCCACAAGCTAGCCTTTTTTAATAAAAAGCCATCTGTTAAAGAAAAACTGTATTTGACATTTCATTTTTTCCTCATATGACCAAGCATATTTCTAAACAGGAAAAATAATAGAAACAACAAAACAAACAACAAACCACCAACAAAATTAATTCATTTGAATTACTTGCTTTGATATGGTGATTTTCATAAAATGTGTGGTTCTGTTCTGTAAGGTTTTTGGTCTCATTTGCCATGAGTTAATGCATATAGTAAAACATAGTGACTTCACAACAACACTGTGAAATATCTCAAATGAGGACTATGATGATGGAGTTACAAGAAATGCAGATGTATACTACTGTAATCAGAAAATTCAATAATTTTTTTCAAAACCCTCCATGTAAATTAGGTGGCTCTGCTCCCATTTCTAACAGTCTTATTTGGATATTTGAAAAACTGTTTCTAGCTTTCAGTAAGACTTAGGCTTGGAAGCAATTTTTTAACATGCATTTTCAATAGTTTTCACACTGGAAAGTAAGACAAGAATTTAATTGAGCTGTATGCTCTGACACTGCTGCACTACTAGAATGTGCACACTTGGCTTCTTTGCTGTGATTGTATTCTCAGAATCTACCATCTGCCTTGGCCTCAAAGCTCCTGATGCTCTCCTGATTCTTGATCTCATCCATCTTGATATTTTTCAACACCGTGTATTGGATGACAGATTAGGATGTTCCAGAATGATTAATACATCAGATATAAAGGCTTTAATTTTAAAAGTAGTTACACAAGACTCCTGTATGAATCATCATTCTTAATAATTTTAATCAAGCTGACTTAAAAAAAAAATATTTAAAGGGTTGGAAAGGAGAAAAGTACATTGAAAAGGAAGCAATTGTAAGTGTTAAGAGAAAAGAAGGATGCAATTTATCAGCTTCAGATCTTCATTTCTTACAAATACAAAATGAGCTAAAAACTGCCTACACACACAATGTGGATGTTTACACTATAGACCTGTGCCTGTGGGACCTATGAAAAACAAACAAATAAAATGAGACTGAATTATTTGCTGTGGAAATATGATTTTCATCATATATACTTTCTTCTGTTTTGTAGGTTTTTTTCCATACGTAAGATTTTATATGGAATTTAGCACATTCACATTCACAGCAAACGATTAACATGATAAAATTTAATGGCACCAAAGCAGACATTATGGTCTTGGAGGTTAAAAATTCATTAAACGAACAGCACAGTATCAAGATAAGATTTTTTGTTTATTGTTATTTTTTCTTTAAAAACACAGGCATATGTAGTTTTGTTTCAAGCTTTTGTCTCATAGTTTAAAAAATGTTCAAGCTCAGCTGCCAATACTTTTACAGCAAAATTCCCCTCCCTAGTGCCAGGGATAAGAAGACCCCAAACCAACGAACATCAAACAACAAAAAGTAGCCAACCAACCCACACATACACCAAAAAACCAAACAACCCAACCACCACCACCACCACAAGTCAACCAACCAACCAATCCATACACACAACACACAAAAAAATCAAAACACACAACAAAACAGCACCAAAACCAACAAGATAAAGCTTTACATAGAATTCACAAACCTTAGCAAAGAACTGACACAGAAACACAGCAACTCGTCATCACAGAAAATATAGGTAACAGCTGCTACAAAACCTGTGCCATGGACTTCCCATTTCATAAGGTCATGAAGAGTGTTTGAGCAAGTTTCTGTACTTCTAATGAATAAATTATTATATTTTGTACTGAAAAATGTGGTCTGAATTGGTGATAAACACTATAGTGCTAGGTAGAAGAATAGAGGTATTTGATTTCATTAACTCAAGAACTCCTTAAACAGTTTTGATACAGAATGGTAAAAAGTGGCCTGATTTATTGTCTCATCTATCCAGAAGTAGAAAGGATTTAATACTTACTACATTCAACACAGGATGATTTTATAGTCAAAGGTTATAAAATCAATACATAGAATAATTTATAAAGACTCATAAAGGATGTGTCACATTGAAAAACAAACAAATGAAAATTATACTCCATTACTTGTGATTAGAGTGTTTTCCTTTAGTTTTCATTGCAAAAATGTTTTCCAGTTACAATTCTCACACATAACCAGTGGTTTATTGGGGTTTTGCTTTGTTTGCAGTTTTTTAATTTGCAAGTACCATGCTATAATTAAATAAAATTGCCTGTCACTGAGTGACACTGTGGGCTGAGCATTATTACAGCAGTCCATTAGGGGCTGTGCTTCTTTGGCTGCACTAATGCATAAATGACTATCCATGTTAATAGCCTATGACTTAAAGGCTATTGTGACAGTAATCTGACTCAAAGGTGCATTAATATTCTTTAAAAAAAAATAGCTTCTATTGTTATTGTAATTTTGTGTGCCTTCTTAAAAAGATTTTGAAGATTGAAGAGTAAGACACTAAACTCCCAAGGCTGAATCACAGAAGGCCCAAATATATGATTAAAAACATTTCAACTAATTATTAAAAAATAAAATAAAATAATTGCTGAATATCCTGACCTTCAAGCATAATCAGAAGCAAGAATATTGAGTACTTACTGAATTTCCAGGCCAGTATCCATCTTTAAGAGATCCAAAACATTTTTCATGTTGAATTTCATAACAAATCTGTATCTGCAGTTCGAGTTCCTAGTATGCCTCTGCCTTAGGGATGGGGCAGGTCTTATTTTAAATCTTTCCCAGTCTTTGTTTTTTTTTAAGACAAGCACAAAACACTGTAAGAACAGTTTCTTTAGGTTATTTTAGCTATGCATAACACACCTCACAAGCTACAGAGGCATAGATCCTTGTCCATATTCTGCTAATACAGTACTGGAAAACCAGAACGTAAAAATTCACCTCTCTATAACTGCAACAGACAAATGATTCAGCACAACAAATTGGCCCTGGAAGACAAGTGATTTGCAGGAGGTAAAAAAGCTATGTGAAAACCCAGGTGACAATATGATAACCTTTCACTTTTCAAAATAGTTGTTTCCTATTAGACCACTTTAACAGGGATCAAATGTTAAATTGCAGCAACAAGTCAAGCTTTCAGAGACACTCAGTCCTCATGGGAACATGGCTGGGAATATAACAATGAATCTAACCACCACCCTAGTGATCACAGCTCCCAAGATCTAAATAAAGCATAGCTTACATCCTTTCCTGCTCAGTAACACCTAATTAATGTCTCAATGTAGTGAATTCAGGGATTCATAAGCCTCACCTGTCCCAGAGCTTCATGAAGTCTCATCACCACTTCAATCACTCTTTCAAAATCTGCACTTCTTTTCTGAGATTCTATTTATAATGCACCTACATATAGGGTCATAATAATTAGTCAGATTATTTTTCACTACTTCTATGTTGTTGCAGAAAAATCCCCATTGCAGGAAAATATAATTTCCCTCTCACAGAAAGCTGATGAAAGGAAATCTGTGTTTCTTTGGTATCATTTATGAGTATCACTGTTCTACACCTTGATCTTGGATGTGTATTATTAAATCCAGATTCAACTGCTATCTAGAGAAGCAGTCACTTATTTTAATATGTTTTTCAAGTTGTTTGTGTATTGTCTCCTTTTTTTGGTTTTAATTTCTGTGGAGTTTTCCTTAAAAAAAACCAATACACCAAACAACAGAATACAAAACTCAAACACTACCCCTAACAAAGTTGGTGAGGGGCTTGGAACACAAGCCCTAGGAGGAGAGACTGAGGGAGCCGGGCTTGCTTAGCCTGGAGGAGACTCAGGGGTGACCTTACTGCTCTCTACAACTACCTTAAAGGGGGTTGTAGACAGGCAGAGATTGGTCTCCTCTCCCAGGCAACCAGCACCAGAACAAGAGGACACAGCCTCAGGCTGCACCAGGGGAGGTTTAGGCTGGAGGTTAGGAGGAAGTTTTACACAGAGAGAGTGATTGCCCATTAGAATGGGCTGCCTGGGCAGGTGGTGGAGTCACCATCACTGGAGGTGTTCAGGAGGAGACTTGATGGGGTGCTTGGTTGCATGGTTTAGTTGATTAGGTGGTGTTGGATGATAGATTGGACACGATGATCTTGAAGGTCTCTTCCAACCTGGTCTGGTCTGGTCTGGTCTGGTCTATTCTATTCTATTCTATTCTATTCTATTCTATTCTATTCTATTCTATTCTAAGGAACATCCTCACTGTGAGGGTCACAGAGCACTGGAACAGGCTCCCCAGAGATGTTGTGGAGTCTCCTTCTCTAGGGACTTTCCAGTCCCATCTGGATGCATTCCTGTGTGACCTGTCCCAGATTCTATGGTCCTGCTCTGGCAGGGGGGTTAGACTTGATGATCTCTGGAGGTCCCTTCTGACCCCTAACATCCTGTCATCCTATGATCCCTCCCCTCAAAACAAACCAAAATAACAAAACTCACCAAAAAACAAAGGCACCAAACACTAAACCCACAGATGATAAAAGCTAGATGGGTAAATTTTGGAAAAAAAGTATAATTACCAATGTTGGATTTATACTTTTCAAGTTCTTCTCAGTGTAAAGAAATACCTTTTGAAATGTGACAACTGACAAAAGCAAGATACTAAAAATTACAGGAGGCAGTTGCAAACCATGTGGAAATAACTTCTTTTGTAGAAATTATTTATGTGGGCCTTTTTTCTTTGGTAACTCAATAATAGTGTTGTTACCAGTTCATATTAACTATTTCAGCTACACCTAAATTTAAAAAAAAAAAGGTAAAAAAAAAAAGTAAAAAAAAAAAAAGTTCTGGTTGCAAACCTCTCTCAGGCTGAGGAATGTACCTAGCATAATGGTATGTTCATTTCAGTAACTAAAAAAGAATATTCAGTTCAAAGTGTACTTTCAATGATTTTTTTATGCAAGTCATTAATGTAAAATCAGTTGGTGGGGGTGAAGGGGAGGGAGGTGGGGAAGTGGGAGAGAGAAAACTATGTCTCTGGAACTGAAGACATAACAGAACAGAGAGAGAGATTCCAAAATTGTCGAATTAATTCTGCTCTTCAATGTTGTAAAGCTAGTTAGCCTGTCAGTTCAAAGACCCATTCTCCCATTCCTTTCAGTCCCTGGGATGGGTAAACCAAAGGCTGGATAATTGCTACTGACAGAGACACGGTCACAGGATTAGACCCTGCTAGTACCACAGAGGAAAAGCGCTACTTCCACACTGCTCAAGTGTCTCTTGAGAAACAGATGTTGAGCACATTTAATTCAGTGTTCTCATTTCCCCAATAAAGGTACAGCCTTCATCAAGGCATGAATGTAATGGGCAGAGAACTGGTATCACTTTCTTTAAGTATATTTTTCAATCATCATCTACTTGTTTTGTCTCAAGGCAATCAGGGTTAAAAGTTATTAACTACTGATAGGGTCACATGAGGAAGACAGCCACATTAGAAAGCATTCAGATTGGAATAGAAGAAAGCACATACAGCATCTACTAGGGAATAAAGGTAGAGTTCCAAATGAAGATAGATACAAATAATTTCGTGCAGAAGGATGACCATCAACTAGTAATGCCACGTGACATGTGAAAAAATCTGGGATTCTTGACCATCAGCACTGGTCTAGTAATTCTTACAGAAGGAAAACTTCTTCCAACTTAGACCCAGCTCAAAACTAGGAAGTTGAACATAGAGAACATGTAGCTGTCAACTTACACCTACTACTAACTCACAGAATAAAGAGAAATGGGCATAACTAGTGATGCCCAACATACATGTCTCAAATCCAAAATATATAAAGAGTATTTCCCTTCCTAAGTTCTTAGTATATTTTGTTTATTAAGAAATACATTATGGAATAACTGTCTGTAAATGAATATGCACACAGATTATACTAATATATATACATAATGTATGCACACATTATACTCCACAATCTCTAGCATACATCCATACAGTGGACACTTGTAACATTTTCACTTTTGTAATTAACACCAGATACCACAGTATCTTCACATAGCAGAGGCAGGAAACACTGGTGGAGCCTACACCACCTTGGCGCAGAAACTGATAATGTGAAGCAATGGGCTTTCTACCCACCTTTGTCTAGATGTTGAAAGAGAGTTGTAACACTTGTCAAAGTAACAGCTCATTGAACCACTGATCTTTTCTATTAATTCTCTAAATACACCTGTCTTGTCATCATCAGTATGGCTTTGGAACTGCTTTTGAGTTGAATACATGGATAGAAAGTCAAGACTGCAAGCTCAAGCACCAGTGATGAATATTCTGCAGGCTCATTGAGTTAGTCCCTTAGGTCCTCCCATGCCTTTATTCCTGCAGCAAACTCCCTGTCTGCTGGTTCTTTCACTCCTTGCCTGCTTCAATGTATATGCTTAGGTGGATTTTCTGATCACTAAGCTCAGTTACTTTCAAGCAAGAACTGACCTCACTACCTCCAGAGGGTCCCACCTGACCAATAGTGAGTGCAGTAGTTTGGAGCATAAACAAAGAACTTTCCTCTTTCTGTTCAGCCACAGGTTTTTTTGCTTGTTTTGGGTGAGGATTTTTTTTTACAGCATGTACAGTCCACAAAGATCAAATTCAAAACAGACCAATTAGGCAGTTCCACCATTTACCATATGGGTAGCATTAAAAAAAAAAAAGGAATACATACTTCAGTTCATGAACTTCAGATATGTTGGTGTTAGTCTGATTCTTAGGGTAGATGGATGATGTCCTTAGAAGGTGCAATTTTTGTTCTCCTAGAAGTGTCTCTCACAGAGCTCTTGAAACTTCATAAACTCCTTTGGTTTTTTTTTTTTAATAGTCATAAGTCACATGGCAATATAAATCTTCTCTCATCTCCTTGCCTAATACTCACATGAAGCATTTTATTTTGTCTTTATTGCTAACGCCTAAAAGATATCAAGAATCCTGGTACAAAATGCTTATATATAAAATGGCCAAATAGCAGAGACAAAAATATGGTGCTTTAACGGTGTAGACTGAAGCCTAACACACATACAAAAGCACTAGTAATTAATACAGTACAGCAAAATGATACATTTGTGATGATAGAAAGCTCAAAGAAAAGGGTTTTGGAAGCAAAGAGACCAGACAGACATATATCCAGATTTGCATGTATGGAGGTCATCAGCATTACATTTTATGTACTTTACCATTCACTAGATCAACCTCACAGCTCTTTGCAAGTGAATGTCTAACATTCTGCTGTAGTTCTCAATTCAGACTAAATTTCAATAGTAAGAGAAATTCTTGAGACATCATGAAAAGATACTCTGGTCCTGCTTCTGTACTTTGAGGGGAAAGGAGGGGAGGAAGGGAAGAAGGACAATTCATCCACAAAGAGTGCAGATCTCTGCAACTGGTAATTAGTTTTCTGCGTCAGCTGTACTCACCCTGAAGGCCCACTTTGTTAATACTATTAACCACATCTAGCACTTGAATAACTCTTGTAATTTACACCTCAGGGCACAGATCACAAGATTTTTTTCAGCAAACACTGACATCACATGAATATGTTTAGTATCTTCTCATCAACATGCTGGATGGCATTCTTCTGTAGTGAAACATCAACTGATATAAAATAAATTTCCTATTCCAATTTAGTAGAATCTTTGAAACAGCCACATTAAACTCTGCAGGAAATGGGTCATACATAACTATCAAGCAGGCATTAAATGGGGGTTGATTCACAAAACAGTTTTTTAACCTGCATGCTTATTCTTCAGATTCTGTAACATTTTGGTTCTGTATTTTTTAATAACTGAATTTCTCAAATGAATCAACGAACATTAAATTGGTTTCTCTTCCAACAAAGGTGTTGCTGCTTTATAACAGTGTCTTGGTCTTATTTCAGAAAATGACATATGGCTCCAGATTGAGAATTTATGACAAAACCCACAGCAAAAATCTCAGGTAACAGAACTGAGAAAACAGATTAAAAGTAACATGCAAGAACAGGACCTGGAAGGGTCTTTGTAATACACATACATAAAGGCCCAAGTTCTCGTTTCACATACTCAACATGACAGTTCACAGCAGTAATATCCCTGGAATTTAATTAAAAGGTGTAAGATCACAGAATCATGGAGTTTGGAAGAGACCTTTCAGATCATCAAATCCATCCATTAAGATCACCCTGAAGTTTGTGAGGTGAGCCAATCTCTCAATTATGACAAACTCAAGCACTACAACTGAATAAATTTTAAGATCAGAAAATATATTGAAGCCACATCTGCAGTGACTTGTTCCAGACAGTTCATACACACTTACATGAAGAAAAAAACACCTGCAGCAAAATTTAATTCCCCAGAAGGTGATGAAACTGGTTTGTGAAGCTTGCTACATAGCAAGACATAACAGATAGGTGCCTGAGAATGACACAAAATTCTGAAAATCTGTAAATTGGTTTTCTAACTAAGTATATTCATTTTATTGGGAAATCTAGCATTAGCTCCTTTCCACCAACTTACTGTTAGCCTATGGTCTTTTCTTACAGATTCAAATGGTGAGTACATCACTCACTTCTAGCCATCTCAACAGACTTGAATACATACATAGTTAGATCCAACTCCAAGGGAACATAAGCTTTTACATATCAGTCAACAACTAATCGATGAGGTTAAGTAGAAACTTTACCCAGGGCAGGTGATTTCAATAACTGTCCTCTGTGAAGTTTCTTTGCGTCTCCAGTCTGGAACTGGCTGAGATCTGATAAGGTTAAAGGACTGTGCAAGGCAAACATCACAACAGCTTCTTGGTTGAGGCTGCACTGTACAACTTCATTGACTGACAGACCAGCAAATTCTACACCACCTATTTTCTAAAGATGCATTCAGATTAGATTAGTTTTATACAAGATACTATTTATAACAGAATCTAGAAGAATCAAACCCCCAGTGCCAATAATGCAGCGCAAATAAAATACCATACATGAAACAGCTGCTGAAACTACAAACGAGGCCAAGACTGAGGCCTCTTCAAAACCACAACTAATGCATTTAAAAATTAAAATGTTCTTTCTATGTTTGACTTTTCAAAAATGTCCTCACTGTTTCCAGTTTATATTTAAAAATAAAGCAAACTTAAAATATTGCTAACATACCCCAGACACATGTAGAATTTCAAGAAACACAGCCTTATCTACAGCTAAATATTTATGCCATGTATCTAAGACTGACAATGAGCAGCCTGCAAGGCTTTTTATAAGACGCGCTGAGCAGCAATAAAGAGTAAACTTCAGTTTTAAATACTTTTCACAGCTTTTGATTTGCTTTTAAGTACAAGTCCCAATATTGAGAGTCACAAATAGAGTATTTACACTGAGTTTTCATACTTGTTTTTGAAAGGAAGCAGTCACACACAGACAAAACTTAGTTGTGCATAAATTACATAGCAATTTCATTTTAGTTCTGACATACACTGGACAAAACTATTGCTCCATTTATGATTCTGTCAATGAGTGAAATGTGCAGAAACAAATTTTGGAGGTTTCCTGACTATAGTTAACAACATACAACTATTAAATACGGTTAAAATACAGAAGACCACAGTAGTTATATACAACAAAGACTGATTTTTTTCAATAGTGACAAACTTTTTCTAATTTTTAAACAAAACATAAATACTTGCCAAAGCAAGGATTACAGTAATATGGCCAAAATGTATACAATAATTCAAGGAAAGGAGTATACAACAATTAATCTCATATGAGAGGCGTTTACCACATTTTCGAATGCTGGGTTCTGTGCAGACCTGATTCAAGATCTTATGGAACTGATCAGTACAATGCATTAGATGTTGTCCTCCTAACTGTTACTTAAACTGTTAATTCAAGAACATCAAAATGATGGAAATAAAGATTAATTGATCAGACAAAAAAAATATTTACATGATACATAAGCCTTTCTGTCTTCAGGAACCAAGATATGAATAAACCCTTTTCACCTACTGCTGGAGTATGAGCTGAAGAAACGTCTGGCATCCTCTACAAACTAGTATGAGAAAGATTACTACTGTGTTCAGTGAACCCTTGCCCACACATATATCAAGACTCTCAAGGGAAAATTGGGTCACACTCTAATCATAGAAACACACAGACTTGCACAAGAAAACATTTTATTACCCTTTAAACTTCTGGAAGCAGGAAAACAGCTTTTTTTTAAGAGAGATAACACATATGTGATCACCCACCATTGTGGTAGTGCCTGTGCAGTATTCCACTGTTAACACAGCTTCATTTCAATGATAGGTTACTAAAATGGCTGTAGACTTCTAGGCACCTCTTATCTCACAGTTAGTTAAAAGAGAAGTCAGTAAATAGTGAAATAGGTACAGATGATTAACAAACTGATTCACTAGAGGTTTAACCTTTTAAGGAGGTATATACAGCAAATTTGTTAGGTTTAGTTGTTACTGCAAGCTAGAAAAAAAAAAAATGGACCAAACAGGAAGATTTAATAAAGTTAGCTATAAACCAAACATAGAACCACAGCATAGACAGGCATGGCTCTTGATATCATTCTTCCTGAGGAGAACAGGACCACTATTTTTAAATAAAAATTTTCAAATAAAGATACATAGCAGCAGACTTTAAATGTCTTTAAACATGGCCTTTGCATTAGTTTAAAACTAAATAAATAAATTAGAAGAGAAGTAACACATTTACATTGACCAGAATGTTCTAAAAGGTGTAAAGGCCTTTTGGGGGCGGGGGAGGTGTGGAAATAATTTTATCCTGCTTTTAAATCACTGCCTTGGATTCCACAGTAAAATTAAAACTGATTCTCATCCCAAACTCTAAGTATCTCTGACATGATTCAAGAGCAAAAATTAATTCTAGGTAGCCCCTCTGCACTTGTCCTGCAACCTCAAAACCGTACACCTGAAAAAAACAAGAACATTGTTTCTGCCATTCAGTGCTGACCCCTATCTCCCTTAACAGCCAAAAAACCCCAAACTCACCTTGCCAAACATTTACAAGGCCAGAATGGCCAGGCATATTTTAGACAAGAATATGGAACTGAAAGGTCCCTCCTTGTCTTTCTCTTCTCTTCCCTTTTTAAACAGTCTATAACATATGTGTCATACAGGATTTCTTCTTTATCAGTATCACTTCCAGTGTTAAGTCAATTGTTAATCTTGCATATTTTGTCCACATTTTGTTCACTTAATCTATAACTTTAACTACAATGAATGTGTGACTGAGAACAAAAGGAATTATCTGAAGCACTGGGAAAAAAAAGGAACAGAGAAAGAGAATTTGAATCCAAATGTTTTGGATATGTCAGAGAACACATCTAACTGCTAAGTACTGTTCAATTGTAAGCTAAGGATCTCCAAAGAATAAATATTCTGGCTACACAGGGAAAAATATAAGGGCAGAAAACACCATAAAAGATACGTGTATTCTGCCTGACTTATTTAAATTGAAAAAAGATGTTAAGTGCATTTATAAGAATTGCTTTAGGTTTTGCATTTATCAGTGTCCTCAATCTTACCTCCATTACAGTCCTGACAGAATAATGAATTTCAGTCAATCAGTCATTTAACAAAAACTCACAGGTGACCTCAAAATAACACATAATCCACCAATAACCAGTCACAACAACAATCTTTAAATTCCCTCTGAAAGGAAAATTAAGTCAGCTATGTGTGGCTTGGGGCAGCCTAAGCTGTAAATCTCTCTTTTCTGATCTCTTCATATAGATGAAAGAGTAGTACCGCTCTGGATTACATGGAACAATTATGTGTTCTGAAAACTCACAGAATTTGATTTCAGACAGCTTTAATCATTACCAATTAACTGCGTCTTTTGCTACCCTGTAATAGCTCCACCAATGCCTCTGAACACTCAGAATTGCTTTAAGAAGCCCATTCTTTGCATTTAGGTTTATGGATACTAAAAGGTTTGCTCATATTTGTCAACAAATCCAAATAGAGGTCATTTTTCTGACAGAAAAATACCCACTTTCCCCCTCTACAGCATCTTTAAGAACGACAGAGCAGACTTGGAACACTTTAGTTGGCTTGCTCCTACATGGAAGGAACAGTGGATGCAAACACTCAGAGAATACAGACATTTAAATTACTGACTCCTTTTTTAAGGATGTAAACTTGTTGTATTGTCCTTAAAACTAGAAGTCATTTTCCTTAGTAGTACTGTCATTGCTATTCCAAGGATGAATTTTCTAGCTTGCTTACAACAGCCTTTCCTTTGAAATTTCCTACCAGCATATCATACCCAACAGAAACTAATACTAAAAAGCCCATAAGCACTATGGGGTCAGTCTTTAGAAACACAGTAAAAACCTCCTGGTGCCTTTTCTATACTACAATTCTCATCACTGCTACCCACAGCAGTGTGTCACTAAGGAGAAATTTTATTAAAATCTTTGTGTAGAGAGCCACTCAGGGCTGCAAAAAGATTATATGTAAAGTCCTAACTGTCCAGAAAATGCAAAGCTCCTGAAATATAAAAAGGCTCAGCAAACTGTACCTAGAAAGATAAACTGGCTATAGTTTTCAGTTCAACCAAGCAATGTAAATGTTAGCTAGACAAAAACAAAAACAAACAAACAAAAACCCAAACCACCCCACAAAACCAAAACCACACCACACCCCCCCACCCCACCCCCCAAAAAAAAACCAAGTTCATAATATTTAGTTTTGTTTTTAATTACTCAAACAAAGCACCTCGTGCCAAGGGTACCATGCTTTCATTTAGGAACACTGAATTCCTTTCCTCATATTCCCTAGCACACAGAAACTACCAGGTAGCAAAACTTTAATGGCAAGTCTAATATCAAGGAAAGAGCTCTGAAATAGACAGAAGCAGAGGGACTCAATCCAACAAAAAAGATGAACCCCACCTCTTCAAGGCTGCTATTATATCAAGAAGCAAGTAACTGAGTTGTTGTAAACTCAAGGACACACAGATGGCAAGAATGTACTATAAGCAAAGAATGGTAGAGGTAATAACTTACTAGACCAAGGAATACAGTTATGAAAACTGGACAAGCTTTTGGACATACATCAACATTCATCACACCTGATGCAGAATCAGCAACATTTGATGTAAATACTAGTTGACAAATGCTGCTAGGAATTTAGTCAAATTATGTTAATCAGTGAGATAATTTGAGAAACAAACAGTTAATATCTGTGGCATAGAGACAAGTGTTAACAAGAAGAGGGTGCATGGCTCATGCACAACTAAAATCAAGATTTTATCTTTCCTATTTGCTCCTCTAGGCAAGTAACAGCTTTGCCTACAGCTCAAGCAAGCCTGGTGAGATAGCTGAACTAAAAATCAAGAAAAGATTCTTTATAATAAATATATTCAAACTTCAGCAGAATGAGCAAATGTTTTGAACTGGCAGCAGCTATTTCAGGATTCGACTCTGAAATGCCAGAGAATCTGTGCCATGGCAGATAAATACTGCCTGTTACCGCACAGCTTTTTGACTTTAAACTATCTTCTTCCTGTCACTATGTTCACACAAAGACTAAGTCAGGTATCACAAAAAGTTAATTGCTTGAAGCCATTTGTTCTGAATCAAAAGGGTTGATTTACAGCCCCAAAGAAAGTTTGTGACTGCTACCTGTAAAGCAAGGATTGTATTTTTCAAAAGCACCCTAGAAGCTCCTTGTCCCAGCAGAAGCACTTATGAGCAGAAGGATTTTCATTAAGATGTCTCTAAGGAGTTCTGTCTTGGAGCACAAGCAAGCATGATGTAGAGCTCCATTATCACTAGCACATTTTTCAACAACCAGTGTAAAATTAAGCCAAAGTCATAAATTCAGTAAGATTTATCATTAAAAAGCATGCACAATTATTAAATATTCTCCTTGGTTTCTAGGTTACACAAGCATGATTCAGAAACCACATATGGAAGGTACCCAGAAAGCTAATTTTGAAGGAGGAAGTCTTTGTTATTTCCTGGAAAACAAAGAATCAACAAATCAAGTACTGGGCTGAAAGGCCAGTTCCCTTCACCTGCTCCTCTGGTGGAGAAGGAAAAGACAGACAGACATAGTTTGATCAGTTTGAACATGAGATTTGTGAATGTAAGGCAACTGTCATTTCTTAAGAACAAAATTAATTTGAGAAAGTACATGTGCTAACATTGATCCACAGCACATATATCTGTTCCATGCACATCTGCTACAGAACTCAATTGATCAGTTTTGAGTCATTGGAACCATAGCCAGACCTCCTACTACACATTATGCTCTTTATTCAGTCCAGTCACTCAGAAGATATGAAAACATGCAGTCCAAATCTTAACAGAGCTATGCCATAAAACCTACACTTTTAAGATTTTTATTGTTTCCTAGTTCTGTTTCACCTTTTTTTTTCCTTTTATCTGAAAGAGCTCTGTATAGCCCTCTTCCAGCATGCTCTTCAAATGTGCTTTAACTTTTAATCACAGCAACTCAATCGAGAAAAGATGCAATAGACAATTGCATACCTTATTGGCGTAAAAAAGCAACTTTCATACTGACGAAAAGTTCTATATTTGAATAAAGCAAAAAGCCTGATGTTTACCTGACAGAAACAGGTGATGTATTTAAACTAGACAGGTTGCAATACAACATCTGAGCTACCAATTGCTGACTGCTCACTTCTACATTCCAGCCACAAAATGTTGGTACCTTGACAGTCATTAACCACTTCTAAGGCCTCAATGAATCAGCCACACTGCAACAAAAAGTGAAAACTACCACTTTGTTTCCCTATAAATGTAGATTGCAATACCCAAGACAGAAATAAACCAAGCAGGGCTGCTGGGCTGCACTTCTGAAAATTAAGTACTTCTGAGATGACTGAAAATTCCTGTAACCTGTGTTTTAGTTAGGTTATTGCACTTCTCTTTCCACATTACAAAAGACTTTGGGGTTTTCACAGTTTTGACATTTCTAAGTGGGGTTTTCCCGTATAGCTAGATCTATTTCAAAGAAAAATTCTTGGTTTGAATTAGTCCAAGAGGTCATTAAACTTCACTCTCCTGGAATGATATGTCACAAGGGATTCTGTGTTCTCAAGGTCAAGTGCAAAAACCAAAAAAGAAATACGAGGACTGAGCTGTCTGGGTACTCAGAAGTATCCTTACCTCAGATCTGCACTGAGTCACATGGGAGTGAAAATCTGGTAACACCTTTTCAGTGGCTAAAAGAAATTTGCCAGAAGCCTGCCCTGCCTATCTACCTCAATAAAAAACAGCCACAATGTAGCAGATAATTTATCCTCAATATAGCAAATGAGAAAACACTAGTATTTCACAGTAGTACTTAAGAGATCTGTTTAATAAATATCACATTATCTTCAGGTATTTTTAGAAATATGAATATTATGTTTCTAAAAGCTATACAGAGCATAAGATTAAACAAGATATTTTGTTAAGTTGGCAATAAATTCCCTTTCAATAAGGCATATTGCAAAGGAGCCATTGGTATTATTGGATTGTACAGATTTTAGAATTCCAGGGAGTGAGGAAGCAATAAACTTTTTTTTTTCCCCCCTCTCTCTAGCGGTGAAAGAGGAGACTAAGCAATTCAGTACCCAGAAATTTAGTTAGAAAATGTTAATTTTATAAGACTTGAGAAGGCAGATATTGTTTGCAGAAGTAGGTCTATACAGGAATAATCCTTACAAACGCAGAAAGAGAGCAGAGGCAACTTGGTGAGTTCATAAAACTTCTCTTTCGCCTTCTCTGTGCCGAAATGTTCATTAATGTAAATATAATTTTATTATTCTAAATACAAAATTCAGAAGGTATGAAAAGCAAGGATATCAGACCTTGTGTACGATCCATGGTTTGGATCTTACTTGCCCGCAGGCCAGATTTACTCCTGAGAACTTTATTTTTATATTTAATGCACAAATGTTGTTAGACAGGCTGTATACAAACATACTTCAATATGGTGTTACCACAGTTCTATTGTACAATAATATATATCCAAACAAGTCTGGTCTTGTCATGATTGATTAGTTTTTACAAAAGACAAAAAATTCTCCCACTAAGCATAACTAATTGTGATTACATTGCAAAGGCAAGAGGTGATTTTCTCCACAGTCAAATAAATTGTTTTGTAGGCTGCCACTACAAAACATAATATCTCTATGAAAATCTATGTTAGCTCTCAAAATTGTACCAGGGCCTTTATGCTGTCTCATGTGAAACACAAATAAACAACCACCAAAAAACCCAATCCCAAATGAAAATCAACAAAACCCCCAAACAAACAAAACAGCCCAGCAAAAACTATATAAATTTGAATAATTGTTCAATTCCTTATTTATGAATTCCCTAGAATTTAACATTTCCTTTACTCCTTTATAGATATTAACACAGTCTCCACATTTTGGAGAATTAACCCAGAGAAGAGAGAGGGCTGTCATTAAGAAATCCACAAGTTTAGAGCATTTCAATCCTTAGCCTAATGTCAACAAAAATATTTCTGGATTTTTAAAAGTTCTGAGTGTCCATAAAACTATGTAGTTCATGAAAGATGTAGATGTCATAGAAAGAAAAAAACCCTACATATTTCAGTCAGGTAGCCAAAACATAACTCATCAAAATTAGCAGACACTTGAAAACATAGGCCTCAATGATTTGACTCTAATTAAATAGAAGTTGAACTCACAGCCAGGATTAGAAGCCACAGGGGATCCTTTGATCTTGGTTTCTGAGACTGAGCTGCTTTTTGCACTACCACACTTTCCCTTCACTTCAGCAACTCTTACGCTATTTCTTTAGCAGAAGAGCCAAATCAACTAGAAGGCATGTGGTTGGGAAGGAATTTTTGGCATCTCTACAAACATCCACAAATGGTATTATCTTCAACAGATGAACACTGGTATTTCCAAAGTCACAAGCCCTTCTAAAGCTTTGGTCTACTGGACCCTCATAGCCCATGTGTTTTCCAAGTATTTTATATAGGTCAAGCATACTTTAAATTGCTTACAATTGCACAGCAGCACATCCAAAATATAGGCAGTGCAGTACTGCAGAAGACAATAAAGAAAAACTTTAAAAGCTGACAATATATAGATACTACAAAGCTAACACTCTCTATAAATATACTTGAAGGGCATTTCATATTCTTCCTTATAAATAATCATTTCTCCTTCTGCCACAAATACCTTTTGTAAAATTAGTACAGACTACAGGGTCCTAAAAATTAGCATGAACAATGTTTAGCTTATGAACTTCAGATATGCATTTAGATAATTTTGAAGGGACAAGTGTAAAAGTAGTCTTTAATAGTCTCACAGGAAAAAGGATTCAGTTTGTCTTCATACGTAAAAAAATTAGACATACAAAAAATAGAAAACTAACTAATTTGTCAGAGCAATGAGTGTCAGGGAACTGTAACACAGTAATACGTGCAAAATTTAGCAGAAAGTTTACACTTAGTATAAAGGCCCCAGTCCAACAACTGGCGCATTTTATGTCACCTCCACCCTAAGAAATTTAACATGCAGCACCACTGGGCAGGTAAGACTAGATGAGAGTCCTATGGCAACACAGAATTGGCATAGACATCCCCAGATCACCTGCTTTTCAAAAAAAAGAAAGTGCAACTTTAAAAGAACAGTGAACAGAACACTTTTGAGTACCTTAGCTCTCCCAATACCTGAAAACATATGTTATTTCAACCCAATTTGACTGTACTAAACGACACAGGAACATCTAACTGCATTACAATAGGGCCAGAATTATTCAGTCTCCCTTCACCACTGTTAAAGGTCATGAAGGTTATTTTTAAAAGTAGTCTTTTTTAGAAAAATCTGATCATTATTCTCAATATGCTATTATAAATGAACCTTACTACTTAATAATAATCTAATTAAATTACCCTGTGAACACATCCTGGTTTTCTCATAAAGCTATTTTTGAAGCTACTGAACAAGGTATAGAAAAATTGAACAATGTGTCTTAAGCTGTTTACTTTGGATCTGTACAGGCTATTAGAATCATAAAATTATAGAATGGTCTGGGTTGGAAGTGACCTTTAGGGTCATCTAGTCCAACCCCCTCTGCAGTAAGCAGGGACATCCTCAACTAGATCAGGTTGCCCAGAGTCCTCTTGAGCCTCGCCTTGAATATCTTCAGGGGTGGGGCCACAACCACCTCCCTGGGTAACCTGTTTCAGTGTTCCATTATCCTCATGGTAAGGAACTTGTTCCCAACATCCAGTCTCTCTTGATTCTTCTTGTAGGTCCCCTTCAGGTACTGGAAAGTTGCTATTAGGTCTCCCCAGAGCCTCGTCTTCTCCAGGCTGTGCAATCCCAGTTCCCTCACCCTGTCTTTGTAGCAGAGGTGCTCCAATCCCCTGACCATCAGGTCCCTGTCTTTCCTAGATGGAGGGCTCTAGACTGAGATGCTCCAGGTGAGGTCTCACCGGAGCAAAGTGGCAGAATCACCTCACTCAATCTGCTGGCCACACATCTTTTGATACAGCCCAGGATATAACTGGCCTTCTGGGCTGCAAGCGCACACTGCCTGCTAATTTGTGTTTTCATATTTGAAATTAATGGTTAGGCCACACCTCGAGTACTGTGTCCAGTTCTGGGCCCCTCAGTTTAGGAAGGAGGTTGACTTGCTGGAACGAGTCCAGAGAAGAACAACAAAGTTGGTGAGGGGTTTGGGACACAAGCCCTAGGAGGAGAGACTGAGGGAGCTGGGGCTGCTTAGCCTGGAGAAGAGGAGACTCAGGGGTGACCTTGTTGCTGTCTACAACTACCTGAAGGGGGGTTGTAGACAGGCAGAGGTTGGTCTCTTCTCCCAGGCAACCAGCACAAGAACAAGAGGACACAGTTTCAGGCTGTGCCAGGGGAGGTTCAGGCTGGAGGTCAGGAGGAAGTTTTACACAGAGAGAGTGATTGCCCATTGGAATGGGCTGCCCAGGGAGGTGGTGGAATCGCCATCACTGGAGGTGTTCAGGAGGAAACTTGACAGGGTGCTTGGTTGCATGGGTTAGTTGATTAGGTGGTGTTGGATGACAAGTTGGACGCGATGATCTTGAAGGTCTCTTCCAACCTGGTCTATTCTATTCTATTCTATTCTATTCTAATAACACAAGTCTAAATGGTATTGAAAGCTCTGTCAAAAACCTATAATAAAACTCAAAATGCCTGAATGTCAATTCTTTACCTAGTGTAAAATGAAGTCTTTCACTACAAAGACATTGGCAAGCCATTAACGAACACATGTATGAAAAAACTCAATCACACATGATTTTTTGAGTCACATGAAAGTTCTCTAAATCTGATAGGGAAAAAAATTTCTTGGCACTGAACTGAAACTGTCCAATGAGTGGTTTCAATACTCAGCCCAGTCACTTGATAAAGATACAGTGACGTCAATGAAAATTCATTTGAATAGGCTTTAAATCAGAACAGGAGTCACAAGGATAGATGACTAAACTTGATTAATTTCTTCATTTCTATGCAACAGTACTAAAGAATGTCCTTGCTAATGCTTAAACTTAAATGAATGACTTATTCTGTGTGTGATCCCCAGGAGATTAATCAAGAAAACAACCAAAGAATGGAAACCATCATCTATTTTACAAACTTATCAGAAGTTATAAATTTTCAAAACGCTCCCATTATATACATATTACAGTAAATAATGCTTTACAAATGGTCTGATGAGACTCTCTCGAGTCAGAATGGTGACTTCACATCACTTTAGTGTCTTAATATGTCATATGATATCCAAGCAAGCAGCAATATACAGTTTTCCCCATTTATTCCTACTATTTAGTGTCTGTGATTTTATCTACAACTTCTCCTTTGTTCATGCAAGTGTGTGTGTTGTCATGCCCCAAGCAGCTCTGTGGAGTTCTCAGGGTTGAAGAAGCTCTTTTATTGTAATCAGTTTTCATTACAGTCCTTTGATCTCTCTCCATTCTTTGTATACAACACTTCATCACCTTTATTTTCTGTCATAATTGCATGTGAAAGATTTCTCCTTTGATAGACCCCAAATGCCAAATCAGTATCGAAAAGAGTGTTGAAAAGTGTCATGTGCTCTGTCTGCTTTAGAAGGCATCCCATACACCTGTGGAAGACAAACAATTTTTCAGTGATATGACATATCTATCATCCATCCACAGGATATGAGCTGTTCTGTCTGCTTAATAGCAAGGGGCTATGCATAGCAAAATAGTAACTGCTGAAAGAAATGTGTAGCACATTGCAAACTGTCTGGCAGCCCTCCCTAAACCTCATCTCATTCTGGCCTGCTGATAATTCACAGACTGGGTTTCTGTGCGCTCATCACTCCAGCAGTAAGAGCGGCTAGATGGGGCCCCCTGTCTCTGCTCCCTGTCACACTGTCATTCAGGTGTGTCTGTCTGCCATCACCTGCTGACAGAGCCACATGTGTCTCAATTACAGCATAGGCCTCTGTTCACACTGCTGATGAAGATGTTCAATCTGTATTGGCTAATAGCATTCTCCCTTAGACAAGTCTTTCGGGGCTTGTGAAAGCAGACACCAGGCGCTATTGGCTGCTACGGAATAATGTTTCTCACCATAGTTTTGGTAACAGATTGTCAGTGGCCAGTCTTCTCTACAATTCCTAGCCTCTGCTATTCCCTGCAATAGTAAAATACAGTGAAGGGGTCTAAAGATTTGTTTCTGCACTCCCACCCCCTCCCACCCCCACTTTAGTGTGAGGACAAGTGATTATGTGGCAAAACTGTAAAGTCTGCTATGATACAATGTCAAAGTAGTTTACTTCTCCTTTATATTACAAACTCCATTCATTTATATAACCAATGGTGTTTTTAACACCGCCAGCACAGCAGTGATGACATACATATTCAGCTCACTGGGAAAAAAAAATACAAGCAGAAAAATTTGTTGGAAGATGATACTGATATGACCTTTATCTGTGTAACCCACATAATCAGGGAGTGTAACATTCCGTGGTGTTTGACCACAGATGATACACAAATTATTATTGCCTATATGCCAGATTTTCCTTTTTGTGTTTTACATTCCCCAGAGATTCAAGCTTTAATACCTATATATGCGTCAGTAAGCATTATGCTATAAGGATTTATACCTAGAAGTCATTCTACACTAGGGTTATGCAGACTGCGAAAAAAATAAATATACAATCACACTCTGTGGGAACAATGCTTGAAGAATAGTACAACAGTATCATAGTAGTAGTAATACTTATAGTAATACTAACAGTAACAAGTTATGCAGTTTCTAAGTGCTCAGGGTTGTTGAAGATAAGGTAGGTTATTAGATAAGATCTTTCACGCAACTATGAAATACAGTAGCATGTAAGCAGATAGAAGCCTACATATGTGGTCTTGGTTGAAAATCCAGGACTAAAAAATAAGCACTATAGAAAGAAAGGAATTTGCAAGCATCAATTTTCCCTGTTTAGGAAAGTTAAAGTTAGATCTCTTGAGGTAAAAATAAAATAAATTAATGACAAAACAATTTTAAAATCACACTTGTATATTGTGATCATCATATCAGGCTGTGAAAGCTACAATAATAAGTTACCCTGTAGAGCTTTCCATTTGGAGTAACAGGTAGGTATTTCACAGACTGAAGCAAATAATCTCCAGTTCTTTATAGAAGAAAAGTCTATACAGAAAAATAGGAATCCTGTCTGGAGTCCTCACTCTATCCCAGCTTAATATCTAGACATTTGTCATCACCTCTGGTACAGAGAGAAAACAAAGCAAGTTAAGCCAAAAATTTGTTCTGAAAACAATACCCACCAAAAAAAAAAACAACCAACCAAACGTAACCTTAACTCACATACAACCTTTTAAAAAAGTAGATACTTCTGCTGTGCAACTCAACACACATTTAATTATCCATCTTTCTATAATTAAAAAAGTACTGACTATAAGCTTCCTTTACACAGGGAATTGTCTCCAGTTTTAGAAATGTACTTTCATTCAACAGGCTTTAAAATCAATAGTTCTTCACTAATAAATCAAGAGCCATATACTGTAACTGTACAGCAAAATTAATGGTATTAATAGTAAATAGAATTAATTTGATACTTTTGCTTCTGCAAAGATGGATACATCTTTGTTCAGATATCTGTTTCCCAAGACTCACAAATTATACAAGAGATCTACAGCATTTAAACTGAGCAGATCACTTCTCTGATATCACATAGTGGAATTGAAAATTATAATATCCATCAACAAGCAGACCAACACAAGTAACATACTAAAAATAAAGCCACAGTTATCTTTCTCTGACAGTATTACAAGGAAACAAATCTACCTGCCATGTAAGTACAAATAATAGAGTCCTTAATATTTCCGGGCTCCACTTAGCACATGTTCAGTTCTACTCTCTATCAACAATCTCTTTATGTGCTTTTCCTAAACACGAACAAACTGACTGATTGAAGGATAATTACCATAAACTAGAGAATATTGATGCTGTTATCCCTCTTTGAACTCAGAGAAGTTACTTGTACAAACTTGTCCTGGTTTGAGGCCAGGCAGATCTTCTCTTGTCCTTGAAAGGGGCAAAAGAATGACACTCACACAAATGGATTGCAGAAGTGATGGAAAGTTTAAATGGAAAAGCAATTAGTGTTTTACAGAAAGGTACAAGCACAATGATAAAAGAATCCCAAAGCATACAGAATCCCCTATAGCACACCCAAAAGCCTCCCAACACTTCCCATCCCCCCACCTGAGGGCATACCAAAACCCCCCTGGGCTCTTTCTCCCCCCACCACTGCTAGGCTGGTCTCAGCTGGTCAGGTCTGAGACCGCCCCTCTCACTTCTCCTCCTGGCATTAGGCCTAGCCAGGCCTAAGAGGCCTTGAGATACTTTCCCATGGTTACCCAATAGGGAACATCTCCCAACAGGAGCAGAGAGGGAAGAAAGAGGAAGTGAAAGACTTTGCAGATAGATTTATAGGGCACAGGATATTATGGGTATGAAATACACTATTTCCTGTGTCCACCTACTGGGCTGGACCCTCGGGACACTGGGGGTATGGCTTGTCTGGCAGGAACAGGAGGCACCCAGCCTAAACTGCCACAAAATTCCTTCTAGATGATGACCCTTAAAACACCAGAAAACAAGATTATTACTCAACAATAAGGAATATTTGTAAGACTGAATACAGAAAATGAATTGCAAGGACAGTCGTGTAGTCTCTGCTTGGATTTAATCTTTTGAAGATTCAAGACACTAAATTAAGCTCAAGACTATCCACATACAACTAGCAGAAATAACTAATAGTATTTGGGTTTGACAAGTGAAAGAGGAAAGTAAATCTAGTCCTCTCTCCTCCTTTTTTAACTTTAAAGAAAGCATAGTTTGTGACCTCAGCTCAACAAATAAGAAATCTTAAAGCCAAAATTACTTTGGCAAATAAACAGAGAGGCAAACAAAAATAAAAATATTCATACCATAAAGGCAAAGTCACATTAGCAGGCTGTGTGGCTGCCTGAATTGTTAAGAAATACAAAGAAGTACCTATTTATATGTACGGAAAAGATATTAAAATCCCAGCTGCCAATCTTTGTGCACAGATATAAGTCACTCTGTGCAGTTCTGAAAATCTTAGAAGTACTTTTACTTACAAAATACAATGAAATAAAATAATTATGCAGGGATGGAAATAAAATTCTCAAGTAAGGTCAATTGTTAGGATCTTCCTATCTTGAAAAGTAGAATTAGAGTCACAAGAGGAAGAAACTTTTCAAAGAAAAGAAAACTTATTATTTCTGTCATTGTTTATTAATTTCAATGGAAATTTATGAAACCTGGACAGATTCTTTCTCCCTTTTATATTGCTCTAATCAATCCTTTAATACAAACTCTCTTTTTAAAGTCAAGTACTTGAGAAGGTGTTTTTTGGTGTTTTTCCCTACATCACACACGTGTCACTGTTTCTATCTCAGTTTCTGGAAGATGAATCTCCATTTTCTTGACAGTCGGGTCCAGTCTTAAGCCCAATTCTTAAGGCACAAAAACTTCTGAGTATACTTTTTAGTAGCATTAAAGCACCAAAGAAAATTCAATGGTTTCTAGTTTTGATCTCTGTAAGATATTTTTCTTAACAAAGTATTACAGAAAAAGCAACTGTTGGCAATATTTATAACAGCTATTGGGAAGATTTGTTAGAATACAGAATTGTAACAGAAAAAAGTTCTAGAGTTTTAAAGTTAAGAGCTAAGCATACAAGACAGAAAAGAAAAAAAAAAAGAGAGAGAGCAAAAGAAAACAGAGATAGACAGTGATTAAATAATTTGCCTAAGGCTATATAACAAGTCAAAAGCAGAAATGTGAACTGGAAATAATTCCCCGAGCTTTCCAGCAAACTTCCTGAACAGAAGACAATCCTGAGATTTTAAGTCTAGCATGAAAAAGCTCTCCAAAGAAAGATTAGTATTAGCCTCATTGCCAAGAATCTATAGAACTCCTAATCCTGACTCTTTGCAATTATTTTAAATACTCTGCATGCACATGCGTGTGCATGTAGCTGTAATCTGCTGCCTCTCAGCTAATCATCAGTGTTGCCTCACACTTCCATAGGATGAGAACTGTAAAGTGAAGCCGACCAAAGCTGTCACCCTTGGGTCACTGGAGTCAACACTCTTGATTATGTGAGAGGATGCTCAGGGTGCATCTGCTGACATTATGTAAATAATTGTTATTTATTTTTTAAAAACATTTCATAAATAATTTAAACATGAAAAATGTTCTCCATGAGAGAAACCCTTCAGGAGAAAGGTGACATACTTGAATGATAGCATTTTAAAAAATATTTATTCACCACAGCTCTGAGTATTCAATGTGATGTAACTTGAGTTATGGACTCATCTCTCTCTTAATACAGCTTTCCCACTGTGTAGAAATGCCAGTATTGTGTAGAGGTGCTGATGCAATAAACACAACTAAAAAAAAAAAAGTCTATAAGAAATGAAGGGATCCATAACTGCATAGCACATTTAAATGAATAAGCATAATAAATCCATGAATACAGACTCTACCTACCTTGACTCAAAAACAAACCCAGTGGAGATGCCAGTAGAACAGAAGAATGTGCAAAAAACTCAGTATCACTGAATATCAACTGCTCTTTCAACTCAATGTTAATGGCCATTTTCATGTATTATACCATTACAGCTCTTCTCTACCCAAGATCAGATCTGCATTTGACCATGTCCACACTCCTTAAAATCAAATCTGAACACCTTCTGACATTACAAGTCCAGCAGCATTTCACAAGAGCCTCCTAGCTGTTAAAATACTGTCTACTTCCATAAGATGTCTACAAACATCTTCTGTTGACAGACATCCAGAAAAAACATAATTTGTAAGACTATTTGCAATTGTTACTTTGCTAAAGCTAACAGCTGTCTGCTAATGAACCAAGTTACCACAAACAAGGTATGATCTCATCTAAGAGACTGCCTGTGCATGCCATTGGCTGAGGTACTGCATATTTATATATTCAGGTTAGATGAATTAATTGTATTTGCCTCTCTTTCTGCAGAGATTTTATCTCTTACTTTCAGTACATTAAAATATCAAAGACACTAACCTCATTTTTGTTACTGGTCTGCTGACAGTCTACCTGAAAGACAGGCCCCGTCTTGCATAACTACACACTGAAATTTTAATAAAAAGTCAGTCAGCTTTCTTTCTTGCAACAGAAGACTTGCCTGTTTGAAAACCAATTTGACTCATGATGCCACGACTACTTCCTTAAATAAGAATTGTTATTTTCAGGACCTTGCTACTAAAAATAGAAATTAAATATATCAACTTTCATGCCAGCAAAATAATAAGAATTTAAGTGATGGAAGTTTAATTTGGAAAAGTAAACATTCTTCCATAATATCACAACAAAACTTATCTTGTTTAGCTCTTTCAATCTGTTTTATAATAAAGCAGAGAGTTCTCTTGAATGCATCTGATACCAAGAAAATAGCATGAGGTACAGAAGCAGTGTTTGGTCTTTAAAAATATCAATGAAACACCAAAAAAAAACCCCACAACATTTTCTAATGCGGTTTATTTTTAAATGCTACAACCTATTCAGTTACATAGCACAGAAAACAAATACAAATATATTTATGCGACAGAC
Organism: Melanerpes formicivorus; assembly: GCF_026170545.1. NCBI lineage: Eukaryota > Metazoa > Chordata > Aves > Piciformes > Picidae > Melanerpes > Melanerpes formicivorus. The sequence goes on along the minus strand of NW_027142358.1, from coordinate 15,245,227 downwards.
TGTACTTTCACCATAGATTTTTAAAATCAGAAAATTTTCCCACCACTTACAATTACATCTTAAGTAAGGATGTATTCAACAGACTGATTTCTAACTGAAATATGGACAAAGCAATCTGTAACCATTGACCTACTACTTTAGCTCGAGCTATAATCTACCCCAGTTAGCCAGATGAAGATTATTCTGTCATCCCCTCACAATATTGTTGCTTGTTTGAATTTTTTTTAAAAACATCTGGTCTGGCAATAAGAACAGAATGAAGCAATAGGTTTATTCATTTCTATACAGGCTTGAATAAGAGAGCATAACCTCTTCCTAACTGCTACCTAAAGGTCTGACTCGGTGGATATCATGTTTTATGTTCACTATGTAGAATCTTTTGCTCATGCTGAGAGCCAGCTCATGTCAGCTATGAAGCCATGAATGCTCAAACTCTTTTCAGTAGGTCACTATGGGATCATATTGTTTTTCTCATTGAAAGGATTAGCTGTAACTTGAACTTCAGGCCTCATCTATGTGTTACATTCATGGTTATGAACACGTAGGTCCAGTCAACAAGAAAAGTAACTTATACTCCCCAATTTATAAAGCTGATTGTGACAAGACTTAAGTTCTGCAGTAACCTCACTGAATCCATTGCACAAAGAAGCACTTTACTTTCAAGGCACAGAAAAACACGAAATCTTGTTTCAAATCTATAGAAAGTGATGAAATTAGATGGACATATAGGACAAACAAAATGCAAATAAAAATGGGTACTACGCCAAAGATCGTATGACATCTTAGAGTGTGGCCAGCAGATCGAGAGATGATTCTACCACTCTGGCAAAATCTCCTCTGGAGTACTTTATCCAGATCTGGAGCCCTGAACACAAGAAGGACATGGACCTCATGGAATGAGTCCAGTGGAAGGCCACAAAGATGACTGGGGTTCTGGAACACCTCTCCTAAGAGGACAGGCCGAGGGAGCTGGGGTTGTTCAACCTGGAGAAGAGAAGATTCCAGGGAGACCTAATTGTGGCCTTCCAGTACCTGAAGGGATTCTAGAAGAAGGCTGGAGAGAGACTGTTTGCAAAGGTCTGTAGTGATAGAACAAGGGGCAATGGTTTTAAATTAAAGGGAGCTGTAAAGAAAAATGCTAAAAGCTCTCACATTATAGGAAATAAATAAATAATAATGCAAACAAGCATAACTAACAAACAAACCCCAAAAGAAAAACAAACAAAAAACCCCATAACCAAACCATTCCAAGGCTTGTGTATACAGAATACTAATAAACACAGGAAAGGGAACTTTAAAGAGAAGAGGAACCACTTCCAACTAAATAGCAGCAATTTAAATGCCCTGCTTTTGCCTGATAAGGTACAAATTCTCCAGCCAAGCTGTCCAGAGATGAAACTAAAAAAACTGACACTGGCAGACTCTCTGGGTTTAGCAGAGCTTCTTCATTAATTATCTAGACATTGGTACTGCTACTGTGAACTCCCAACTATACAGAGCAAGAAAAATTCATTTGGTCACAAGCACTTGAAAGTTTAAAAAAAAAGCAAAGCTGCATTTCACTGGATGCAGCATTTGTATGCGTATCTACAGGTTTTTAATGTCACTTTACAGTTAATAATTAGCCCTTCTCTGGCCTGCACAAAGAGTGCCACTGAGACAAAGAAAAATGTTAAGTGTGTTAGCTATACTTGCCACTGGTATAAATAGTCAAAGGGATGATTAATGAATGAGGGGGAGAATTAAACAGAGCAGTGAACAAAGACAAAGCCCTTTTGCTTGGCTGCCCACAAACCAAGACAAGCTGCATCCATAAAGAAACTACAGAAAGTGACAAACAAAAAATCAGCTTAATAGACAGCTCATGAAGACTTTATTTAACCCTACATTATGACAGCCTCAGAGCTTTATTAACACCCCGACATGTTAAGATGCCAGGGTCATTTGAGGCTAAAACACACATTTGTTGGGGGTAAAGGTGGAGGAAAAAACGCACATTTTTGTGACACAGAAAGAACAACAGAGAAGGCCCAAAAACCTTAAACAACACCCTTCTGTTCTCCTTTGCAGATCATGCCAAAACCGACATTTTAAAAGAATTGTTTAGAGATGTCAAACAAAGCACATGAAGCACTAACACAAGCAGCCCAGGAGAAGTAGCATGACAGGCCTTATCCTTCTCTTCAAATGGCTACCATTTTAGACAGATGCCTTTCAGATTAAAAACAAAAATTGTGACAGCTTTTAAATTTAAAGCAAGTTATACTGGCATTTTTTCCCTTTAAATGAGCTCATGAATGTTTCCAGCTACTCTCCACAGATACTACAGATACCAGATATCCTGTATGACCAAATATCCATTTATGATTTCTGAATCCTGGTAAACATCTTTGTTGCTTAGGCCACTTTCAAACTTTGTTGTTAGTATAGATAAATTAAATACATATTTTGAGTTACCTTGCCTTTGCTTTTGCCTCTGATTAAATTGGATATACAGCAAAGTACAGAAAAAGAAAATCACTGTTAAAACCCTGAAACATATCAGCAAGGGCCACAGTAAGACAGTGGGCAAAAAAACTGAACTTCTCCATCTTATGCCATAAGTGCATAATCACATAAGTAATGTCATAAGTAACCAGATCTTCTAACCAGACAACACAGTATGTAAATATTTAACTGTTACTGACAATGGGAATAAAAACTTCATGTCACCATAGATTCAATATTGTATATCCTTGCAATGTCAAAAAATTATTTACTCTTTCCATACTGTTTACCTAATGAATAAATTGTATGATAGAACAGATCTGCAGAGTTTTTTTTTTTTTACTGAATTTTACATTCTTAGTAGAGATATTATTTTCATCTCAAATCATAATTAATATTCCTTTAGGCTTCCTGTCCATGTTTTTTTTCACAATACAATATCATTCATTCTCCTACTGCATAGCCTCTTTTTTGTATGCTTCACTACTTGATTTTCTCACTGCAATTTCTGTGAAAGTAAGCTGGAGCAGAAAGCCATTCTATATTTAACTTCTCTGTTCCATAATGTGACACATCCAAAACTGATACCTTTTCGACTGGCAAAGAAAGCCTCTTCTAATAAATAGCTTGATGATCTGAAAACAGAACATGATTAAAACTTAACGAAAACTTCATGTTTTCTGCTGAAACCTTTGTCTTCCTCTGCAAGAACAAACTTGTTCAGACTTCTAATCTCACTTCCATCACATACATGCCATTTCTACAATATTTAAATTTTCTTCATTGGCTGTATAATACCCCATAAGTCAAAAAGTAAGAATTTGCTTCAGACTTCATTCACAGATAACTGCAAGTCTGTTTTGAGAAATGTCAATACCAGATGTATTTTCAACATGTAAGGCAATGTGCAGTAACTAGGGCAATTTGTAGGAAAATAATGTAAATTTTCCATTTTGAATGACTCACTTTTATTGCCAAATGCTAATAACATTAGATCAAAGTAATACAAGAATAATACAAATTACACTTTTATACTATGCATTCAAGATAGTGCTCTTTAAATACTCCATATTTAGTATATGAAGGAAGCAGAAAAGCATACAAAAGTGTTCTCTTCCCTCCCATTTACACAACCTTACTTTGTGAGGAGTCTTCAGCTATTTATTTATTCAAAAGAATGCCATCTAGTAATTGAATCTGCATTGGTGAGCCCAGATCATACACAGGTATCATTTGGATCAGCTCATACATCGCAAGGACTTTTTGAATTTACTGAGGGCATTCAAAGGAGACTTAAAGAGAATTCACCCTCACCATGCCCAAATTCTCTCAAGTTTCAACACTGTTTTTAATGTTATTTCACATATATATATATAAAATCAAATTTTAGACAATCAGAATAATTATTTTCTTTGTTCATTATATTTTTAGAAATCATTCCAAGTCAAATCTCAAATTAAATTTGAGTAACAAAATGCTCTAGGTTCCTTTGAAACTCTAGGTAGATTACACATGCTTCTACTGGTATATATCTCAAAATGCAATGCAATATATAAAAGAAACATTGCAGAATTTGTCTTGAGCCTTCCAAGTTGAAGTTCATATCCCAGTTCTGATTGAATATTAAAGCTAAGTAGGTCTTCTTTTAATGTATAGTTACTTTCAGAGCTAGTCTCTTGTCTTGCTTATTGCAATTTCTTTAAAAACCTTTTATATAACATTTAAAATGCAGGGAGAAGGAGAGAAAAAAAAAAAAAAAGAGAGAGAGAAAAAGCTACATGATCTTCTCCAGATGTCTAAAGAGGTGAGAGACAACTCCAGGAAGTGCTCTGTATCACTTCTCACACATGCTAACATAATGTTTTTACTTTAGGAATGTAGTAAATGCTGATCATCTGAGTTACCAAGAGCTATCAAGTTCAATGGTAAAATCCATCTTTTCCTAGGGAACTGGCAGAAGGAAGGGTGTAAGTAATCTCCTAGCCTCCAAGTGTAATCTCTACAGGTAACTGCCACATACACGTCTAAGACATGCAGGCATTTTTAGTGCCTTGTCTTTCTGCAGCTGCCAGTAAAGAAACTGTTGATCTCCTGTACTGTTTCATCACTCATAGAATCACAGAAGTTTGAGGCAGAATAGACATATTAGGTGATCTAGTCTGTATCTCTGCCAGATGGTGAGATGTACTTAAGTGAATAATGACTGGAAAAGGCTCTCTGTTTTTTTTCATGCTGTGACATCATTCTCACACAAGTACCATTCTCTCACAGCTGAGGATTTAAAAATTATAACTGTGACACACACAAATAAAATAATGTGAACACTTGAGACATTTATGACACATCTACACTGTCAAACATTCAAATCTCTGGACAAGCAAACCCTTTTCTTTGACATATATTTATTCTTGTCAACCCATGCATGCATCTCACAAACACAGAGTCACAGGAGTAAGAGATCTTGTGAGGAAAGTCACTGTGTTCAGTAAAGGGAGTTATCTTGGAATCACAGAATGATTTGGTTGGAAAACACCTTTAAGATCATGGAGTCCAAACATTAACCTAGCACAGCTAAGTCCACCACCAAATCCACTAAGCACCTCATCTACACATCTGGGGATGGTGACTCAAACACTTCCCTAGGCAGCCTGTTCCAGAGCTTTACAACGCTTTCTGTGAAAATTCTCTTCCTAATAGCCAAACTAAATCTCTCCTGGTGTAATTTGAGGCAGTTTCCTTTTGTCCTATCACTTGTTACTTCAGAAGAAAGACATACAGCTTACTACAACCTCCTTTCAGGTAGTTGTAGAGAGTGCTGCGGGTCACAATGCTTCTGATAGAAGCCAGGATGTGGTTGGCCTTCCTGGCCACCTGGACACACTGCTGGCTCATATTCAGCCAGATGTCAATCAACATCCCCAGGGGTTATTTTCTGCTGGACAGCATCCCAGCCACTCTTCCCTAAGCCCATAGCATCGCATAGGGTTGCTGTGACCCAAGTGCAGGACTTGAACTTGGCCAAGTTTAACATCATACCACTGGACACAGCTCCTTGATCCAGTGTGTCCAGATCCCTTTGTAGATACTTTCTACCCTCAAAATATCTTATTTTTAAGAAAAGTGCCCAAATAATGTTGCTGCTAATTTACTCTGTCACAATGCTGTCATATATATGTGTGCATAGATGTGTAAACCATACAGTGCTCTTCTTAATAGTATTGATGAAAGAACACCAGTATTAATCCTCAGTATTTAGTTTTATATTATATGAGAATGCAATTGAAAATAACAGGAAAAGTGAACAGAAGTTTATTTAGCAATCCCTTAACATTCTCCCTTGATCTGTATCCTCCATTTTGAGTTTGCTGACCTCAGAATAGGTGATCCGTGTTAACTTCAAAAAAACCAAAAATATAAGGAATTACAAGGGAAGATCCATAAACCAAAATAAAAGCATTGAACTTTCCTTTTTCACTCATGCACTACCTGCAGAGTAAATATTTCTTTAGAAAATACTTGATACAAACTAACACCACATGCTTAGGAAAAGTCCAGGTGCAAGGAGGAATTTATAGATTTAACTTTGTTTTCTTGGCTGAGTCACATTATCTCCTCAGTTTTTAAAATCAAATTAGTTAGATTAATTAATGCTACTGATTTCATTATAAAGTTTAGTTCCACCTATGTCCCCTCCAACCCTCTGCACGTTCCCACCCTACTTGCCTGGCAAAGAGAGAAAGCCATGGTACAACCAAAACTTGTAACATCATGACAGACCAGGTACAAGCTTATATACTTAATTGGACAGTTTATACAGCATAGTTGGCCTTGAAAGCAAGGTACAGAAAACTGCTGGGGGATGAGACTGAGATACAAGTTCTTGAAACTCAACAGCCAAATAGCAAAAATATAGACTCTTACAGAGCTCTGATTAAATTTAAATCTGTCAAAGTCCAGTTAAAATTTAAGACCTAAGCATTCATAGTAGCTTATTTATTAGAAAGGAGTGTAAGAATAAAGCAGTTCTCCAAGGCCTTCAGCAAGGCTGAATACTCATTTTAAATTTCTTTTAAATTCAGTTATGTACACTAAGCAATTTAAACAACATTATTTATCATTCCATGAAACAGAACAGTAGCTTATAAGATTATCTATCTCTCTATGCATAATTTTCATTTGGCTTAGAATGTGCAATCCAATTTTTTTAAAGGTTAAAACTGCTCTTCTTGCACGCATCACAATAGAGAGGCAATGAAATCAGGATGCTCGGTTCTGCAGATCTATAAAATAGAAACCAAAGAGACTGCACATAAGAAAATATTAAGGAACTACTACACAGAAATGCCATTACTTGCATTAAGGTGACCATGCCAAATAAGGGCATCGATGTTTAATCTGTATTTTGTTGAAAGAACAGAGAAAAATGTCTCTCTTGACCACTTAACAGGAAACAGTAACCCAAATACATTTTTGTTCATGTTTAAAAAAAACCCAAACCAAACTAACAGGAAATGTTGTTTAAATGTTCACTTTTTTTCATGCTTCATGCATTCAGACTTTGTTTTCCCCCGTTTTAAATCACTGCTATTGATATATATGTAAAAGTGATAAACCATTTGCCTGTAAACTTATGTGGTGAAAGATTGTTTTTATATATTGCATTACATATGTATTTATATAGTGCTCTCTATATACACATAATACATATATTATGCACATATATATATATATATATGTAGATCTTTTCATTAGTTACAATGTGGCTAAGCACAGTAACACATTTCATTAAGAATCAGTACATTTTTCTACTGCGATTTTTTGCTACTGGCTACTTCCAGAAATATATTATAACCTGGCAACTTTTATTTTTTCAGGAATATTCTGTGGCCACAGGGAATTAATTGACGTTGTCAGCCTGGAACTTGAAACTACATTTCAAATTTTGTTCCATACTGGAAAACAAATCAGACTTCAGGTTCCAAGTTGCTGTGTCCACCATTTGCTCCAGAATTAGAAAGAAAAAAGGGAAGATGATTCCTGTGCTACAAGCTAACCTAGATGATGTGATATGCTGTTCTCCTCAGCCTATAGTTATTTCTTACAACAACAAAAAAGGAACTTAATTTTATAACTGCAAAGTCAAAACTAATCAGCAAAATTTCTGTGAAACTGAATATGACACTTATATCACTACCACAAAATCCCAAGGAGATGAAAGTTAGGCATAAAAATTTCCTTTTAAAGGGATAATGCTTAAAAACCTGAATCAGCATTAACTGAACAGAAATCCATTGACTCACACCCATGAAAAGGTCTGATATCAGCAATCCCATCTTTTATTACAAGATCTATTATAATTTCATTGTGTCCACATTCTACATTTTGATGCCCTTGAAAGAAAATATGCACAAAATCAGAAGAGTGAAGAAGCATTAGATAATTGGTTTCTCTTCATATCAGCTTTACTGATGAGTAAAGACACTGAGCCAAAATGTGGTTTTATCATTTCTTTCCTCCAAAGAGCATTGCAAAGAAACTGATATTATACTATCATAGTATCAGTCAGGGTTGGAAGAGACCACAAGGATCATCCAGTTCCCCCTGCCATGGGCAGGGACACCCCACACTAGATCAGCCTGGCCAGAGCCTCATCCAGCCTGATCTGATATTACTGGCAGATTTCTTCAGACAAGGAGAAATAAATTATTATCCTCAACATTTAGGAAGACATGGAAGTTAGAAGGACCATGTAAAATAGTTCAGGAGGAAAATGAGTGGAAGAAGAGTAAAGACTTGTTAGCAGAAAAGTTTAGTAAAGGAAAAGTCAAAAAGCATATGCCAAAAAGCTCTGTGATACTCAAACAGTAATTTCACCCTCCCTCCAGACTTTCTAGTAGATAGCCAAGGAAGTAGTTTGGATTGGGTTTGTTCTAGTTGTGCCTTCACTTGTGACTGTTGCAGTAACAAGTAGCACTCACGAAATTCTTCATGAAGGGAAAAAGAACTATTTGTGTATCAATCCTGAAGTACAAAATAGTAACATCATTTAGTACAGTTAGGTATAATTTTGATTTCTTTATGAAAGAAGAAAGTTGAAAGGAGGTGTCAATAATCAAGCAAGAAAGCCCAGCCTTGCTTTCTGGCATCCTGTGTCAGTTTTCAGCTTCAATTTATGAAATTCAGCAACAGTAAGTGTTAAACGTTTTTTATTTTTATATATATATATATATATATATCTATATCTCTATCTCCCAGTGAAATGTAAGAGTCAAACTAATATTAAGCTCATACCTCACTTTCAACTAAAACATACATCATAGAGTTTCAGGTGAAGCGCTACATAGCGGCAAACTTGACAAGCTGCTCACTTCAGCAACTTTAGGGTGCTACAGGACAAGTGAAGCCATAAAGTAAAATAGCCTCTTTCTTTTCCCCAAGAATGCATACCTGAAATGTAACAATTAATTCTGTGCCAGACTCACAGAGAGGTAAGGACTGTCCTAGACGGCAGGAAATTGCTCAGTCACAGCATTTTGATTACCACTCTAGTTCAACAGTTACAATTTTGGCTTTTTCAGCCTCCTTAATTTATTTTTAAGAGTTTTGTCTTCATTTGATCATTACTATTATTTTTTCACTGAGATACTTACTTCTCTAATTTCTTCATGTCAATCTGTAGAAAGCTGCAACAATTGAAAGAATGTAACCACCCCTATGGGGCAGCTCAGAGTGGTGTCTGTTAACAGTGACCAGCATGGCTTCACAAACTACCATTTACACTGCCTCCATCATTCTTGGACATCAGTTAAAGACTCAACAAGAATGCTGCGTTCCTCTAGTATTGTCAGCTGTTATCAGGATATATTTCATCCAATAGCTTACCTAAAATAAATTAAGATCAATAACCAGTTCATTTGATATCATTTTAATACACACATGTCCTTGTCTGAGCCATGAGGGCAGAAAGGTATTTTACCTCCAAGGGATTAAAATGAAAAACTCTTGCACAGACTTGGAGGTTAAACATGAATACTATTAACAAATATATACACAAACACAAGCAGTTCAGGCCTAGCTTCCCAGCTGCACCCAACCAGCCTTCACTAGGGCAAACACACCCCACACACCCCCGCCCCAGCCTCAGCAGGCCCAGGAACAGGCTGAACTGCCCCCAGCAGGAGGAGCCTACCAGCCCTCACTGCCTGCCCCATGTAAGGCCAAAATTGTGCAGCAGGAAATAAGCTTGCCAGCCAGGGCCACAGAACGCTGCAAACTCCCCCACAAACTACAGAGACAACAGGATCCACGCCTGGAGCAGAGAGAAGGGAGAAAAGAGGGGGAATTGGCTATGAAGTCTCTTTATGTAGAGATTGCAGGGATGGGGTAACAAAAAGCACAATATCTTGTGTCCACCCCCTGGGGACCATCCAGCCCCTTGTACTCTCTGGTACTTCTGGAGAGCTTTATGATGGAACCTTTAACAATAAACTTTAATAGTATGGCTATTGGGACTGGAAAAGTGTAAGAAATGCTGAGGAAACACACCACCTTTCATAACAACTATCTCATCAGCAATATTTTCGCTTATCAACACAGTGGACTCCAAATATATTTCCTGAGTAATTGGAAATCTTGTATCCTCTGAACCAGAAGGAAAAAAAAATAAAAATCAAGACTAGCTCATGCAGTGCGATGAGTGAAACATTTAAGATGCTGCTGTAAATGAAATATGTTTTTCCATTTTGATGCATATGGAATGTATTAAGTTCTGGGTCAACAACATGTAAATAACTTCCTCCCCCTTTGAGATATTATTTAGGCGCAATACTAAGATGGCAGAAAAATAAAGATGCATTCTCTTAGGAACCTCTGATCTAGTTTGTCATAATTATAGTTTGGGAATTATTTTCACTTTAAAACAGCTTTGTTCTTGCTGAGAAGAGGATAGCAGTTTAAAAGCATTTCTACTAATTTACAAATACTGTAATGACTTTAATTGCACATATTTCTAGTAAAATTTTCTTAGATATATTTAAAGACACTGAAATTTTATGTAATTTTGTGACAAAGAGATATTACACATCTTTGTCTCTTCTTGATGTTTGTAGGTTGAGATAAACACACCAAGCTAAAGGGCATTGTGAAGATAAGTTTCCACGACATTTTCTATAACTCTTTTACATTACCATCTGGCTATTTCATATGTAGCATTCAGAGGGAAATATTAAAAAAAAAAAAAAAAGATGTAAAGCTGGAATTATTTCCTTGATCACACTTGTTTTAAACACCATGCCACTAAACAGCTAAAAAGTCTCAAAAGTGAATGCATAAAGCATATAAAAGCTACAAGCCTACTTACATAAATTCTTAAGATTAAAGTAATAACTTCTAGAAAAAGGTGGGAGAAAACATACTACAATAAATCTGTTTGTAATGGTATTTGGGTTCCAGCAACTGCTTTCATTGTTCTCAAGTGGCTTACATATAAAACAATACATTTGATGTATGATTTCAATCCCTTACGGAAAACTGTTCTATCTACAAGCAGCCTGTCAAACAAAACAACAAAAACAAAAAAGCAGCTCAGCACTAGGAAAAAATAAAATACTTAAAAACAAAGTAAGGACATCTTTGTCTTAAAGTCCATTTCAGACATCTATGAGGACCTGTTTACCACGGAGAATTTGATGTGGGCCTGGGGACCAGGGGCAGGTGTACCATGCTTCTCTGAAACACCATTCACAAAAGCTGGATAAGAGTGTGTCCTTTTGTAAATAGCTGTGGGCACGGAATTACCTGGCAAGGAATATGAGCTTCCTTAGAAGCAAGACTACTTCTCAAATTAAGGACTGCTACATAGAAGGATGAAAAAGCAAGAAATTAAACAAAGGTACTATAGTACTGCTTTCATAGATTAGCTGCTATAACCCTAGTAATTAGACAAGATTTCCACAAAGGAATGATTGCCACTGATCTGTCATATATAACAGCACCAGTGCAGTTCGTATTACCCAAAGACACCGTTATTCATATTAGAGCAACACTTACATGCTTTACCCAAGGTCAGACACTGCCAGTGCTGAGCTCTTTGCAATCACAGAACAGCATGCAGGCCTTGCATTGAACAACATACAATTTAACTTGACAAGACAGACCAAAAAAAAACAACCACATAAAGCACAGATATAAGTATCTTATTCAAGGTCATATAGCAGGTTGATGGCAAAGGAAGAAATGTTTTTCCACATTGAAATCTCTTGCCCCCACTGACTGGAAACTGCTGTCTCTTTAAACTGTCTTTGTAATATATATTCTTGTATCTCAAAGCGGTAATGTATGAAATTCTTTTCCATATTATCAGTATATGTTAGTTCTATTATTTTGAGCACATTCCCTCTCCAAATAAGACTCTAATGTGCTTGGACACTACATTACAGATAGAAGGAAACTTACCCTGTATACACCAAACCAAAAAATGTCATATACATGTATTACTCTTGTGTTATATTGAAGATAATAAACCCTGTTGAGAAGCTGGATTCACAAACTGAGGCTCACATTGACCACATCTGTTGGCTTTTTCTCAGCTTGAAGCACAAGCTAAACAACCTTAGGACGGAAATGACGTTTATATCCAGAATACTCTTTGTTTCACCATCTAATTCTTTAAATGCTGATCTATAGACCAGGAGCTTCTACAGTAAACTGGTCCCTAGATGCCTCATAATCCCATTCAAACCAGACATGATGAAACACAGTATCAGAAAAAATGTACACATAAATCAGACACTTCTTAGAAGTCTGGAAAACACCCTGACATGTCTGGGCAGTTGTCTCTAATAATAGTGAGACAACAGAGAAGCATCTGAAAATATGGCTGTACAAACTAAACTTACCGGTATAACAGCACTGGACTTAAAATATAGTGGGACTGTATAGTACACAACTAAAATTTTCAATATTCTAAAACACTGTATCATTCAACATAGATTGTTTTTGAATTAACCTTTTCTGTAATCCCTCTAAATAATCATGTGGGTTCAGAACAGTACAATTGTTTAAAGCCATACATGCCAAGATGAATATGACTTGTAGACAACTTTAGTACAACTTTCCAAGCAAACACAGAGTAATAGCCCTAGGCTTATTTTGGTCTCAGTCTATTAGACACTGAAGAGGTAGTATACTATCTTATCTGGTGTCATGGATTTGGCCAATTGAATCTTCTGGTGAGTATTCAATACCCTGACGACATCATGCCAGTTTAATTTGCAAGTGCTGTCTCGAGGGTTGTCTCATGGGACTTAAAGTTCAGATTGTAACATGAAAGGCTTCCTGTTCCTGCTTTGGGGTGTTGGTCTTTTCTGCTGGGCTGGATACAGGGTTTTGATCAGGGGAGTGGGGGGGGTGGAGAGGGTGGAGGGGTGTTTACTGCTGGCTTTGCTGCTGGTGCTGATTTTGCTGTGCTTTTCTGCAAAATAGGCTAAGGTAACTGTACATCATATAATCTAATTAAACTCCTTATCCCAATCCAGAGCTTTTACAGTGCTACTTTTTCTCATGATCTGTAGGGGTTGGGGGAGGGGGTGGGGAGGGTGGGGTGGGGAGAGAGAGTAGACTGTGAAACCAAGACAGCTGGGTGGAGAAATTTCATTATATTGAAATAGAAATGTTAAGAAGTCATAAGTTATTTTTGCTTTTCATTTTGAGACACTTGAACACTAAATACCAGGTGTTTTGGAAATTTGCTCTATCCACAGTCAAGCTCGCACTGAAACAAGTCCTCTTCCTCCCACTAAATTAGTTGTTATTCCTGAAAAGTTAAGACTAGAAGATGAGGCTTATCTGCAAATATTGACTAGAGATTGTGATTGCAAGTGTTTCAAGAGCCTCAAAGAAATACATATAATTTTTTATCCCCTCCAAAATATATATAAAAAAATAAATAAATTTTTGTTTGATTACAGTTCAAGATCAATGTTCAAATTTGGTTTCTACGTTAGTATAAGATTCACCTATCTGAAACGCATTCTAAAAGATGTCTGAATGCAAAAGTATCTGATTTTTCTAATGGTTCTAAATTAAAGCATCTTAAGAAGACTCCATTGTGTATAAATTATCAATCTCTGTCAGTGGTGGTTAACAGCATGCATTGTGAGGACTGATTAAAACAGAAGGTCAGAGGAAACATCAGTGCTCCAGAGACTTGTAGATAGCAGTATAATTAAAATGTAACTCTAGACTGCTCTGTGCTTTCTATGTCAGGATCTTTCTAGCATGGAATGGTCAGATAGCCCAGCAAACCCAAGCAACCACAGAGAAATTAGGTGGAGATGTCCGATGAACCAGCAAATAGATAGTCATCAATGTTATCAACTCATGCTATATAATGGAACCCAAACACCTGCCTGCCTTACTACATTTCTTCCTTTCTTTCCCTCTTCTTTATTTTTTTTTTTTTTTTTCCTTTCAATGTGCATGTTGTCCTGTCTTTTGTTCTGGCAGAGATAAGATGTATAAATTATGAGTGGTTGACAAAGTATACTCCAGTGCCTGAGGCAGCTCATCAATCATTTTTCACATGTCGACAGGTAATTGATGCGAGCCCTGCAGGCGCATCTCCATCAGGTAAAAGGAGGAAGGAATTAAATCTGCTGTCATGGTTTGAGCAGATGATCTGTATTTAACATTCTTTTTAATTTAGAAGTTGTTTATTTCAAACCGTATCTGGCTGCTCTATCTCCCTCCCATCCTTTCTCCATCGTCTTCTCTTCTGCCCAGACTTCATAGAGAAAGTGGTGTGTAACTGTCTGTACTCAGTTTTCCACTGGGCTGGTCACATGGAAAAAGACAAAAAAAACCAACTTGCAACAGGGTGAGAGTGTTCCAGCATTGGACAGCAAGAGACCACCCAAAGACTGTTTGGGAGCAGCTGAGAAACTTACTTTCTACTTCACTGAAGCTTAACATCAAAGACAGTGCTTGTCAGGCAATTATCTGTCAAGTGAGTTAGGTTCTGACCAATCTAGGCCACTAAATATACAGATTTTTTCTTTTGGTTATTATCTTTATTCCATTTAACTACACCTCTCAACCTGTTTATATTTCTTGTCTTTGAACAGATCATTTTAAAATTAAAAAGAGCAGAAAAGGGGGAAGGAGGAAATTGCACTGGATCTGGCTGGGAGGGAGCTAATTTTCTTCACAGCAGCTTACATACTGCTGTGTTCAACTAAAACAGTGCTGACAACACATGAATGTTTTAGCCATTGCTGAACAGTGTTTGCTCAGTGTCAAGTCATTTCCTGTTTCTCACTCTGCCACCACAGTGAATAGAATGGGTGCTCACAAGAGGTTGGGAAGACACATAGACAGGGACATGACCCAAACTAATTAAGAAGATATTCCATGCCATATATCATCATGTTTGGCAATTCAACAGCAAGAAGATGGGTTTAGGTATGTTAGCCATCTTTTCCTCAGGAGTTAGCTGGGCATTGCCCTACCCATGTGAGGTAGTGAATGATTACATAACTTGTTTTGGTTTTTGTCATTTCCCCCCCCCTTATGCAGTTAAGCACACTGCATCAGTTTTTTTGTAATATATGGTAGCTACTGCTCTGGAAACCCATTGGAAGATATAAACCTGTTAAATCCTTGATGATATGGAATCTTGCATAGACACAATACTTAATGCAATTAAGCAATCTACTTAGACTCAAAGTGAGCCCTTACACCACAACTGAGATACTTCCTCTGACAAGATGCTAAACACGAGAGTTGAATCACAGTGCTACTGAAGGATGAAAAATCACGCATTGTTCCATTGTGCGTGAAGGTGAAACTAAGAAACAAGAGTGGCCAGCAGGACTATGGAAGTGCTTATTCACCTATACTCAGCACTGGTGAGGCTGCACCTGGAACACTGCATGCAGTTTTAGGCCCCTTTCCACACAAAGGACAAAGGGGTGCTGGAGTAAAACTAACGAAGGGCACCAGAGATGGTGAAAAGTCTAGGGAACAAGTCTTACAAGGACTTGCTGAGGGAACTGGCATTTAGCCTGGAGAAAAGGAAGCACAAGAGAGATTCCCACACTCTCTTACAGCTACCTGAAAGCTGCTTGTAGCGAGCTGCATGTTAGTCTATTCTCTGAAGTAAAAAGTGACAGGACAAAAGGAAACAGCTTCAAATTGCACCAGGAGAGATCTAGGCTGATAATCAGGAAAAATTTCTTCACAGAAAGGTTTGTAAAGCACAAGCTGCCCAGGGAAATAGATGAATGAGGTTTAGAATAAACCTTTATTTAGAATAAACCAAACCAGGTTGGAAGAGACCTTCAAGATCATCGCGTCCAACCCATCAACCAATCCAACCCACCTAAACAACTAACCCATGGCACCAATTACCCCATCAAGTCTTCTCCTGAACACCTCCAATGACGGCGACTCCACCACCTCCCCAGGCAGCCCATTCCAATGGGCAATCACTCTTTCTGTATAGAACTTCTTCCTAACATCCAACCTGAACCTCCCCTGGTGCAGCCTGAGACTGTGTCCTCTTGTTCTGGTACTGGCTGCCTGGGAGAAGAGACCATCATCCGCCTGTCTACAACTTCCCTTCAGGTAGTTGTAGAGAGTGATAAGGTCACCCCTGAGTCTCCTCTTCTCCAGGCTAAGCAACCCCAGCTCCCTCAGCCTCTCCTCATAGGGCTTGTGTTCGAAACCCCTCACCAACTTTGTTGCCCTTCTCTGGACTCATTCCAGCAAGTCAACATCCTTCCTAAACTGAGGGGCCCAGAACTGGACACAGTACTCGAGGTGTGGCCTAACCAGTGCAGTGTACAGGGGCAGAATGACCTCCCTGCTCCTGCTGGCCACACTGTTCCTGATGCAGGCCAGGATACCATTGGCCCTCTTCACCACCTGGGCACACTGCAGGCTCATGTTCAGCCTACCATCAAGCAGCACCCCCAGGTCCCTCTCTGCCTGGCTGCTCTCCAGCCACTCTGACCCCAGCCTGTAGCACTGCATGGGGTTTTTGTGGCCAATGTGCAGAACCCGGCACTTGGATGCGTTAAATCTCATGCCGTTGGACACTGCCCATCTGTCCAGCTTGTCGAGGTCCCTCTGCAGAGCCTCTCTCCCCTCCAGCAGATCAACTCTTGCCCCCAGTTTGGTGTCGTCAGCAAATTTACTGATGATGGACTCAATGCCCTCATCCAGATCATCAATAAAGATGTTAAAGAGCATGGGGCCCAGCACTTATCCCTGGGGGACTCCACTACTGACTGGCTGCCAACTGGATGTGGTACCATTCACCACCACTCTCTGGGCTCGGCCATCCAGCCAGTTTCTAACCCATCGCAGTGTGCTCCCATCCAAGCCATGGGCTGACAGCTTGGCCAGGAGTTTGCTATGGGGGACAGTGTCAAAGGCCTTGCTGAGGTACAGGTAGACTACATCCACAGGCCTCCCCCACATCCACCAGGCAGGTCACCTGATCATAGAAGGAGATCAGGTTGGTCAGGCAGGACCTCCCCTTCCTAAATCCATGCTGGCTACGCCTGATCCCTTGGCCATCCTGTAAGTGCTGTGTGATTGCACTCAGGATGACCTGTTCCATAATCTTGCCTGGCACTGAGGTCAGGCTGACAGGCCTATAATTCCCTGGCTCATCCAACCGGCCCTTCTTGTGGATGGGCACAACGTTGGCCAGCTTCCAGTCCTCTGGGACCTCTCCAGTGAGCAAGGACTGCTGGAAAATGATGGATAGTGGCTTGGCCAGCTCATCTGCCAGCTCTCTCAGCACCCTAGGATGGATCCCATCTGGTCCCATGGACTTGTGGGGATCCAAGCTGCTGAGGGGAGTTCCAACCACCTCCTCATGGAACATAGGGAAACTGTGCAGCTCCCTGGTTGCTTCTGCCAGCTCTGCAGGCCAGCTGTCAGGAAGACGTTCTGTCCTTCTAGTAAAAATTCAGGCAAAGAAGGTGTTAAGTATCTCTGCCTTTTCCTCATCCTTTGATACAACATTTCCCTCCATGTCAACCAAGGAGTGAAGGTTGTCCTTGCCCTTCCTCTTGCTATTAATATATTTATAGAAGGACTTTTTGTTGTCCTTCACAGTAGAGGCCAGTTTAAGCTCCAAATGTGCTTTTGCCTCCCTAATTCTCTTCCTACATGATTTAGCAACATCCTTAAACATTCCGTGGATTGTCTCACCTTTCTTCCAAAGATGATACACCCTCTTTTTTTCCCTTAGTTCTATTAAAAGTTCATTGGCCATCCAGGCTGGCTGTCTGCCCCGGTGGCTCATCTTCTGGCACATTGGCACAGTCTGTCCCTGATCCTTCAACACTTCTTCCTTGAAGTAGGTCCAGCTCTCCTGGACCCCTTTATTATTAAGGGCTTTATCCCAAGGAACCCTCTGAATTAGTTCCTTGAGTAATTTGAAGTCTGCCCTCCAGAAGTCCAGAGTGGAGGTCTTCTTGCTACCCCTCTTAGCTTGACCAAAAACTGAAAATTCAATTATCTCGTGGTCACTGGACCCCAAACACCCTCCAACCACCACATCACCCACCAGCCCTTCCCTGTTGGTGAAGAGGAGGTCAAGCATAGCCTTGCCCCTGGTAGGCTCACGCAGCACCTGGGATAAGAAGCTGTCCTCCATGCATTCTAAGAACCTCCTAGACTGTCTCCTCTCTGCTGTGTTGAGATCCCAGCAGATGTCAGGCAGGTTGAAGTTGCCCATGAGAACAAGGTCAGGCATTCTTGAGACAGCCTTAAGCTGCCTATAGAATGCTTCATCAACATCTTCCTCCTGGTTGGGTGGTCTATAACAGATTCCAACCAGGATGTCTGTCCTGCCGGTCTTCCCTCTAATTCTTACCCACAAGCATTCAACCCGATCGTCCCTAATCTCCGTCTCAATGGCACCTAGTGCCTCCTTGATGTACAGGGCCACCCCTCCACCCCTTCTTCCTTGCCTGTCTCTCCTGAAGAGCCTGTAGCCATCAATTGCAGTGCTCCAGTCATGTGAGTCATCCCACCACGTCTCTGTGATGGCAACTACATCATAACTTTCCTGCTGCAACAAGGCTTCCAGCTCCTCTTGTTTATTACCCATGCTTCGTGCATTAGTGTACATGCACTTCAGCTGGACTGCTGGTTTCACCTCCAACTCTAGCTTATCACCCCCAGACTCTTGCCTGAGGGGTTCCTGAGGGTATTTAAAAGATATGTAGATGTGGTGCTTTATGCTATGGTTTAGTAGTGGATATCTTAAAGGTCTTTTCCAACCAAAACCATTCTATGATCGTTATAATCTGTATGTTCCCAGTCTGGGCTGGAAATAGTCAGTGCAAATCCAAGTAAATAGTGCTTGACAGGTTCATCAGCATTAACACAGAAGGGCTTCCTACACATTTTAGTTAATATTGCCAAGTTAAAGGCCCTCTACATCCTTGGATTACCAGCATAATGCTGCAAACACCAACATGGATGGACTGAATTTGTCACTGGAAACAGAAAGGCAAAATTCCTAGTCCAACATCCAATGGTCTCGATTCGTTCCAAACTCAGTCTTAGTGAGGTCCAGAGAAAATAGATTATACATTAACTATTCAAAAGCAATGGTCATAATGATTTACAAAAGTAACCAGTATTTAAAATACCTCTGATGTAGTTTGAGCAGCAGAAGGGAAGTGGAAGGCAGAGATTTCCTAAAGTCACTTCCATTCTGAAATGCCCCAAGAAAAGCACTGCAAAGAATAAATTTTCTTGTCCATCATCAGAGAGCACAAAAAAGTAAAAAAATCATTAAAAATCTAACTATGAAAGTATGATGCCAAGCATTAAAAAGAGGGTACAGAAAAGATCCTGAAAAGATCAGAGCTCCTGAAAAGAACCAGATAAGGCAATTCATTAAGAAAATAGACTACACCTACCAATTTCTAAAGGGATTATCTTAAGCAGAACAATTGAAAAAGAAAGGGGGAGGGTTTAGAAAAGTATTTGGGACAAAGAAATGCATATGAATTGTTCAATATTTTAAAGGAAAGAAAATTGCAAAGATTTATAACAATTCCAGTAAGAACTGGCATTTCTCATTTATCTTGGTCTAAAGGAATATCATAAACAAATAATCAAAGAATATGAGAAATATAATTCAAGCTACTGTTGTTGCCTATCAAAAAGGCCACTAAAACATCCAAAATATCAAAGAAACATATGCTTTGAAGTTGTCTTGGGTTTTTTTACTTTATGGTGCTTTTACTGACAAAGTAATTAAACTCTGCAGACAAAACACCTGAGGATTTTCCATGAGTATTATTTACATCTGTAAATGGTAAGAGATCTCAAGAGCTTCCTCCATATTTGAGGAACGTTCACATTTTCCATAAAAGGACTGTGATCAAAAAAAACCCCAAACCTCCAAAACAGACCTCTAAAAGAGGACCCATTTGCATTTCTGGTTATTCTGACAAATTTATTTTTGACAAATATGAAAAATTCTTTAAATAGTTTCTCTAGAGCATAAAGTTACTTCAAATAATACATTTATTCATGATCCTGGATTCATTGAAACATTTGCCAAACTTCTAAGAGCATTTAATCTCTGTAGTTTTAATAGTATAGAACTGGTATAAGTGAAACATCTTTTCATTGATCAGTCAGGAACAGTATATCTTGCTTCTACCAGAAGTAACATCAAAATACTATTCAATGACTATGGTAACAACCCAGCCACAACAGGCATCCCTTTATTCTCCAAAGAAAACGTGCACTTCCTGTATTAAAGGAGAGAGTAATGAGTATTAAATTGTAGCCTCACCATTTGTGTATTCATGACATATCATGAGACAAAAAAAAAAAAAAAAAAGGAAAAAAAAAAAACCAGATATAATCTGGAAAATAAACAGGTCATTACTAGCAAAAGAGAGATCTTTCATTATAAGCTAAGAAAAAATAATGAATAATTTCACTCAAGGTCAAAATAATCAGACTTTGATCAAAGTACAAAAATACTGCTTCTAAAATATTCCTGATCAAATTCTAATGCATTTTATAAATAATATACCTTATTTTAGAGTATACCATTGGTTAGTGTGTATTTATAATTAATTTTTCAAGTCACAAGAACATGCTTTTGAACCAAATTATCTTTTTAAAAAACTCTTTTTGACACTGAAACTAATAGATTATAATAATATTACTGATCTATCTACAAAACTTGCCAAGATCAGTTCACATCCTAAGGGTAATAAACTTTAGTAAAAATCATAAAGAATTATTTTGCTGTGAGGGAAAGATAAAATACAAAGGAATTTATTAATTAAAGGCTCTTTTATATAAAACACAGCACCCACACAATACCAAGAAATAGACGTTCAGCAACTCTGGTTTTGAGGCACTACTGCAGGAATATCACCTACATTATCCACTGCACCCAAGACAACTAAACTTTTTGTTCAGATAACAACATAGGGCTTGATAGCATGGCACACATACACAAATTCTTGTCAAAGTTAATATCAATATTGGTCAGTACAACAGAAATCAATGAATGAATTATCAAGGATGAAGACTAAGAACTTTTGTTTAGCCTGAAGAGAGCTCTAATTAAAGACTTCTACCCCTAAGTGCTTTATGTTGTTTGCCAGACAGACTGACTGCTGACAACTTCAATCTCCTCTTTATCACTGAAGAGTGCTTTTTCTGCATGCATTTTCATGTGGAGGCTTTAATCTAGCTGCCATTTCCAACACATTTTATCAGGCCTGAAAAAGGCTTTTTGTTTATTCCAACTGGAAACTCTTTTTCTGATGGCAAGGCTTCGAGTTGGAAAATGTCAAGGGTTCCAGGTACAACTTTTTTCATCATTTCTAAGCTGACTGGTGGTAGACTGATAGGTTGAGCCTATACCACAGACAATTTTTTACCAGGAATTAGATGGTTTTCTCCAGCCTGTTGCTTCCTGAGCACTCTTAGGAATGCACTGAATCAAATAAAACCAAGAAATCCATTGATTTCTACCCTTTCACTAAGATTCTCGCTTTTCCAAACACTGAACAAAACTTTTCTGCAATAGGCTGGTGGATTGGGATAGATCATTTTAATTTCATTGTGCTGTATTTAATTATTTATTCCTGAGAGACTGTCCTTCATATCCTGGTAATCCAAATTCTGTGAGATTGATCTACTGCCTTGAAGTTCAACAGTGTAAACTTGATCAATTGAGGAATATTGTTCTTAGTGACATAAATTACTCAACAGTTCTTGGTAGCACAAGGTTCTTCTGACCAACTACTGTACTCAATACTGCATAGGTAGCAATTTTGTCCTAATGGTGTAAACCAGCTTTTTCTGGTACTTCAAATAGATAAAGAGTAGAGCATCTCATATGGAGGCAGTTCCACCTAGAATCTAGTTCCTGAGCTAGTCAGATTCTCTATCTTATTACAGAGCAGCACTGTATTTACTAAACTAGAGAATCAGACTTGTGTTATTGCTCATCACAGTTCATAAAGTAGGATTCTACATCATTAATAAATTTCTGCATTTATTGAGCATTTGCTACTTAGCATGCTTTCTAGAAAGCTGTTTAGGATGTCATCATTGTTTTCAATTCTCAAACTGTATAAGGTTACTAATTAAATTAAGCTTTGTTTTATGTAAGAAATAAGGGAATGTATTATTCTAACTTTATTTTGGTGAAGAAGATAGTCACTTGCTCAGACAAACTGATGAAAATGTATTGCCTGTGACTTATGGTCCTGTGCTCTAAGCATGCAAACAGTACACTGAATAGATTTATCACCTTATAATGTAATTGATCAAATCATAAAGAACCCCCCAAAAGCAGATAATCAAATATCTCAAGTGCAGTACCCAAGAGAAGCACTCTCTCCATTATCATAAAACTACTACAAATCAAAAATTATCGTCTAATGATTACCACTGATTAAGTCATGCAAATGACTTAAATTAATATCATCCTGTTGAAAAACATGCAGGTTGGTAGTATCAGCAATTATACTTCCCCATACATTTATGAACTAATACAGCTTATAGGAAACAAGACTTAAACTGACCCAAACCACTTTAACAATATGCCCCAAATCTGATTTCTATACTGGAGAGGAGAGGGAAGCGAGGAAAAGAATAATTCAGCTTCTATTTTGATGCTGAAATTTAATACTGCTATTTGGATAGACGCTTGCTAGAAACTGTATTAGAGTTACTAGCATTCATACAAGGATATTTAAGATTAAAGCAATGGCATCTGAACAGGAGAAAAAGGCAGCTGCAAATGTTTTACTTGCAGTATGAAGAAGTGAAAAGTGCTACAACTTTATGTAAAGAGACACCCAAAGTCTCTCATTTAAATCAGTTTCTCCTTGCATTAATATAGGGAAAAGCATTCATGTTTCCAGAACTATAATAGTTCATATTTCCAAAACTATAATAAATTTCCATGGAAATTATCACTTTTGCTGTAAACTTGCCTCAAGTCTACTGAGCAGCAGAAAGCAAGACAACTTAACAGAAAAAAATCATTTTCTTTGACAACACACTTCACCACATATCCTGAACTTCAGAGCCGGTTCATAAAATATTTCTTCCTGAATGAGAACCAGAAAGTTTGCCATATTGTCCATCATTACAGAGCATTAAACAGCTGTCCTATGCATATAAATCCCTGTTTCTCTGCAGACATTTTGTTCAAGAGACATGGATTGTCACTGGCTCAACAATCCTTAAAGGACATTTTTAGTATAACCATTTATGTAGCCATCCCAAAGAGAATGTCAACATGAGTCCAATTTTATTTTATCATATGAACAAAATATTTTATGAATAATTTCCTCTGTTACTTTTGTGGTGCTGTTTGGCCTACTCAGGTTTCAAATTTACAGGAAAACATTTTGTAAATATGTTGAAAAGTGATGATATTTAGTATAACAACCATACATTAAGTCAGAATCTAATTCAAGCTCTTAAGATAGTTTTCAGTTCAATAAGCACTCTTAAAGGGAAAATCTATTTGCTATCACTTGGCAGAGTATCACAGTGCTTTAGGCACTTTCAGAAGTTATCATAAAAAGCTACACCTCTCAATCGATATTTGCTTTTTGAGATAACTAACTCTTGACAACAGCGTCAGAATAGTAATTCTCCAAACAGGCCTATTTTCCTTCTTTACTCAAGCAATTAGTACAAAGTACAGAGACACCTACGTACAGTGTGAGCAATAGGAGAAGCAGCAAAAAGTAACTCACTAAAGTTGAAAAAACATCCACTGAGCAGTTGGTGCGTGTCTCTCTGCCCTGCTAAGACCTCACCTGGAGTATGGCATCCAACTCTGGAGCCCTCAACACAAAGAAAGACGTGAACCTGATGGAGTGTGTCCAGAGAAGGACCACAAAAATAATCAGGGGGATGAAACACCTCTCCTATAAGGACTGGCTGAGAGATCTGCAGTTGTTCAGCCTGGAGAAAAGACTCTGGGGAGACCTAATAGCAGCTTTACAGTACCTGAAGGAGACCCACAAGAAAGCTCAAGGAGGACTGTTTGCAAAGGCCTGTAGTGACAGGACAAGCAGCAATGGTTTCAAATTAGAGAAGAGAAGATTTAGATTTTATGTTAGGAACAAGTTCTTTACCATAAGGGTGGTGAAACGCTGGAATGGTTTGCCCAGGGAGCCTAGTTGAGGCCCCATCCCTGGAGCTATTCAAGGCTGTGTAACAAGGTTCTGGGCAATCTGATCCATTGGAGGATGTCCCTGCTCACTACAGGAGGGTTGGACTAGATGACCTTTGGAGGTCCCATCCAACCCAAACCATTCTATGGGAAGGAAAATCTGTAACTAAATTGGCCAGGATGCCTGTGGCAGGACACAGGGAGGCGGTGGGTGCAGCCTGCCAGTGGTGGGAGAACTAGTGGGGCCCAAGGTGGGAGCAGGACCTAGGGGAACAGCAAACCATGGCCTCAGCAGGGCCTTCCCAGGATAAGGACCTTCAAGCAAGCCCACCTCACTGAGGGATGGAGGGAATTTGGAGGGCTGGCAGGTGGGAAGCGCCCCCACAGCAGGGCCCTGGGATACATGGTGGAGATGCTGGCCTGGCTTTATGAGTAGGAGTGGGATGTCTACACTCAACTTTTTCCTGTTATGTTAGTATAGAGTTTAACTTAGAAGCAACAATGGAACTGTCCTAGGCCAGTCATGGATTCCTGCCTTGTGAATCTGTTAGCTGAGATCCCGATGTGCTGTTCCACACTGTGATCAGAACTGGAAGGTTCTTATGTCACGGAAGTGTGAACACAGCGGGAAGGAGGACATCCTGCAGTGTTAGAGCCAGCACCATGGCTAGGACTCTGCTCTGTGTTGGTGAGAGCTGGTGAGGCTCAGCCTGGAGAAGAGAAGGATGAAGGGGGATCTTATTAAAGGTCAGTGGACCCCAGTGACAAGGCAAGAGGTAATGGGCATAAACTTGAACACAGGAAGTTCCATCTAAACATAAGGAACTTCTTCACTTGGAGGGTGGCAGAGCACTGGAACGGTCTGCTGAGGAGGTGGTGGAGTCTACCTCTGGAGACACCTGGATGTATTCCTGTGTGAACTGCTTCAGGGAGGCTAGACTTGATGATCTCCAGAGATCCCTTCCAACCCCTACCATTACATGATTCTGTGACATATGGACAAAGACTTTCAGAATTATATTCACTGTATCAACTGCAAAATTCTTAGCTGAAAAGTAAAATTAAGAAAAGTGTTTGTGTCTCTCTTCTGTTGATTAATGGAAGTGGAAGAAGGAAAGATGTTTCTGATCTTTATTCAATGTGAAAATTTCAGCTTTGTGGCATATTTAACTTTTTTCTAAAAGGGTGCAAACCTACTACAGTTAAAAAAGAAATGCAGCTTCAAACTAAAACTACAGGTATGAATATGAATCTTTAGATAGAAATCTGAGCAAAAAACTATTGCTACAGCTTTGACACAGCGTGCTTCTGCTGTTTCCATGAAATTAAGCAAATATATATATCACATATCTCAAAGTAAAACTTGCAAAATTTTCCATTTGAGAACTAAGTCTTTTACTGTTTAAGTAGCGGGTCTAAGCCTTGACAAACACTTCCAGGTTCAATTTTAAGGGTTGATAATATGTTAGAACTTGTCTATATTGCACATAGACCTTTAAAAGTTATAAATCCACTTTACTTAACCAAATTTGTTTGAAGACTGTATAGACTGGTTTACATATAACACTTTCAACATATGAAACATAGATCAAAGTTTTCATTCTTTCAAAGTACTCTAATAACAAGAAAGCTAACCTTTACTTGAAAAGAATAGTTGCATTTACGAGACAACTGTCTCAAACAAATGAGACAATTCTAGAAACTAAAACAAGCTGGTAACATGACAGACCAAAACCCTCCAGAATGTGACACACAGGCTGTCCCTGTATCAGCAGCACAAATGCATTGGTTACTTGAAGCAGTTATTGCTTGAGGCTTTTCACACTGTCTTCCAATTCTTTCAACTGTATTAGAAAGCTTTACAAACACCCAACACACATTTCAAATGCCTTCAGGTGAGAGGACTTGACACTTGGATTACTTGCAAGTGGATAATAATCAATAAACAAATATCATGCAAAGATTTGTACCACATAAAGCTCCTCTTAGCTCAAACTGCACTTTGCTGCTTGTTACAGTTTGAAGGGGGAACTTTAGCCTAGTTCCTGACTGCAAAAACTGAAAGTAAAATAAAATTACCATTGGATACAAAAGTAAAATAATTATAAGATCTATATAATTCATTAGCTTGCTAATGGGGATGTAGAGTAGTGGCATAAATAGTTCTTCTCTCTTTTCTTCTTCTGTCACTTCTGCTTGCAATTTCTCTCTCTCTCCTGTCACCTTGTCAGAGATACCTCTGTTTTGACTACTGTGTGAGGTAACAGGAAGGAGAGAGGAAGTGAGGGAGGAGTTTCTGCATTGTTTATAAATTGTAAATATATATATAGTACATATACTGCATATTTTGTACATATTAATTGTATTTCATATTTCTAGATTTTAGTTTGCTTGTAAATATAGCTAAACTTGCTTCCATCCCAAACTGAGCTAGTCTGGCAATTTATTTTGGGGGTACTTCTTCAAATCAGTTTTGGGGTGATTTCAACCCATTACACTGCTTTATCCAAAGAAAGACATACCTCTTTTTGGGAATAGCAAAACTTCCTAAAAATCCATATTTTACAAATAAGAACTCAAAAGAATAAAGATTCTCTGTTTAAGGAATGATGATTGCTAGTTTTTTATACATACACAGGGATATATGGAAAAGAAGCTTCACAACCACCACAAGAGTAATGCAATTTAAAAAAAAAAAAAAAAAAGGGGGGGGGGGGGCAAAATTAATAATAGGTACTAATGCTGGAGAGAAACACCAATCACAAATTAGAAGCAATGAACCCTGAACTCAATAAAATATAAATAGTCTCCTAAATAAATGCATTATAGAAAATCGTAATAGGTGTAATACTAGCTTGCCTTGTTAACATGACTTAATTTTGAGTTCAACAGCTATGACACCTAAGGGGCAGTATGCAGAGTCTGAAGAGATTCATCTTGAGAAGGTCATTTTGGTTTCAGCCATGAGGTACTTGCACACTGCAGTGTAAACTGCTGAAAAAACATTATTAGTGAAAGTGTTAAAAACTGAGTGGCAAATCACATTTTCTTTTCACTCTGCCTCTAGAGATGTTATGGATAAGATGCCAAGTGAGAAACCCTTCCCCACATTACTATGCTTTTCCTTATATTTTTAACTAATTAAGGGGTTAGGATGAAGCAAAACAATGGAATTAAGAGTAGAAATACATTGTTGTGCAACATTATTTAAAGAGAGGAACTATGCAATCTCATGCATGTATTTTTTATATCAAATATATTCATCACAATGGTATCAAACCTTGATTGATTCAGTTTGCTTTGTCTAGACAGGGCCACAGCTGTTCCAGTTTATTTATTCTTAATCCAGTACAATAGTTTCCCATTCCAACCACTGTCCTGTGTAGCAAATATTGCAACATCAGATTTTTTAATCTGCATGGTTTTGACCTGAGCCTCTGGCAACTTCAGCCAAGTTTGAATAACTGAGGTTTGGCCAAACTTTTGTCCAAGACCAAAATAAAATGCAAATTTGAAGTAGTGTGCAAAACTTGTTACTCTATTTGTCCTTATTGAGAAAAAAGTATTTGTCACTTTTTGCCCATGATTGACAACACAAGTTCTAATTAACGCCAATTCCAGCACTGGACTGTCTCATATGTTCACCTGATGACATGGAGAATAAGAAAACAAGAGGACCTGACTACTGCCAGTTTTGCACTGGAATATACTAAGTCACCTTGAGATGCAATGGTTCATATGCAATCCCTAAACCTTGCTCCTCTCCTAAATTGTTAAACAGTAAATTAAGCATAAAAACAGATGTACTGCTCAGAAGAAAAGAGGTATATTCAGTCATTCTCTAAAAGTGGCTTGGTCAGTACTGGATGCCTTGAACAGCACTGTGATAAGTTTCCCATTATATTCTCCAAGGCTTCGTGAGTCTGTGGCTTCTTAATTATTAAAGCCCTTTTTTGTGTGTTTATTTGTGTGTATCTGAATGTGGGAGGGTTTCCACAACTATCACCAGTCAGATTTTAGAACTAATTCTTGCAGCATCCATCTCATTCACGATTAAAAACAGAAAGCTGAAACCTTGTGGTGTTCATTTTGCACCTGTCATGTAATCCTTATGTTCAAGATAGATACCAGTCCTTGGATTTGCCTCTAAGACTTCAGTTCAGCAAACCAGTACTGGCACCCAAAAAGACCATGTCGATCTGACTGCTGCTGGGTGTTGTAAGATCCCTTTGGAATATCACAAAATGTTGCAGCAAAGCACTGGATTGTGCAAATATATAGCTCTAAAATTATGTGCTATAAAATTATCTGAAACATTTAGGAGACAAGGACTGAATAACTTTAAAAAGTAAGCATGTCAAATGTCTCACTATAAATAAAAATCTTACTTATTAGAATGAGAAATTAATTCTATGAAAGTGGAATGTGACAAATCAGATTTAACAAATGTATGAAACAAAGGTATAAGCCATACTTTCTATTCTTTTACCTCAGAATACTTTAAAAGCTTTAGGAATATGTTAAAGTTATCAAGCTTTCCCATCAGGCAACACCTGGTACCTCAGAAGCACTGCAAAATGTCATGACAACATTGAGAGCTCAGGGCACATTTACTGTACCAAAACTTATCCAGCCTTCCTCTGACTCCAGTTCTGTTCTAAGTGCTTAGACTTACAAGCAAAATAATGCTCTGGAATTGGTCTTAATCACAGTAATTTTTTTCAGAAAGCTTTCTTAAAATTAAGTACTGCATGTATGCATATGCACTGATAATAAAACCTGTATGTACACACACCCCTTTTGCTCTCATGTCACTTCCTATATCTAACGTACCTTAAGGAACTGAGCAAGTCTAAGTTGCATATTTCTCTTCTACTTCAAAGAAGCACACAAAGAATCTTAGTTAATTCATATTTTAAAGGTCCTGGGAGCCTCATACAATTTCTGGGATCCAAAGTCATTATGTGACTGCCTCAGAATGAACTCTTAAAAGTTGAGCTAAGGGGAGAGAAATACGACATTGCTTAATGTCAGCAACATTTATGTCATTGCATATTACAGATACAAACATTCCTCAATTTTCACTAATGTAAACATTTATTGGTGCAGGTGTTTGCCATCAGAGCCCTCTCAAAAAGCAAATAAAACTGTTAAAATCCCTTATTAAAGTTGCTGAAAACACCCTTCCTCTTGAGAGGTTCAAAAACATTATCCAAATCAAGTGAGAACAGATGATTCTAAGCTCCTGAAAAATAAGAACACAATCTGCAGCTTCTAGCTACAGTAGACTCAAATATAAGACAGTAATATACATGATCATTCTTGACTGCATCTCTCACTCAGTTTTTGGTAAACTCAAACATGATTTTTCAAGATGTGCAACTTGAAGAAACTACTGACTTATGTGATCAAAGTATATCCCAAAATACTTTTAAGTGGCACTATTTTTGCTTTGCTTGTTTAACAACATTCACAAATTTAGAATTACATACCCTATGGGAATTGAATTTTAAAATGAAAACTGCCTTTTATTTATATGTTGTTTTGTTTTCTGCTTTCCAGGAAGTAGAAATATTTCAGCTAAGATTGCTTTTCCTTTGTTATAGAGGAGCTTACTAACTTTACAGCATTTGTGTGTCAAAAAGAAGAATGTTGTCTTTCCATTTAAAACAAAGTTATTCCCATTAGAAGTAAAAAAGAGGAATAAGCTCTGTTTCTTCTTTCCCCTTTTCCCAGTTTTAACATCACACCAATAATATTTAAAGTCATTCTTTGCAAAAGCTCTCTTTAAAAAGCCTGCAAAATCTCTTTGATTTCTCTGAACTTTTCTAAGCTGCATTTTACCCCAAATGAGCCCAAGGAAAAGGATCTACACACCATATAGACATAGGATCCCCAAGCCACTAGTTCTGCCAACTAACTGCCTTGTAAAAATTACAACAACTTATTAATCTTCTGCTTCTCAAGAGCTTAATTATTTTTCTCTTTCATGCTTTGTTTGTTAAACTTTGAATTTCTAGCTTTTCTTCCTGTTCTACCCCAAGAAACAATCAGCTGACTTTGAAATGCCAATTTCTCCAGTGTGCCTTCTCCAGAGGGTAATAAAAATGGCCACTGTGGAAGAAACAGACTTTCCATATTTGGGACTCTAGGATATTTTTCCAAAATACTCCCACAATCATAATTTAATGTGTACTTACAATGCATCATGTGCATCTTCATTTAGATTCACATTTTTTGTTTTATCTTTCTCTTCACACAAGATACTGTTTTCTGCTAACATCACAGAACAAAACAATGTAATGAAGAATTCTTTCATCCAGGTCTTATTCTGATACATTAAACAGTCACAATCACTAAAGTAAACTAGAGATCTCTCTCTTCCCTATGCATACACTCTAAGTGTTGCCACTCAAGGAAATATAAAATACTACACTAAAAAAAAAAAAAAATAAAAAGAGAAACTGTAAAAGGCAGCCAGGGATTTTCATAGTATTGTTCTTTTCCCAGGATCCTGCTGCATTTTTAACTAATTCCATATGCTTTACTGCCAGCAGACCTAGCACCTCCTCAGCAAAAGCAATCTATGCTGCCCTGTCACTTAAGTATGAGGAGCACCAGCACTATCGAGGCTTGTCATCTTGCCTATTAGCTTGATGTCTTTATTCACAGGCCATCTGCACCACTGAGAGATATGGAGGCAGCTAATAACAATATGAACAAATGCCTCTTCTTTTACAAGAAATGTCAAACATAAGACAGTACAAGAATGACCCTAGGAATACCAACAGATGTTAGCTACAAGGCTTTAAAATTTAAAAAAAAACTTAAAAAAAAATCAATCCTTCCTACTGGGACTAATTAAGATGAAATGAAGAGCAAAAGTAAGAAAAAAAAAAAATCATGTTACATTACCAGGAACTTCATACACACTTTCTAAGCTCATTGTTGGCATATTGCCCTGTGTTCTTTGAAAAACTGTTAAAAAGTGGTATGGTAGCTGGCACAGCATTAGAAAGATTCTCTTTTGCACAATCTTGCTCTGAATGTCACAATGGACTGTGCCAAGAAAAATTATACACAATACTGTTTCAGGTAGAGATGAAGCACAGCAGAATTCACACAATAAAATATAAAGAGAATTCAGACATGTTACAGTACTTGGGTGTTCAGGAATGCCTGAAGCCAGATTTTTGATTTCTCTAACAACAGGAAGCCGATGATCAAGATCCCCTCTACCTACTGCACATTTGCCAGAGTGTAACATTTGAAATAGCCATTTTTTTGCCCACATTCACAGGCTGACAATCAGCATTACTCCCAATTTTGCCAAGAATACAAGGAAAAACTGTCCTCATTGTTATTAAATTTTCTATATATTATATCTATCATATATTATTATATTCTGAGATGGCAGGTGAGAAGAGATGGATTAAATGTATCTCTCTGGGATTGAACTGCATGAATCTTGCAGCTGTCTTCCACAGTGGCAGCTGAACTAGAACTCAGACCAGTGGTGACAGTGAACCCAGCCTTGCTGATGGAGCACTACACTGTCCCTGCAAACTGCAACGTGATGAAAATGCCAACTCATTTTCATTTCATATTTTCTTTTGGGAAAGAAGGATATAGTTGCGAAGGACAGATGAGATGTCTTCCGTGGCACTGCAGCAGTAGCAAGAGAGACCCAATTATATCTTTAAGGCTGCTGACCATGCATGCAGACTTTGTTAAAAGCTGTGGCTCTGCGTGTAGAATTTACAGATACAATTATACTAAAACAACCCACATGTTCCACACACAACTATGTCAACTCAAACAGTTACCCTGTGTTTACAGTTTCAACTAGTCCTCAATGAAACAGGCTTGTTTGAAGAAGCAGCAGTGCACGAGAAGCTCAGTGTGGACTTAGCCACACTAGTGAGGAGTGTAATTCTTCTCCTTCCTCCTACTCCTGGTATTGCCAGTAAACATCTCAAATGAAAAACAGAAATGCCCCTGTACAATTCATTTAGTAGGCAATCTAGCAGCTGTTCTCTACAAGGCTCAGTACAGGTCTGGACAAGTTGCATGCACAGCATGGACAGCATTCTATGCCCCACTCTATATTTGCTGGATTTAAAGATTTTAATGCACTTTTTTGTAGATATAGGTTTGTGTTTTAACTCTATTGTAGCTGCATCTTGCATTTCTCTGGCTGACAATGTTCATTCTGTCGCAGGTGCTCTTCCACAGGAATGTTTTATCAGTCTTGGAATCATACATCTTAATTACAACTATTTCACAAGATCCTTTCACACCATAAGCACATATCCTACAAGATAAGGAAACAGAGACATCCTTGCAACTCTCTATGGAAACTCACATTAAGCTTTCATTAGCACTACTGATAACAACAGAAGCACACCTGTGTATTATGAAATATAACAGATGCACACCTGCACCTCCCTACTCCTAAGAATCATTAGGGTAATTCTAAATTCAGCTAGAGTGCCTCAGGCACTGTACTGTTTGCAACAAATGGTGTAAGCTGGTAATGCATCACATTCAAAATTGCAAAGGTTTTCAGAGCTCTGTGCAGGACTTGGGTCACTTTGATACTTCTGCAATGGCACTGTTTTTTCTGCATCTGGATTAGCAGATTGCCCCTAAAATTAGCATGCCCTTCTTTCACCTCTTTTGTACAGTAAAATTCTACGCATTTTGCTTGCTGACACAGCTTTCATTTTCCCCCAGAGCTGAAGAGAGTGTTTAAAAGTCAGTCTTGTCTCCCCTTGTATCTGACAAACAATTCATAACCAGGCTTACTTTCTGATTTAGTGATCAACCTACAGGAAAGGATGTACAGTGACAGAGTTTGAGAAACTGATAGGAAAGTTTGAAAGAAATAATAGCTAGGCAAACTATTTACAAAAGAAGTTGTCACAATTTATCAACGTCTATCATTTTTTGTGGGAACACAGTAAGAACTAGTACTTGAAATTGCTATTAAAATCATAATACTACTAGATATTAATGCATTTGTGCATTTTCTAACAAAAGCAGAAAATACAAATCAAACATCTGGGCTTCAAGGTCTGCAGCATTCAAGCAAGGGACTTTGGTTCACTCCCTCTGTTGCTTTTAAGAGCTTGTTCTTACTTATTACCACTCTGAATACACATGTAAAGGAGCTTTGCTATATCCACTCACTGGTCCACTGAAGTGTATCTGTTTCCTCTATTAATTTTATACTGGGAAAACCACTCTGAAAAATGACCTTTTGCCTAGCCAATAAAGATTCAGAAAGTGTAAATTATAGCATATGGCAGTCGATTTGCTCAAGGGAGCATGGCGTTTACCATACCCAAAGCTGGGTCTGACACTTAAACAGTGGCACAGAACAGAAACCAGGTCTTAGAAATACAGAAATGAGAGCCTTTATTCATAATGATTCCTCCTATAGTGGTTGAAAATGACGAAAATAAAGACAGTTCAATTGAAAGTTCCATTAAACACAAAAGCCTGTTAGAGCACAATATCTGAAGTCTGATGGCATTCATTGTGTAAAATAAAATTGGCCTATTACAGTTCAGCTAAGATACTCTGTATGTGTTAAAATGGAAGCTGAAGAAACCAAGATTGTAATTGGCTACAAATAGTACCAAACATTAATAGCAATGACATAACAGCAATAAAATTTGCATGGAAGAAACTTCTGTTGATGGGGAGGGAGGAATACTATTCTCTGGTTTCACTTTTAGTTTTGAATATAAACAAACAGAAGGAATTCCATAGGATCCCAGTGCAAGCTTTCACTTCACTACCTTATAGTACTACAAAGACATTTTATACCATTGCTATGATAAAATTGTCTATCTGAAAGATGATACTTTACTGGACCCTTGCTAATTCTGTGTTGTGTGATATTGAAAGGTAGAGCATGTCAGCAGACTTAAGCTGAGGATGTGAACCTATGACCTAAGAAAGGAAAATACTCCGGAAGATATAAAATAACTTATTAGATGACCACCACCTAATAAAAAATCATGAGGATTTTTATAAACTATTTTAACTTCCAAGATTGTCTTGCCCTAAATGGAGCACTATTGATGAGAATGAGATAGATTATATATACTAGGCACAGGAAAATACTATACTGAAGCATCAACTCTATTAAGCCTTACTCGTACGGAAGCAAAGAATCTTTCTCTCTTGCCATAAAACACAGTGTATGGTATTTTATCTAGTCTATACACACGCACGCTAGATCTACAGCCTCCTATAGTATATCAGAAAGCATAAACCAGTGCAGTAATATGATGCCTTGTGCATTTTACCAATCAAACTTGGCAATGCTATAATTCTTCAACAGCTATGGAACATCTGCAGTTTTTTGATCTTTACTATGTTTCATTCCCATGATGCTTCTGTGTCTGTTCAGAGTACAAAAAGGTCAACCAGCCCATCTGGAATCCTCCCCATTCATCCATTCTTGCGTGCTGCTTCTCTTGCAAAAGGAGTTTCTGCCGAATTTGTCACTTCCACCTGTTCTGACAGGTTCTCCCTGTCTGACCTGGAGATAGCCCTTGGGGACATTAATCATATAACAGTCTGAGCTGTGAAAGAAACAAGGCTTGGCTGGATACTGTTACAGTCCCTGTCACCTACTAATCATGTCCTGTGACACAGAGGAGCTTAATCAGATGGTCAGGTTTCTCATTAATCATTGTGGCCTTACAATGAAACTCTTCTCAGGGAGATTAAAGTTTAGACGA
This sequence comes from Melanerpes formicivorus, assembly GCF_026170545.1. Lineage (NCBI taxonomy): Eukaryota > Metazoa > Chordata > Aves > Piciformes > Picidae > Melanerpes > Melanerpes formicivorus. Next base: position 15,210,280 of record NW_027142358.1, on the reverse strand, counting down.
TCTCCACTCATGTCCCTGTCCAATTGCCTAAATTTAGCTCAACTCTCAAGTACTGTAATTTAAGCTCCAATTCCTATTTCCTAAAATCCAAAGGTTGCTTTCAAGTTTCTTATTGTATCTGAGCACACAAAACTTTCCAAAGAGAAATAAATACACAGATACTTAGTAGGACAGATAGTTAAAGAAATAAATTTACTGATAAAGTACGTTATGAAAATTCTCAAGAAAATTTGCATATATGAGTGAAGATATATAAAGATAACTAAACCACTATAATAACATTATGGGAGCCAACTGTAAAAAAAAAAAAAAAAAAGAAGTCTATTCTAACAGACATTTGCTACAAGAAACATTAGCCCTCTTATTATATTTGATATTAAATCTATCACTACAGCTGACTAAAATAACTTTAGGAGGTAAAGAATAATTAAGGGTAATAACCCAATAATTCTAGAACAAGAAATGGCTATACCAAAACACCAAGCCATTTGGTTAAGCACTTCAAATCCCAGTCTTGTTTCCAATTTTCAGAAGGCAAATAAGCCCCAACACATATTCTGCTGTCTTGGCAAGTTGGCTTTGCACTTCCTCCCTCTGTTTACTTTCCCTGCACCATACAATTACAGGAAACACGTATAATTTTGCCTTCTAAATCATGAAACACACATACTTCATCAACACTGAAATCATCTCTCATCTTGGCTGGGGTTGTTGGAGATGTGAGTGGGATAAGACAGGATAGAAAAAGGAAGCTATAGTCACCATGTGATTAACACCGTCTCCTACCTGCCTGAACTTGACCTGACAGTTTATTCCAACAAAGTCAGCAAAGAAAGTCTCAGTTCAAGAGTTACTTAAAGGCATGTGCTTACTAGGTTCCCCAACAATACACCTCATCTGAAAGCTACCATAAAAGACCTACAATGCCGTCTGACTTAACTTCACAATGACGAGCTGAGGCCTGGGGTTTTTTGTTGTGTTTGTTTCTATTCAGTGATCCTCCATTGCTAGCCTAGAAATGACAGTAGGTGGAAACGCTATCTTTCATTACACAAAGTATAAATAGTGTAATCTATCAGCACTGTCAATCAAGATGATTGATTACAGGCTGTCATAGAGAAGAGTGACATATTAGAAAAGTTTTGTTAACAATGCCTATTGCTAGTCAGCCTGCCACAGAAGCTGGTGATTAATGTGTTGTCAGCCTGTAATCCCACACCCCTGGCTAATGAGGCAGGAATTTATCATCTTTACAGAGTGGCAGATGTCAGAAGGAAAGGAATCCAAGTGCTGGAAACAATATACTTTTTCTTACCACGCCTGACAAGTCTGACAGGCCTAAAAAACCACAAAGCAGCTTTGTGTAAGCACAAACTTAAAACGAGGAACTTTCATTTGGCATCTTTGCTTTAAACAGTGCTGCAAATCAGCCTCTATCCCTCAAAAAGGGCACAATAAAAAGCTCTATGAACTCTGAACCCATCCTTGACAACCAGGAAATCTCAGGAAAGGTTTCCATGGCAGGCAAACAGACAGCTTCCTTTGCGAAAGAGGCAGCAAGTAACTTTTAACTTTACCTGTGAACTTGTGAACTACTGCAGGACAAAAATTCTTCTGATCAGACTTCAGAATGTACCCTATTTCAATGGTTTATCAATGATGGTCTTAGGAAATAGCTCTCCAGAAAGTCCATACCAGTTCTGCATTACATATTCATGTTGGGAGGGAGGAACACATGACAGAGGATTGTGGAAATTCTGGAAGCTATTCCTGGAGAAAAATAGAATGTGACACAAGCATCTACACTGAGAGGCAGCTCTAGTACTTTGTACTCAAAATAGTTTTACATCTGACTGAAATATGCTCAGATTTGATAACTCTTCCTTCAGAGTACTTGAAAAATATTTGAAAGATTCTCTTTGAGTACTTGAAAACCACACAGACATGCTATGCCTTTGATATATGTATGTTACAGGAAATTCTCCATAGAACATTGGTGATCTGCTTAAGTTTGCTTCTCCAAAATTACAGTGTTCAAAATTCAGGTTTAAAGCAATGATTTCACTTTTGCCTTCAAGGCAACACTTTAAGGAAGGCTCATTTTTGTCTTTACTGCAGTAAAGACTATAAATTATGCTAAATAAGGGAAATACAGAGTAAAATTATCTGTTTAGTTAAAAAAAAATAAAAATCAGTGTCAGCAAATCTCAAGCAGCTTACACCACTACTGGCTGGCACTGTTAGATGTATTAAGAGGTTAAATCTTCTTGTTCTGAAATTTCTGATATGCTGCATAAGGGCTGTATTTTCCAAAAGATTATGTGCAGCTTAGGCTCCTGTCAATCAGTAAGGAAAAGGGGAAAATCGTCTGTTTTAAGTTTTGATTAATGTAATCCTTCTTCAAACACAGATACCTCCACTAATGCAAAAAAATGCAACACACAAAAAAAAATACCCCAAACAAAAAAAAAAAATCAACTATAAAGAGAGACAGCAATCAGGGAATAAAAACACTGCTTTCTGTCAACAGCACCCTTGGGCTAAAAACACAGCAAAACATTGAGAAATTTAATCTCCAAAAGGCAGCATTCTGGAGTTAAGACTTATTTAAGGTTTATGAGAGACTGGAACTTCCCACACTAGTCAATGAAAGAGAGGTTTACTGACCTATAATCTATGCACCCAGGAGGAGACCAAACCAAAACAAACAGCAATGCCATGAAAACCAGACCCTTCTGTGCCAACAACGGGATTCATGACAACTTCTGACCACTGTGGAAGGCAAAATGTCCCTGACAGCTACCTCAGTGTCAACAACAGAGCAGCATTTTCTCCTCCTTTTAAACCAAACCTCTCTGAAGGTGGTACTTGGAACTACAAACCAAGTAAAGTTTCATGTGATTTGACCTGTAAATGAGGACAGAAAAGCTGACTTTGAGCCCATAAGGTTTTGCATGCTTCAATACATACTAGTTAGCCATTTGAACTCCTGATAAACTGGAACAGCTATATACATTTTCTTCACTTTTAAAGGTAAAGTAAAAGGTAAGCCCTATGTCACAGTTAAGCACAGGTTTGCAGATGAATGACTCATTAACTAATAATGGGACTGCTATGGTGAGTTTTAACTTGCTTTGGGAGAGGGTAAGGTCAATGTGAATTTATGTTCCCTTTTCTCCTTTGAAAAATCCTGATAGACTCAGTACAGACATTTCAGACCATATTAGTATAAGGCAGTACAGATATCCCAGACATCTCCTGACTGGTGGAGTTCTTCCTCAAACCAGTAACAACTTCATGTGATTTTCACTTCTCAGCCAGTTAATGGGAAAATATATCTCCTGAATCTGCATAATTCAAAATGTAATTAAACATTCCAGTTCTAGCTGGAAAGCCTATTTCTTCTGGGGATTAGCTCAGACTCATTACTTTGGTATGTACTGACCTTTATTCCCCTTGTCAGCCTGTTGGCAAACTATGACACTCTACAGACTTCTTTGTAAAGAACCCACTTTCCAGTGCCCCATGGTTTTTTGGGCTTGTGAACCAGGTCAGTGTGAAAAATTCTTTCTCAGTTCCACAACAATCATAAAATTTCACTAATTCACCCCAGTTTCTATCTTGAAAACCCTTCATTCAGATGACTAGGAAACAAGGACAAGGTTAACTTTGGAAGACGTCAACAGAACTATTTACAATATGTCATGGTAATGTTCTGTATTAGGGCCATAATATTCAATGCTACATGGCATTAGTCCAAAAGCCTGTAGTTGTCAGAAATCTTGTTCAAAAATATTATACACTTAAAAAAATATAAAGAAAGAATCTAACTGTACACACAAATTTCAAATTCTCCCATGGTCAATATACTAAATGTTAAATTCATTGGGAAAGGAATTGCCACTTCTCTTCCATGTTTACACAGCTCCCAGAATGGAAGAATTTGAAGAGTGGCAATGATATTCACTATTCAAGAAATAATATTTATCGATGTTACAACTGTAGGTGCCTCTCCACAATGGAAATATGCCTTTTTAAAAGTAAAATTGCATACACTGCTTTTTGCTACATCTCAAAGACATAGCTATTATTAAATTTCATTCCACTCCTGTAGCCAATACCTGCACAAATTAATTCTTAAAGCAGTTAATTCTAATAGCATCTATTATAATTATAACAGCAAAGCAATTTCAGTCAATGAAAAAGAATTTATCTATTTCTGTGTCTTAATACTGTCTTTAGAATGTAGACCAATAAAAGAAATTATAACATGTTTATTAGCATGCTTTATGGAGTTTGGATCTAATAATGATGAAAGTAGGAGCGTAATGTCTTTTTCTGAAGCTATGTTATTATTTTGGTCAAATATTGTTTACATTAAATAAATCCAATTTACCAAACTTTGACATGTTTTCACAACTGTATGTAATATGACTTTTAAATGAACTTTCTGTAGTCTAAGATCTCTGGTTTCTAGCCTACATTTCTAGATTCTTGCATTGCACCAAATATCTTGTCAGTGGCATAAATCACATTCTCTAAGAGGTTTCCAATAACATAAATAATGACTGTAATTTCAAGTTGTTCATTAATACCTTCAAATAGTCTATACCTATCAAATACTGGTTTGACTTTCTTGCCAGGTGCAGCGCTTTGTCAAGAAAATAGCAATCTCCAAATTAAGATTAGGTAAAGCAATTCCTTAATGCTGCTATTTCCTTGTTAAGTTTATTTTAGTAAGTTTAATAAATGGAGTATAAATTAGGATTTCATCATCCTAAAGCACCAGAGATTTATTGTAAAATAACCCTTAATAAATCCAAACTGTCTCCTATAAGTTGATATACTTTTTAGGGCACACTGCAATCATACCTGTACTGTCAAATATATTGTGTGGATTTTTTTCATTCTGTCTAGCAAACATGAAGCAAATCTATGCCATACTTTCAGGGGTTTCAACACAATACCTACAAAGCATTCCCAGGTTTCACTGATTTTTCTGGGAACCACCAATGACTAGTGCTTGGACAACTTTAGACATAAGATATCAAGTAAAACTCAACATTGCTCTTAAAATCTTGGGTTCTGAAAAGACTGCACAGTCCACACTTTGGAGGATAAACCCGGAAAGAAATGAATTTCTGGAGCATCTGCAAGAACAATGCAAGATGGAAGAACAACTTTTTCTATAAGAACTATCCACCATTTCTTTAATCATTACCATGAAGCCACTCCTACTGAAATTAGCCCTTTTCCACTTTCATATAGCTTTTCTTAAAACGTTTGTCCCACTCCCAACTTTGGTATAGGATAACATTAATCACAATTAGCCCGCCACTGGAAAAAGAATATTCTGATTTACTATGATCTCCATCATTACAGACATTGAGACACATGCCACACAAGACTTCTAGTAACTCCTCAGGCAGATAGAAACAAAACTCCCACTGAATTGGAGTGGGTATTGAAAAATCTGTGTTGGATTCCTAACCCTACCAAAATACTTCTTCAAATCTGCTTGTTTTTTCACTGTTGCTCAGCTTTGCAGTTCTATCTTCAGTACACTGTGTAAGCTGAGAAAAAATATGTTCCAGACTGATTTAAAAGTCTAAATTCACCAATGCTTCCAACAGTACACCAATTGCCCTATAGACTCTGATGTGCTGAAACTAGATACAAATCTTAAAGTCAAATGGAGTTTTGAGAACCAACTGGCTTTTGAGTGAGAATGGAAGGAATTAGGAACTCTGGGTAATTTCAGCAATTTATTTCCTTTTTTTTTTTAAAAAAAAAAAAAAAAATCCTCCAGATTTCTCCAAAAGCTTATTCAACTGTAGCTTTGTCACAATATTTATTCTTACCACTTTAATGTTTCTATTTAATTACAATGACATGGTTAGTAAAAAAAACTGTTTGTCCTTCATACAGGTACCTGATAATGCAAAATTATTTCAACAATACAGGAATCTTTCATATGTATGTGTATATTTTTATGGAAAATATTATTTCTGCTGTCCATTTTGTATCCAGCTGTGACCGTTTGAGGCTGTACCCTTAAGAAAGGGAATATGGTGGACGGAAGTTGGTAAACGGAAGGAATAATCTAAACTAATTTCATTGGGAGAGTGGGAGGAAGCACCTTCGGAACTGGGAGTGAACTGGACATTTCCAGCACTTCTCTGTCAGTCTTGCTTCTGCCTTTTCTTCGTGCAGCAGCTCTGTCTTGTGCTGGGCTTTCTGCCAAGGCCTCGGCCTTGAAAACAAGATACCAGGCCTGTATTAACTCCCTTCCAATTAACAAGAACTGCTTCTAACATTTTTTTTTTCCTCTCTTCTCTCTCTCTTTCTATCCCACTCTGGGGAAAGGGGGGGAGAGAGGGGAGAGCGGAGGTGGGGAACCCCCTCTCTGGCGAGGGGGGTTACTCTCATTTCTGTGTTACTCTGTTGTATATCTTTGTATATATTGTAGATATTGTAAATTTGTAAATATCCCCCTGCAAATCCTACATTGCTTTGTAAATATAGCTCCACTGCCTTGCTAATTCAGCTTGTGAGTTTTTTTTTCCCTTTCCCTTCAAGTTTCTTTCCTTTTGCCTTACAAGGGGGAAGGGAGGAGGCTTCTTGACCTTACCCTTCCACCCACCACACCAACCTTCTAAGAATTTTAAAGTTTTTATCAAAATAGTTCTAATTTCCCCATTATTAGTTCAGAAACAAGTCAACATGCATTCAAGAGAGGCAAGGAAAATATACATATTTTCCTCCCAGTTTGTAAAGTCTACCAGGTCTAGACATAAAGAACCCTCCAAAGTAGCTTCAGAGAGAAGGGCTAAGGAGGAAAGCCCTTGAAATACTGCAGTCAAAGGGAATAATAAACATAGCATTTATTTTATATGGCTGAAGTCCAACAGAGGAAACATGAAAAATAAATACAGATAATACTAAACACACCTTCCTAAAAAATGTATGGAATGCACCAGAAAAGAGGCATAAAACTAACATATAAAATACCAAAGAGAAATTCATTAAGACAAGTAACCTAATTGCTTTTCAGATAACACCTAAATCTATGCCAAGAGTCTGGAACAAGGGAGAGAAGGTGGGGGGGAATAGGAACCATTCTTACTGTTTTGGTTTTTTGGGGTTTGTTTGCTTGGTTTGGAGTTTTTTGTTTGGTTTTTGTTTGTTGTGTTGTTTTTTTTTCCCATTGGTTTTAGGTTTGTGGGGTCTTTTTGGCTGGTTGGTTTTTAGTTTGGTTGGTTGGTTTGTTTGTTTTTCAAAATAATGTTGGTCTCTTTATTAGATCCACTTCAGAGGTTCTACGTGTTTTTCTGTAAAGACAAGATTAAGTCAAATGCAACTGTCTATCCGTCCTCACTCTGACTTAATTTTGATTATATATTTTCCAAGGTCTTCATTCTAAGGACAATTCATTTACAGTGCTATCCATTTCTATAAATTATCTTCTATCTTTACCCAGAAAGTGGATGTATTGTTAAACTTCAGGAGGTATTCCACCTCTTTAGGCCCTTTAAGCTACATGAATCTGAGGGCTATGATGCTATACTGAGTTTGGATATGCAAAATGGCAAGTCATAGATGTGAATGGAGGTTTAGAAAGTTCTAATTGCTGCTTCTCAGATAAAATCAGAACTCGACTGCACACATACTCATTCTTTGTTTCATTTATGGGAACATTGAACTAAAAGATTCAACCTAGGATCAAGATCAGCATGCACCTCTTCCCAGGAGGAAGGTCACTGTGTTTATGCAAATGGCCTCTGAACTCAGGCAAGCATTAGTGCTGCTATTCCTGCTTCCCAAATAAAGTCAGCAGAATGACCATTCTGTTATACCTGAGTCTTTATACCAGCCTAGTTTAGAACAAAACATAGCAGAGGAGGCATGGGGGCAGAAGAAACATTTTCTGCTGGGTAGCAAAAATGATTGCTTCTCAGCTATGACTAGCACACACACATTCACCTTCTGCTCCAGTGGTATTTAAACATAAGACACTCAAGTGCTAGCATCTGTCTTGTATGAGTCTCCTGCCGTCCTGTGAAAACTCATGCCTGCAATCAGGTAAGATTAGCCAGAACAGCAGAGAGCAACAGGGGCATGTAAACAGGCACTGCTGAGAGGCAATGTTTATGGCAGAATCCCAGTCAGCAGGACCCATCTCCCAGGAACAGCTTAGAGGCTAAATGTGAAGCTTAAAAATCGAAACTCAGATGAAACCCAAATCAAAACTACTATGTAGGCATAGCCAAAATTGTCCTTGTTAGAGAAACTAGAGATATTGTGATTTTACCCAGCAAAGTGAAAGCTGACTCTTGAGTTGAGAATCTGGAGCACTGTAAAGATAGTAAGTATCTTCAGAACATAAACGACAGATTTGAAGAGCTATGTAGATTCCAGGTGTCTTGTCATGTACTCACAAATGCAGAAATTCTCAGTAGCCATTCCACATTTCCCAGCAGCATGGATGTATAAGAGTTTAAGAGCACCAACATAAAATGAATTCTTACCAGTTCCTGCATCTGTGTATAATATAAATATTATAAAGCATTAGAGAAGTAACAACTTAGTCCCAAACATATAGAAAAAAAAAAAAAAAAAGGCAGATTTCCCACAGAAGTTGAAGTTTTCATTCAAAACCCAGCTACTCTGTATGACTTCTGCCTTGCTCTTCTAGCCAGAGGATATATTTTTTAACTGTGAATATGCATATGTGTATGTATACAAGTATTTTTTTCTCCTTGACGTTTTAAATCTCTAACCAGCCTCAGAGATTTAAGAAATAAAGTAACAACCATAAAAATTGAATCCATTAAAGGTAAATGGTCAAAGAGAGAATGTGCTGTTAAGAATTTCTTTCCCATGCTGCTCACTTCATAAATCATAGGACTTGTCAGCCATGTCCTGAGAAAGTTTAAGGCTGCTCTGACTTGGGACTCTCTAAAGAAGACTGTAGGCATTTCAACAATAACACAACACTCTGATTCACTGAAATAGGAGGAAGAAGCCTGAAAGAATCCTGTATTTTGCCATTGGAATGTGGCTGCTCTTTCAAGACAGATATACATTCCAGTTTGTAGTCCACACTTTAGGCCATAAGGCATCAACAGCCAATGAGTGTAAAGTACAGGCCCAAGAAACAGACTTGTAGTTAACAAGTCAAAACTACTGCTACTTGGAAAACTATAGGATTCATTGGCATTGACAGTTTCATGGAATAATTAGAAGATAATTTAGTGGTGCACTAGATGCTACTATATAGCAAGTTGCAATCTACTTCATCTGAACACAAATTTTATAAGCACACAAAGAGACATCCCCACAAATAATTCAATGGAAGCTGAACTACCACGCAATTCATCTTCCTTGGAGATACCTGAGATAAAAGAAGAAAAATGGTAATGGAAGTCATTCTTAAATTACTGCTTTTTTGCTGTTTGTTTTTTTTTCCATAGCTTAAATCAAACTAGGCTTCATTGCTGAAATTATGAAGTTCTGGTTTTGTTTATGGTATTCAAAATATGGACATGTCCTCTCTCTGCCTGACAAAGGGAGAAAATAGGCTAATCAACCTGTTCTCTCTTGCTATACACTACACCTTTACTTGTCATAAATACGAAACACACATTACCAGTCTATTTGTGGGTAAAAAGATGTGCTTAACAATTTGACTTTTCATATTCCAAGACTTATAATTTATCCTATTTCACATTCCTTTTCTTCTTAACTGTGGGGCTAGATACCTCATTTAGCTGATGAAAGTCTGGGGAGGGGTTTTAATGGAAATTCTGTATCTTTCTTGGTAAAAATAATCTTTTACTTTATATGTTCCTATAAACTTTGGAAAACAGTTAATGGTTTTCCATTTCAACATCAGCATCTTTTTTATTACACATTTCTAGCAAGCATCTTTACATGTATGGTTTACCTATATAACATTTTACTATTTTATTTTTTTGATCTTTTTCACCATGTGTACCTATTTTGTGGTTTGGGGTTTTTGGGGGGTATAAAAATGTTTTGGGTCAAAATCATAAATTATTTCTTATTAGTATATATAAAGCTTTTTCACTACGAACATAACTGAAATCATGAGAAGCCTAACTATAATGTTTTTAAATTAGGTATGAAAATTTCAATTCCATAATAGGTGCAGGCAGCATATTCCTTCAAAACCAGTGATATCCAACTATCTGCCAAGACCTGGCCACTGTGAGTCAATTCTAGCTTGAATAATAGCAGGCTTTTTCTGAAACCCATTGCTGCTCTGCAGTCTGATCTTAATTGGGAAAGCAACTTTAATTATTTCCCTCCTGAGTTGGAATTCAGACTATTCACATATCCTAGAATAGTAATTCTGGAAGTTGACTCCCACTGAACCTCCATGTTGCCAGTGACCCATCACAGTTTACTAAGATCATCACCAGTTAAAACAGACTGCCTATAATAAGCATAGCAGGTTTTACTCAAGTGATTTACAGCCAGGCTTATGGGAAATTATTTTCTACTACAGTCATCCTAGAATAAGTCTTCTGATGAACAATAGCTCTTCAATTCAGGAGCATTATTTCCAGATACCTTACCTACTTCACGAAGAAATTATGAGGCTTGCACAGGAAATAAGTTGTAAAAGTACTTAAACTATTATTTAGCAGCCTGTGCAATAGTTTAAACATTTTAAATATTGTTAAGCAAAATTAATGTTTAAAATATTCCTTGTGAAATGTAAATAAATTCAAGAATTTTATGCCTAAAATGCCACTATAAATCTATCTTGTATCATGCCAAAATTCTACTTTCTTTTGACATTTAGCAAACCCCGTTCATAACCACTATCAGCTCTGAAAGGATTCAGTCATACAATTGTTTGAATAACTAATACAGCTACTCAGTTATGACTTTTACTAGGACAGAAAAAATACACTCTTACAACAATACCATCTGACAATTGGGTGATTACTTGAAATTTTCAGTATTAACAGAAAATATACATTCAGGGATATCTTAACAAACTATACATTTAAATAATTGCTATTTGCAGTATCACTTTTATTGTACTTCCCCCCCCCCCCCCAACACAACTATCCTCAGGCCACCACAAACCATTGTTATTCAGTAAAACTGTTATGCAATCACTGTAAAGGCAAGTTCATTTTTCTAAAGTATACACAACACAAAATCTAAACCCAACATTTTAAGCAGTTAATATGATTGATTATTTATCACCTTATACATAAATAAAAATAACCTGGAGTTCCTGGCTTACCCAATACAGATGGATTTCCTGGAAATAGGAGGTGTTTTGTGCTTGGTTACTCTGATGAAACTTAATCATAAGCAGAAAAAAAAGAAAAATTAAGGAAAGTATCTCACAAAAGGTAATCTGTGGGAGATAAAGTCACTGAAGAAATGTTTAGGAAAAGTGACACACTTAAGGGATTAAAGAGAAACTATTGTAATAACATTACGCCAAGTGAAAAATCACATTTTAGTAATGTAAGTGTACACTAAAGTATCGTCTTTCCTTTTAATAATGGATAGAAGGGTCTTTTAGTCTTAAAATCTGAAGATTATGAAGAAACTTTGAATCTAAAGGAGACATTCTATGGGATTTAAAAAATCTTCAACAGCTACAGAGGTACACAAATATGAGACAATCTTTGAACTGGAAATGTTTGAGGATATTCTTTCCTGTCACTTCATATTTTTTGAGAAGTCTTTGACAAAAGCCAATCATTGATGCTTACTCATTCCATTTTTCACATTTATATTCTTGTTTGTATTTGAAAAATAACAGATGTAAATACTTTTTAAGTGGCAAATTAAAAAAATAAAAATAAAAAAGGGCTGAAAAACTCATTACATTTAAGAATCCACACATGATGATGAGATATTAATCCTTTTACCTCTTGATCTATCATTTGGAATTTATCACCAGATCTGTAATAGGCAAGATCCCATTACAACACTCTAATATCCATGTTATTGACAATATTCATATCTATACATTGCTTGAACAATATGCTTTATCTCCTCTTTACAATGCTACCTGTCCAGTGCATCTCAAAATATGTGAGTTCATTTAACTGTCTTGAAATCCCACTAATTTTGACATTTAGAACCAACAGCCAGTGCTGATTCTCCAAAAGAGAATCTAACCTATATAATCAAAATTTACTGATCTCTTTTCACATGCACTAAAAGACTTGGGGCCATTATAAATGTCTTAACATTGCACATATTTAGGATACATCAAAGTTTTATCACAGTCATTATAAAAATGTCGCTTCAAACAATTTTTACACTAATAAGATGGTCTTCAATTGAATAAATTGCATTTACAGAATGATTACCACTGTTACACTTAGTTCACAGGTTAGTACAGTGATGGATGACATGCAGGGGAAAAAATGAATGCATGATTCGACTTTACAGTTTGTAACTGTAACCAGGTTGATTTAAGTCATAAGTAAAAGTTGAACCGTCAAATCTACCTGGAAGATATGAGGTAATATAAATTTCACTTGGCTTCCAAAGTGCACAAACACACACCACACTGTTATTTATGCAGATAGGATAATACATTCTCTTAGCCCACATTGCAACATGTTTTGTCTCAAATTAGCCAGTAAATCACTATTGTAGAAGCTATTAACAATCATAAAGCCTCTTGGAGTTTTACAAGGTGTTCATAATGGGCATTCCATATAATTTATCTGAAAAACACAACTCGGCTCTTCAAACACAAGTTATCTGTGGATGTGGGGCTTGCTTGTTATCTTTGAGATGCTATTTAAAACTAAACCTTTCTTAATTTTGGTCAGCAAATACAGTGATAAAACACAACACTCACGAAGTTTCTATTAAAAATGTGTTCCCTTTCGAGAAATGAAGTATACACAGAAATGCTATATCTTAAATGAAACTTAAAAGAGGATTCAATACTAGATAGTTAAATTCACCCAGAAGTACTTTAAAACAGGCATAATCAGTTGTGATTACCAGCTATCTCAAACTGGAGAAGAAGTTCTTGAGAAGACACAATTAGTTAACTAAAGTGGTATTTATTGAATTCCAATAGACAAAAGTCCCTGACTTTCACAAATGTGTGCATCAACTGTTGAAGAGGAGACGTAACACTTCTTTAACTGAATTTTGTTGGTTTCAGATAGGGCTCTCCTGTGCAACTTATCTGGAATGGGAACTTTTTCATTATCTAAAATTTTCATAACTTTACTCAAGATTATGTACTTTTCTTACCCACTAGGTAAGTGAACTGCTTTACACTTTTAGCTTTTCCCCATTCAATTAATGTTGAGTCTTATTTTACCTTTTTTTTTTTTTTTGGCGGGGGGGGGGGGGGGGGGGGTGGGGGTGGTGAGCACAGGAAGGGGGTTGTGACTTTTTTCCAGCATTTCTGCTTAAAGCAACTTACAGGCATGTTAATTTCAACAAAAAGGGATAGTGTCCTTTACTGTTTCCATTTGCTTCCTCTCCACAGCTATAGTCTGCTCTCACTTTTCAAGAGCAGCTGTTGCAGTTCTACTCTAGTCTACTCATTACTTACCAAAGTTCAGACTTTAAATAACAGAAAAACAGATTATTTTCTCTGTACAAACTCAATTGCTGTGTTTTAGAGTCAGTTAAAGATGAGAGAGAATTAGAAAAATAACACTTCTTTCACTAGGAAGAACCCAGAGGTATGATTGCAAACTACAATTATTCAGAAAATGAAATTAATGTCAATAAATTCAAAGTTAAAAATCTTACACTTGCTACTTTGAGACTTACTGCCTCTAATGATCTTAACTCAGAGAACTGAGTATGAATGAAAAGGCAGGGAGAGGGGAAGCCCAGGAACCAAGAAATGAGTCAAAACCTGTAGTTGGTAGTTTCAGAATTGTCTGCAAGATCTTCATACAAAAAACCCAAACACACAAACAAACTCCCTTAATACAACAATGTCTTTTCCAAAACAAATTACATCAGAAAACTATTTCTTTGAATAGCGCAGAAGAGAAAGCATGAAATCCCTTCCCCACTGATAATGCAAATTGTTTCTAGACAACGCATGAAGGCAGGATTTTACTACAGATACAAAGTAGGGGCCCTTCAAGCCAGGCCCGGAAGTTCAGCCATAGGCTGTGTGTTTGCTTTATTTCCACCTCGGCAAAGTTCTACTAACTAAAATTATCCTGCCATTGCAACATTATAGATGAGAAAATGATACAGTAGCAATTTACGCTCTTCTCCATCTCAAGATCAAGTAGCTACCATTTTCAATTTACATGGTATATTAGTATTTGATTAATCTATGTCTTTAAGAGAGCATATGAAAGAATAATATTTCCTGCCATACTAACCAGATATATCAGGCATGCAGCTAAACACTATCCCTGGAAATGCAGTGTTTTCATTGTTATTGTCAATACACATATTGGAAAAGACTACTCTCATTTTCAGGTAACTATAGTATAGGCAAAATCTTCAGCTGAACTTTTTCTCCACATATAAGCCAAAAGACAGTGTCTGAGTTTTCAAATTTGCAATAGCTAGTCTACCTACAAACAATATTTTGAAATCAGCTGACTGAAAATAAACTTGAATTCCACAAACATTCTTTGGGATTACTGGACAGTCTACATTGTAATATAAGGGCTTTCCAGCTGTAAAACTGCAAAGAATATTAGACATGTGCTTTGTTCTTCCAGATTGCACCAGCCCCCATGTTAACTTCACTGTACCAGCATTACGCAAGACTTACAGGCTTAAATAGTGCATTTTAGGATTAATTAAAGCTCCATAAATTTTCAGTAGTCCTACTATGACACTGCTTCAGCCAGCGAACACTGGTTTCCCCTGCATTTTGGGCAGAAGGTAGAAGACATGGCTGTAAAGGACAAGACAACCACCAGCTCTGTACACAGAAGTTTTTAAAAGCCAAACTATATTCCACTAGCAAATAAAAAAAATAGACTTCGCACTTGTCAAAATATGACCTCAAGAGGACAAACCATGTAAGCTCTCTACCCACAACATACCTATTCATTTCTTCTTGGGGGGAGGTGGAAGAGAGAGTGAAGCAAGAGTACTTCATGTAAACAACAGTTCTTCGTAAGTTCTCTCCAGAGAAACCCGTAAATATATGGGGCGAAAAAAATACCTCAACACAATGTTCCTGTTGCCTTGAAATGAAGAAGTCACTATGAAAAATAATTTCTTGTTTCATGTTCAAAAACAAATCAGGAAACTAAAATCCATTCTATTAATTTCCTTACTTTGCAACTATCCATGGCTTTTGCAGCAATGCTTCCCAGAAAGTTAGGTGTGTCCTTTACTGAGAAAGCACATGCCATTCTGGCCTGGAACACAAACTCAGTTTAAAACATTTTTCTATTCACAATCTGAATTATTTTCTCAGCATGTATGAATTCTCTACTGCCAGAAATAAATAGCAAAAAGTAGTGTACTGCCATCAGAAAATTACCATTATAGCTGTTGTTGAAAATCTTGTCAGTGAAATATTTATATTTAGAGAATGATTGTTTTGTTGTTTTGAAACTAAAATCACATGTACGAGCGTTTTATTGAGTACTGCTTTAGAAAGACCATCTGACATGGTAAAAGTTTATGTTTCTCTTGCTCACACTGACACTGCTCCTTCGGAACAGGATGAAAAGTGGATTCAAAGGTTTCCTTTATATGAAAGAAGAATTTTGTACCACACGTGCAGTGCCTCGTCCTGTTGTAGCATTCCATCTTTGAAAAACTACAGAGATCTTTGACTCATTATTTAGAAGTAAATAGCACTGTAGATTTTTATTCAGACCATAAACACACAAAAAATCATCACATCACAGGAACGGTAGAAGTTGAGGAAAATTGTACAGAAGCAACATAGTTATACATTTGAGAAGAACTTAGGCAACAGATTAATATTGTGGCCTGTTAGATATCTCTGCAATAATGTACAATATGAAACAAAGCACAAAGCTCTGCCAAAATGCATGCAAAGTAAGTTCCCCAAGAATAGCACTAAGACCCAGCAGCACAAATATTTTATGCTTTATGTTCAACAATCCAATGGACTTAACTTGTAGCTAACTACAAAACTATTTCAAACTAAGAAGGGATATTCTTCCACAGAACTGCATACAGGTTCTTCCAGTTTGTGCTTGACAGGCTTACAAAGAACAGATAGAACAGGAAGTTTCCTTGCTTCTACCACTGTTCTTTTTCCTAGAAAGGCTACTTCTCTGGTGTTAGTACCCCTACCTTCCAATTTAAAGCAAACTTTTAGATCCCATTTTCTGTTGGCAGCTAATGAAAATAATAGGCTGACTGATTACTTATATGTAAATATTATACATAACTTTCCACTCATTGACTATGCTTAGTGGAAATGCTATATGCCTATGCTTTGGAAAATAACAGAAGTAATACAAAGGGAAAACTATTATTGTCACAGAGATGTAAAATCTTACAGTGAGAGTCTCAAGCCACAGTCTGATGGAAAAAAACCAGCAGTAAAAAACCAGCAGAATACAATAATAAAAGACTACAACAACCCCCACGCTTGTGCTAGAGTGTATCTCCTCTCCTTGCTTACAAGAATTACCAGTTAAACTCAGTCGCATTCACATAACACCACTGGAGCAGGATCCTTACTCCACAGCATGACTGGATATACCTTTGTATTATTTCAGTAAAATGTTTTACTTCCTAATTCATGTATTTTCTGAATGTATTCACACTAACTATTCTTTTGATAAAACCCCCCAGAATTAACTTTAATAGCGCTTCTTCAGCTAAAGCTGCATGACTGGGTGGCAAACACAAATGAGCCTTCTTCAGCAAAATCTAGTCTTCTAAAGAATTGTAAGTGGAAAAAAAACATTAGCAGTTCAGCACTGCATCTAGGGTTAAATGTGTATTTGTGATAAACTCATCAAATAGTCTAAAAACTACACCCATTGAAAGTTCCTATTTGGGCTGATTTGCTTTCCAAATCATAGAAACAGCATAGTTGTGTACAATCTTTAAACAAGTACAACCACAGAGAAATGCTGAGAGATTTAAGAGAAATAAAGGCATGATCGGCTAGCATGTAATCTTCTTTTCTCTTATTCTCCTCCCTATAGCTGCATTAAATTGCCTGTTGAGAACAATAACATATTTGTGCTTTTATAGGTAGAATGATTTGTATTATGTAAAGATTTGGCTAACAGAGTAAAGATGCATTCACACTGAGTTGGATTACATGCTGTTAATAATTTTCTGGATCCTCCAGGGGACTCATAATTCTGGAGGGCTACAGATTAGCATTTGAATATATGCTTTGTAATACATCTCAAAGCAGATTTTTTAAATTTACTTTTTGCCATTTTTCTAGAACCAAGCTAACCAGAAATCAAATCATTGAAACTACTGTGGAGGAAAAAAATACACCACAATCAAGTTTTTATTCCCCACTTCCACACACTCCTAAAAGTACATAGGAAATGCTTAGTTTTTTTCCTAATACCCATGACATTTCAATAGCTTTCATTAGAATGTCAGACTACCTAAAATATGGGATCATATAGCACTGTTCTATGTACATTGAATATATATGTAACCCAGCAAGTAAACCAAAATCTGCTGTTCTAAGTATCCAACGCTATCTAGACAGCTGGTTTTGCTCTGGGCTAGCTTCTGTTTCTAGAAGTAATTATTAAATACATTCTTCTAACAAAATTAATTAAATAGCTCACATTTCAAAGAAATACCCCTCCAAATGTGCTAACTTACTTTCGTTATGGAGCTTAAACTTCATGTAGACCAGAACCCAGTATTTCTGTTCTCATGAAATCGTGAACTTGCGTGGCCAAAATCCTTTTTAAACTCTCTATGTCTTTGCATCTTTTTTTTAAATGCTTAGTATTTCAGAACAGTCTTAAAGTCTTGCAGATTATATTCTCATACAAATTCAACTGGGAAGCATACTATAGTGTTTCTTATGTAATAAATTATTTTTCTTAGCATTACAATGCTCACCTAACAAGTACAAGTTCACTGGACAAAATATACTTTTCATGACCTTTGGTTCTCAATTATATTCAGTTGTCTGGTCCCCCTTGCTTACAGTGCAAACAAAGACTGATAAACCCACGTTGGCTGCATGTATTTATTACATTACAACACAGCTGCCAACTGTCTAACTGTTCTAATAAAAAACTATTTTCTAAGGTTTATGTTTTATTGCATGTAACTCCCTTATTGGTTAGCGTTTTGGAGTTGTGGAAAAGGTTATGAATTTAGAAACTGACTGCATTCATATCATATTTAAAACCTAATGCTATTTTATTAAAGACATATGGGCCTCCAAAGTACACATATTAAATGTCATGTAAGAAAAGTAGCAGTTTAAATCATGGTCAAATTCATTTTTGACATGACTCCTGAGGCTTCCCAAGATCTGAACTATTTCTTTGTAAATCTGGCAGTTTAACCACACTCATAAATCACTTTCAAAGCATATTATTTCTTAATTTTACTGCATTAGAGAGCATTTGGCCTACACAGGGAACTGTTTGTAACTGTTATGTGAACAAAGTTGTATATTTTGTCTTATAATGTGGGAATTCAAAAAAGTCTTAATTTCTCAATCCTGAATTTACTTCTTATTTTAACACAAATGATACACCGCCTAATGCAAGTTGCCAGAGTAAGATGTTTAAGATAGATTGCTGTATTGATGTTACAGAAAACTTCATCTCCTTCTGCTTCAAGCTCATAAATTAGAAACACAAAGGCAACTGTTAACTTAATCATTAAGCAAATATCCCACAGGTTCTTTTACAAGAAAGAATGCCTAAGGTTTTCAAGCCCCACCAAGGTTGAAAGAGAAATGAATCATCTTTGGACAATGCATATGCGTTTACTAGGCACCTATATGACATTTGATACCGAACTGAAGCATACCTTAAATACAGTTAAATATTAAATGCACATAACTTAAAGATAGAGGCCTTGGCCACTAAAGTTACAAGAATAGCTCCGAAATAGATCATTCACAAAATAGCAATGCTATTTTTCAAACATGACTGAAATTTTCTTTATCAAAGAAGTTTCTAGTGGTAGAGTTAATTACAATTTGTGTGTTTTCCTACAAATATTTTGTCCTTGGAGGATGTGAATAACAAAGATAAATTAAGCCAACAATTTACTGCAAAAGCTTTGTACTCACTAGTTCCTTCCAACAGTACACGAGTCCTCAGTCACAAATGTTTTGGGGCTCTTTACTCACAAAATAAACCACCTCATTTTCCCTAAAACAAGGATGCATAACCAAAGTCACTGATGAATGTTTTATGTCAACTCCATTGTCTGCAAGTTGAGCAAAGATGCTCCTTACTCAAAGATTTCAAGACAGTTAAAATATTGGTCTGTAAGGCACACAGGAAAAAAATATTAAAAGAAAAAAATAAAACTCAAAGTTCAGAGAAATCACAACATGTGATTTCAGTGGAAGATATCAGATGAGTGTTAAAGGCTGCTTCCATTAGGGTAAGTTTGTGTATGCCTTTTACCTAGATCAATAAAGATTCCAGGTGTTGAAACTCACTCTAGGAAGACTCTTCCACTGCCCCTAAAGCCAACTGAAAATCTGTTGTTTTGTTCAAAACCGGGTAAGATTTGCAGTGGCCAGACTGCTTAGGGCAAGCTATAATTAGCACTGTGTTCAGCAACCAGGCACAAAATTCAGTAGAACTATTCTCCCTATATTTTAACACAATGAGGTTAGCATCAGCTTCAACTAAGATTCAGGAACTGAAATCAGAATCTGTAAGCTCAATATGCTTTTAAGGGGGAAGATGAAACAATACTGCATCCTTCTTTAACAAAGGGAACAATTTTAGAAACTCATTAGGCAATAAAGTTCAGGATTTGTTACAAAATGCCCCTTTGGCATATACATTTTTGGTAAGGGTAGAGACAAGGGGAGAAATGTTAGTCTTTCTCCGAAAACAAATTATTAATTCTTTTTCCTGAAATAACTCTCAAGTCAGCTACAAATTGGTCCTGTTCCTAGTCATTAATGAAGAGACAATGACTGATATGCCTGAGCCTTTAGGATGTGACCTCATCACTCCAAGCCCTTTGTGCTTCTTGGACCATACTCTGGCTGACATTAGTATGGGGGAGGATTATTATTATTATGCTCTCTCTGGTGTTTGTGACATGTCAATATTTTGCAGAACACAGTCTCTCTTTTAGCACAACAGGAAAGGCAGGATTCAGCTGCTTAAACACAAGCTTCTCCTGCCATTTTAGCCATCCTACAGTATCTGGGCCCATCCTCCCATGGTGCCTCCAGAAAAGCTTGCATCTCCTGTACATTCTTATCTGTCATCACTACAGGGACCTGATGTGAAACAGCACTGGACTGTTATTTTTCTTTTGTGCTTGTGTTGTTTCCAAAGATATATTAGCCAATACCAGATGCATTCATTCTTACCTTCCGTTTTGCTCCTGTCCTATCATTTCTTTCATCTAATTTGACTATGGTAGTGCTAAAAGCAATCTAGCATTCATTGCACAACAAGACACTATGTGATGTGCTTGCAACACGTTTTATATGACAAAGACATGATCCTTTATCCTCCAATATAATTTAGGTCTTCACACCTGAACTTCTATTCTGCAGACTGTTGTAAACTATACCTTTTGACCACAATCACAATGACATCAAAATGAAAGAAGATAAAATCAGTTTCTGTAGAATTAGGGACTAAAGTGTTATCACAGGCGTCACTAAAAATGTCATTGCTCTACCAAAAACTATTTTGCTAATTTCAAGAAAAAACAAAGAATACTAGAGGAATAAACACTTGCAGAGAATGGCATGTGGAAGGGACTCTATTTGTTATTTTTTATTTACTTCTTTGGTTTAGATATAGAAACTTCATATTATAAAGTTGTCAACTACATCAGGAAGCAAAGTTTCTTGAATTATTTACATTAATGAAGCAATGTAGTACTTCAAGGCAGAAAAGAAGAATACAGTAATTTGAATCACAAAGATCTCATAAAATGCTCAAAAAAATGCTTTAAGTTCAGCTTCCATGCTGAATCAAAGTGAAGAGAAGAATGCAAAAGGGATCAAGGAAGAAATTTACAACAGAGAAACAGAAAAATGCAGTGAAATACAGAAAAAATTACCATGCAAACACTGAGGGAAGCATTTGGTTATTCAGATTCCACAATTTACAAAGAGGAGAGACTACTGAAAAACAGAAGAGTACACAGAGATGTAATGACAACAGTTGGTGACCATTTGCTGGTCAGTGAAATAAATATAAATAACTAAGAAATAAAATAAATATAAAAATAGAAAATATAAATATAGAAATAAGAAATAAATATAAACACAGCCATTACAGTTCTTTCCAAATTTTGAACCAAGTACATCATATTTACAACATTGCAAGTAGACCTTTTGGTTGTGGTAGTTTGCCATTGACTTTCTGTTTCTCAAAATCTTGCTGTGACAAACAGCTTCAAAAAATAAACAAACACAACCAACCAAATAAAACCCAAGAAAACAAAACCAAAACATACACACACACAAAACCAAACCAAATCAAACAAAACCACCACCACACACGATAAAAAAATAAACCAACAAACCCGTGTTTCATAACTGGGCTTTGTTTCTTGGCTAGGAATTAGCTTACATTCTAACCATCACACTCAAGACTACTCCTGTTTCAGTGGGAATGACTCATCAACATGGCTGAGTTCATGAGATGCATAGCACCTCAAAGTCAGGGGGAGAAAGAAAATTCAATCACCAAACCAAACAACCAAACAAAAAAATCTACAGAAGGCATAAGCTGGCTCAGTTTTCTCAATAGCATATAAAACAATTTTTATTTTCTTTTTTTATAAAACGCAACACATGAACAAGTACTATGCCTAAGAGTAGTGTCATCTGATAGTGAGATTCATTGCCTAAGTTTTCTGGAAAAAAGGAAATACAGAAGCATGTAATGAGCTCTGCTTGTCCAGCAACAGTTTCCATTTCCAAAAGAAAAACAAATAAAACTAAGAGGTTAAAATTCTAGCCATGATGAACCATTGGGAATTTAAACTAATCATGACCTCACTAAGTATTGAGGGGAGAGGTTCATCAGTCCAAGAATTCTGACGTTATTTCACCTTCCACCAGCAGTGAGGAGTAACCCATTGTAGTCCTGGCTTTCCAGCACCTTTTGCTTCAGCAGACCTGACTGACTACTGTTGGTACTCTCTCATTACAAAAGTTTAACACAGTTTAAAAATTAAAATTATTTCTGCTCTGGTGAGACCTCACCTGGAGTATTGTGTACAGGTCTGGAGCCCCCAATATAGGAAGTACATGGACCTGATGGATGGGGTCCAGAGGAGGGCCATGAAAACAACCAGGGGATTGGAGCACCTCTGCTATGAGGACAAGCGGAGGGAGCTGGGGTGGTTCATACTGGAGAAGAGAAGGCTCCAGGGAGGCCTGATAGGAGCCTTCCAGTACCTGAAGGGCACCTACGTGAAGGATGGGGAGAGACTGTTTTCAAAGGCCGGTGGTGACAGGGCAAGGGGCAATGGCTTCAAACTAGAGAAGGGCAAATTTAGAGTGGATATCAGGAAGAAGTTCTTCACTATAAGGGTAGTGGATCACCAGAACAGGTTGCCCAAGGAGGTTGTTGAGGCCCCTTCCCTGGAGATATTCAAGGTGAGGCTTGACGAGGCCCTGGGCAGCCTGGTCTAGTTGGTGATGTCCCCGCAGTCTGTAGGGAGGTTGGACTAGATGACCTTTGGAGGTCTCTTCCAGCCTGGACCATTCCATGAGTCTTCCCCTACTGTCTGATATCACAGTGCTACATTCTGCTAGATGGCATTTTGTTTAATCAACTAAATAGGTCGATCACAAGACAAAAGCCAGACCATATGTTTGCAACATCTTATAACTGAAGTTTCCATAATTCTGAACCCACAAATAAAAAAAAAAAAAAAATTAAAAAACCCAGCAGTAATAAACAAGTTGTCATGCTATCTTCTTCGGTTAAATGGATGTGTTAATGATACACACTGTCTACTGCCATTCATCAGAAAACCTCCAAGTGCTTTACAAATATTAAATAAGCCTTACAAAGGGATCAATTTGCTCACCATTACTGAAAGACAGACACCTTTCAGGTGCAAAGTAGCAGCTGGTTAACTAGCACACTGCAACACTACATAACAGTTTAGGGCAGAAGGTGGAGAAGAATGCCTTAGTAAATTGAGACTACAGAGAAATCCATGGAGGCAGAATGTAATTACTTGAATTGGAATCAGGCCAGGGTTCCAAGAGTAACACCCCTTCCCATCTGAAAAGTGCATTGGGATCATTAATGGCTAAAAGGACACTTGCTTCATGACAATCATATACTTTTTTTTTAAAAAAAGGAATGATTTTAGGAAAGACACACACACTGAAATGTAGTTCACATAATGCCTTCCCAGAAAACTAAATATGTATCAGTTTTTCAAGATTTATCACCACCAGAACAAACAGTGAAGAGTATTCTCACTAAGACACATGACCCACATGTCTGTTCTTCCTTCTTGACAGCTGAGATTAGAGCAAACCAAGCAAAGAGCTATTTCAGCAGCTGCATGTTTGCATCTTAGTCTCCACTGTTTAAACTCACTGTTTTTCTCTTATTTACTGTCTGAGGTTCTTTTTCTCTCATCATGTGACCTGCTGTACACAAAGACACAAAATGCAGAAAAATCCCCCAATCAACTAGCTTGAAGTGTCTTAGCTTGAAGATGTAAGAAAAATGCATGCAAGATTCTTTCTTTCCAATTAATTTGATAATACGAACATACAAGAATCTAAACTCCCAAATTAAAATAAAAAAAAAATTAAATGTCAATCAATATAACAAAAGGAATAGGAAAAGAGAAGGAAAACCCTAAGGCCATCTCTCAATTCTCCAACACCTTCCTCACTTCCTAATGTTGGAATTTCACAATGCTTTTCTTATTTCTTAATCTACCACACTAATCATCGTACCTATTTTCCCTGGGCCCAAGACAGGTATGGTTCAAGATGTCATGCCTCAGTTTCAGAAAATAGGTAAAATCCAACAGGTCAGGAAAAAAATATTCAAATGTTATACACACACAACTGTTTCATAAACAATTTATATAGGTACATTTGCTTACATCTCTTTTGTAGCATGAGATTTGCTTGGGATAATGGGACTTCTTAAAATTAAACATTTTAAATGACTGAACTTTGCTCTGTCAGCTTAGTTCTAGTAAGTCTCACTTTTCTATTACTCATATTTGGCAGATCCTTCTCAGCAATGTTTTCTTCTAAAATGCCAAAGTGTTCAAACATAGACATATAAATTATGGTATTTTTCAAATTATTCCTAATTTTGATGAGTCATTAGGACATTATGAGTCAATTGTGTTATGAGCTCCTGCTTAAAATACTTAAACTTTCCACAGAGCAAAATGGACACTTTAGTGTGCCAATGGGTAGCATGACTGCTACATTTGTGAAGTCAATAATATTTATTGCATAAGAGTTTTGATTGGAATATTAAATTCATAAAATTGTCCCATTTTAGTAAGTGAAATCTTGATATCTGAACAATAAGAAAGCCTATTATGTAGCAACTTTCTAAAAAAAAACCACGGTATTTTACTAGCTAAGAGTTCATTGACATAATGATTCTTTACACTTTTAAAGGCCTTTGCTCTGTATCTACTTCAAATGCTCCTAATGTTCCTAAGACAAGATCTCTACAGAATGGTACCAGTAAAAGTAAAAAAGTTGTGAGCAGTGTAGATGTTCTCCAAAGGTTTAACCATCATGTCTTATATAGTTTTTAAAAGAAGACCCATTTAGAGGAGGAGAACCCATTTAGAGGAGGAGAACCCATTTAGAGGAGGAGAAAAAAGGTCCATGAGATACATTAGCAAAAATGCCTTGCTAAATTCTTGAAAACACCTAAGATATATCTACTTAGGAAAGTTACAATTCTTGTTAAATAGTTAAGTACAAAAATCATTAAAGTCACTTCTTGTGTCTTTCTTATACTGTAGTGCCTAAATATTTACTCTTCCTATCATAATAAAATAATCTCCCTCCACCTTCAAGTAACAGTGTGACCGAGAATCACATACATTCATTACATGGAATGCACGTATTAGGTTTGCCTTTCTGCTGTTCCTTTGAGAACAAATGCTAGGTTAGATTTTAAAATTACAACTTGTGATGAAAAAATGCATTGTGGGGGCAGAATTCAAACCACCTATATTGCCATATTTTGTTGTACAGAGCTTCATTTATACACAATGGACAAGATGCTCTTGGTAAAGTTGCAAGAAAGCAGAATAACTCCACACAATATTGAAGTCAGTTACTTGGAAGAATACCCATGGATACCCTCCGACTGTTCCATGTGACCAAATGCACACTGCTTTCTTATGCCACCATAAATAAAATTGATAAAAATGTTAACCTTAAAAATGCAGTAAGCTAAAAAATAACTGTTTAGCTGAGGGGTTGCAAAATACTGGGAAATATATATTTTTCATAAAACTGAGTGCACTGACCTAGTATTAACCAATTCAATTCATATTTAAAGAGACCTATGACAGTGTGTATCTGTTCATAGGAACATACTTTAGATATAATGTATATATCCACATTTTATCATCTAGATTAAATGATCCTGAATATAGACCTTTAAAGTATGAAATTATTATATACTTCATACTTCATAATTTCATGTTGTTTATTTATATCATATGCAACATAAAAATGTGGATTCTTAAAATGTATTTTCAAACCATATTCTGTTTTGCATCTTTAAGTTTTAAAGATGAAACAGTCAAAAGCACAAGACATATCTGTAAACCAAAGAAAGGTACAGTTTTAAATAATTATGTCAAGAAATGACAACTGTACTCTTTGTAGAAGCAGGGATGAATAATTACAAAGCTGGGACATAATTAAGCAATTTTGACTGTTGTATTCTTGAGCTGTCTTTCTGATGTGAAGTGCTGTCATGCTCAGGAACACACTTCACACTGGACAGGCATCTTCTACTTTGATCTACACTTATGTGAGTGAAATGAGGTCATGGTCTGGTCATTAAACAAGGCTTCCTCATCTGGCTCAATGCCTCTTATCCATTCAGGCTTACCCAATCTTTATTAAAATCAGACATGATACAACATTCAATATTTTGACAAAAGAAAACATAAACATCACAGAATAATGAAGTTTAGCTCACTTACACAGTGAGATGGAACACTGCATTGTAACATTAAACTGTGTTCTAATAAATGACTTCATCTTTCCATAAGACAGTCATATCACAAACAGATGCATTTTAAACAAAGGATGAAATGAAGCAAGGCATAAGCAAGTGCAGTGTTCTGTTTTAAAAAAAAAAAAAACCAACAACTGAAAAAAACGGGGAAAAATGAAAGTCATAAAATTTATACAAAATAAAATATTTATGGTTTAGTGATGACTGGTGATTGCTAGATACTTTTGTGGTTGAGTAAACACAAGTTAGTCAGATGGAAATTTCTTGCTTTTATTCTCATTTTGTGTATTTTCTCTTGGTGGGGTGTTTTGCTCTCCCAAGTATTTCATGTCAATACTAAAATGAAAACAACTCCCCACATCACAGCCTCTTTAGATCGTCAGTCTTTTATGCTGAATAAGCTACATCATCTCCTGCTTATGGTAATGGGGGAAAAAATCCCACCCAAGTTAATATTTATTTTTTTTCTCAAAGAAGCAAGCCTCATAGGCTCACTGTTGTTACTACATCTGGAAGAACAACATTTCCATATGACATCCACCAACATAAATACTAATCAGTCCAACTCTCTTCCTGGGAAGCACAGACTGATATACTGGCTATTACCTTACATGGAAGAATAAAAACATTCTTAGTAAGTTCACCATCAGCAGGGTCTTCTATCACTAGGTGAGCTTCTTAAAGAGTTTTTCTGGTGACCAATACTGGATATACTGCAGCCTCGTCATAGTTTGGATCAAGGTGTATTCTCCTCTAACTAGATTATCATAGTATCATAGTATCAGTCAGGGTTGGAAGGGACCACAAGGATCATCTAGTTCCAACTCCCCTGCCATGGGCAAGGACACCCCACACTAGATCAGGCTGGCCAGAGCCTCATCCAGCCTGGTCTTAAACACCTCCAGGGACGGGGCCCCAACCACCTCCCTGGAAAACCCATTCCAGGGCTTCACCACTCTCCTGGTGAAGAACTTCCTCCTCACCCCACCTCCAGCTTCATTCCATTCCCCCTAGTCCTGTCACTACCAGATATCCTGAGAAGTCCCTCCCCAGCCTTCTTGTAGGCCCCCTTCAGATACTGGACGGCCACAATTAAGTCACCTCGGAGCCTTCTCTTCTCCAGACTGAACATTCCCCAACTCCTTCAGTCTGTCCTCATAGGAGAGGTGCTCCAGCCCTCTGATCATCCTCATGGCCCTTTCATCCTCGTGGCCCTTATTCAGGGGCCACTGAACTAGATTCAGAAAGCTTAGAACATATTCCTGCTAGCTGTCCATTAAATTTGACTGAACCCAGTCAAAAATGTCAACTATATGGGAGGGGAACTGATGAACAGAGAGAGAGCACAAGATTCAGGAAATCTGAAGGTTGAGGAATAAAAACCCCATAATATATTCAATACATAACATATAACAGAATTTGAAAGTACAGTTACTGTGCACATCATGCCTGTGACACACAGAGAAATGCTGCTATATAAAAAGCTATATACATACATATCACATCTGAATACGTATGCAGAGATGACTTTGTGAGTGCTCTCAAAAAAGTTTGCCTGCATGTGTATTATAAGCATTAATATCCTAGAAAACAAGCATGAGTTCAAAACAAATCTAAGAGGTTTACAATACCTGTATCAAATTTAAAATTTATTTTAAATTAGCCACTTTGTAATATATACATAATATTGTATGATGAGTGCAATTTTGTAGCACCTTAAAAAGCATTAATTCATGGCGTGAAAAGCTTTTACAATGATTTTACAATCAGCAATTTGTATCAAACCACTTATAAAGAAAAAACAACAACAACAACAACACAACCAACCCAAGCTTTAGTATGGCAATAACAACAGTAAATTTGAATCTTCTGGAAATTTGTTGAAATAAATGTATGCTTTACCATAATACTTAGTGGGCAAATAATTCCAAATGATACGAAAGGCTCAATTTCAGATATGAAAGATAATGATGTGATCCTTATATTTGTGAAGTAATTTACCCTTAGCTATTGACTTTATAAAAGGTGTCATCCAGAAAAAGAACTTCAGATTTAGCAAACAGGCCTTATTGGTAAAATTAAAAGACAAACAAACAAACTAAACACCACAAAACCAACACTAGATCCAAAATGTAATTAGATAACAAGAATTGTAAAAGAAGACAACATACATATGCTATATCAAACACACTTCAGCTTTTGCATTTGGGCAGAGTCAGCAAAGATGGTTTGCTGTGAATAAGATATTCATAAGATCTTAGAAATAAAGTATTTTGTTTATTACGTATATGAAGCTAATATAACTGAAGGTGATGGTAAAAGCTATGCTTGTATCAGAACTGTTAACATTTTAGTAGTCATAAATGAATCAGTCTGTATTAATTTGTTATGCACTGCAATTGTACTTGTGATAATGCATTTATCTAGCACACTGTTATGCCACCAAGCAGTGCATTTCCGTAACTGCCACATTATTATTCAGCGTTATTGGAAATCTGCAATAAATTATTGATGGTATATTTTAGAGAACAACAGCAAACAGAAAGCAAATAGAATCAAAATTTGAGTGGAGTTTTAAGAACAGTTTACAACACTAAAACACTCTGAAGTTCACATTGCTGCTATCATGTATTGACCAACAATGGAAAAAGAAGGTGGAGAATTCACATTCTCTTTGCATTGGCAGTATGCTCACAGTTGATGCAAGTCATATCAAAAGCTGACATTACTGAAACTATCTCTCTGATGTTCTCAATACTTTTTAGCAGGACACCACATTAAGTAACAAGATACAGAACTAGAACCATCCAGTCCACTAAAACCGTAGGTATGAGCACTGCAATAGCTTTTTGTGTTTAACATACAAGGCAAGGGACAGCTTGTCACAAAAATTCCATTCTTTCACAAAAGTTTGTCATACAGTTGGGAACATATCTTTAGACATGGTAAAAACATTACTTAAAACTCAGTGGTAGTTACTAGTTACTTGTTATAGGAAACAAATGTTGGAAAGCAGAAATTTGGTAACACAATCACAGCCCCTTAACCAGATGTAACCACATTTACCTATCCTTTCATTTGAAAGGTTGTGAATGTAACTTTAGCAAGAGATAGAGCTAAGCTTTTGGAGCTAGTTCAAAACACTGTTAATGATTCATATTGTTGTTACTTCTTTCATTTACTTTCCTACCTTAGCATCCTTTGGCTTAACCACTTTCATGAAGGCACCTCTTACCAAGGCTTCCTCTCTCTCACTCCTGGTTACCTTCCGAGTATCAAGAAATTTCAGGTTTGACAACTTGTGCAGGACAAAATATCTGACAGACAGCAAAATGCACACAGTTAAAATCTAGTAATAAACAAAGACATGATGACAAACTAAATTACTTTTTAAATTGCAATAAATAGAAACAGTTTTTATTTCCTCTCTCTGATCACCTTTTTCTTGCAACATAGCTTATGGAAAAAGTTAAAAACTTACTTTAATTTCTCAGTTCTCCAAAATAATTCTCAAAAAACATTAATTTGCCAACAGTTCTTCATCTTTCTATTATATTTTCCTGAAAATACACTGATCAGCAACATTAGAGACACATGAACAGCAAAGATGGGAGGAGCATAATTTGTCTTCTACCACACATTCTAGAACACCTTTTTTTGTCTGGAAAGGAATGCACAGCAGTGCTGAGGACTCAGCCACGGACAGCCAGTGTTCAAAATTTGTAACATTAAAAAATAAGTATTTGTCAAGATAAAAAGCCTCTGCTTTTCAGGACTGCATTTGGCACAGCATCATTTGGAAAGAGAATTCCATATTAGTCACACCAGAAAGAAGTTATGGGATATGGATCCCATCTCAGGATGAAATGCAGAAGCATCGAAGAAGAGTCTGGTTTTATGAAACCATATTATATTTATCATTTTTGCTCAAAGCACAGCAGCTCTTTCACCTAAAAAAAAAACCCAAAAAAAACCCACCATGTTGATTTCTTGTTGGCAGAGAGAAAAAGGCATATCTGTAACAAAGTTAGGAAAATCAAAATATCTAGCCACCTCAAGCACATGTTATTTACATTTAGTCAACCAAAAGTGACGCAAACAATGCAAAGTGAGGGAAGTGCCAGGCCTTTCCTAGCAGGGGGTAAAAAGCAGATTGATAATGTTTCCCGTGCCTAGTTGCTCTGCATAAAACTCCAAGTCAGTCCCAGAGCCTCCTAATCATACCAATCCCTTCTGGCACTCGGAGCAAGAAATCAAAGTAGCAGATAACCCTACATAGCAGAACATTCTGAAAAAGAGCATCATACAGAAAATGTATTTTTAAAGGTAAGAGTCATCTTACAATACTGTTCTCAAGACCAAATACATAGAATAGAATACATACAATAGAACACATAGAATAAACCTGGTTGGAAAAGACCTTCAAGATCATGGCGTCATGTGAAAAAGCCTGCAAGACTCCCATTCCACAAGACTCCCATTCCACAACCAAGCAAAATTTAATGCTACAAATAAACTTTTCCATCAAGCAAGACCTTTCCTCTGAAGCAACAGCTTTGCAAATTGTTAACAAGTGAACTGAAAATGTGCAGACAATTTAAATGGGAATCCTCAATCTATGACTTTCAATGTTATTAGAAGAAGCAAAGGACAGAGTCACTTTACAAAACAGAACATGTTCTAAGATCATTCACTAAACAACAGCTACAGATCTACATGACTGACACATTTGCAGGCTCCTCCCAGCTTTCCTGGCTGCCCTTCCAGTCCTCCCTGGTATTTTGCAGGCCCTTATCTTTCAGTGGAGAAGCTATCCATCTTGCATTACTGGCAGAAAAGCTCTGATGACAACAGATTCTTTCAAATGAAGACATGTACAGAAGGAAACAGTATGTCAAGAGTGAAGAAGAGTGAAGCTAAAAATGAGTAAAGACACCCACTAAGTGTAGGGTGAGAAAAGATGAATATTCAGGTGAAGAAAACATCGATATTAGAAAATCAGCAAATGTTTAATGATGGAATGAAATATGCCATTGAAAAGCAGGCTGCAACAAAAATGACAACAGACTAAGACAGCACTGTCATCTATACTGACTTTGGATCACAGCCCTAATGTCAGTCTCTCAATCATTTCAAAAGCGCTTAAAATTATAATAGCATTCTTTGATACAAATGTATTTTTAAGCCACCCTGACTGTACTTCAAAAAAACAGAATTAGCACCAGTACTTGCCAGTTCCAAAAACGAAACCAAAAAACCCCACCCACATCAACTAAACAGCAAATTGCACCAGAAATCACAGGTTTAGGGCTGATTTTTTTTTTTCAAACTCTCCTTAAGGAGAGCAAATATTAAAAGGTAAGTACGATAAAGGTTATCTCACCAGTTGAACAAAGGTACAATAGTGACTCATTCTTTTAAAACATGATTCAAAATATAACCTTATGTATTCATATTTTACTAAATGTGGGATTAAAAGACTCTATATTACACTAAAATAATATGATTTTTTTTTTTAATCCAGCACATTAGGCTTCTTAGATGTATTTTAGCCAGAAATATGAAAATGTAGCTTCAATATCAATGTAACAAGAGTTTGCCATAAAAATACAGGAAAGGATTACCAAAGCCCTGGAATAAACACTTTACAACATCAATTCAACCCTTGTAAATTTAATCCAGGGTTATATGTTGCAGAAAATCTCTTTACTGTGATGTATGACTTAGTTACTAAGGTTATCACAGCAGTATCCTAAAGTTGCATAGTACATAAAACATTCCAGTTAATAATGCAGGGAGGTTAACTCCCACAGATAACCTACTATCAGAGGGTTAGACCAGATGACATGTCTCTGTCAGCTTTCAGGAGCTATTGATGGTTCAATCAGTTTGTTCTGAAGGTAAAGTACAACAAAAGGGCACTAAACTTATTCAAACTGTCAACAGGGACTATCTGGAATGTTGCTTGCAGGTAAGTAATTTTGGGTGTTTTAAGACTATTATCAAACACCAATGGCTGCAGAAAAAGACAGCTACTAATAACACAGAATGCAGCCATCATAAAATACTTTATGGCAGGTATGAGGATCCATAAATTGCATGACACATTGCACCTGTTTTAGACTTGTAAAATCACTAGAAAATAGAGTGCTGTTTAATGAAGAAAAAGCCATCTAAATTTTACATTATCAGTTTAGAACAGTTTGATTGGCATCTTTAAAATATTTTTTTTCATAGTTTAAACAATAATTGGTAAAATAATTTGGAAAATTAGCACTGCTCCATGTGCTCTGAGACTGCTGCTACTGGGTTTTAACATCTTTCTAGTGGTGTGAGAAAAGGTTATCATCTTCGGTGATGAGGATGAAGGTGAGTTCCTGACAAAGAAAAGAAACAGACACCAGAAAGATGCTTAGAGACCCATTTATCACTGCTTGTAAACTGATCTTCTAACTCATGATGGATTAAGGAAATGAACTATGTAAGTAAAGTTGCATCATCTTTTATCCAGAATCATTTCCCCTACCTTGACTCCAAGTGCCAAGAGTCCCATGGAAATAAGCTAATAACAGATATCCATCACATACACACAGGGACGCTCAGAGACAGAAAAGGCCAGAGAATATCATGTTTCATGTTATTTCAGTCTTAGTTAAGTGAAAATGACAATAAAGATTAACAATTCATTTACTAATTTTGTAAGTGTTGCATGTGATTAGCATTATTTTAACAGTTTCTACACAGACCTGTCAAGATACTGAAAACGAAGGACAGCTTGAGGGGCCTTTTGCAAAGGAATGCATGAGTTTGGGACTCAGCTGCTATTGATACTGGCAAAAGCTCAATGTGGCAAAGCCTTCCTTTGAAGAAATGTGTTGGAGTTCAGAAAGGGACAGAACAAAGACATCTTTGAGATTACCTATTACTCTTTATTAAACAACACATGACTGTACTTTTACATAAAGAAATACTGTCTCTGATACTGACTTACTGTACAGCCTTTAACAAATCTCAGATTTGTCATCTTAACTCTGCCTTACACACATGAAAATTAAGATCTATCAGTTACCTTGCAGGTATAATTTGTGTGTAGAGAATTTCTAGTTCTATACTGTGTAACAGTCGTTCTTAAGACGTACTCCTTGGGTCATGCCTTCAACCCCCCCTATATAAGTGATGGTTCACTCAAACTTAGGAAAGGTTCTTGGATGAAACAAAAGGTTTTGAAGAAAGAAAGAAGCAGCAAATCAATTTTATACTTATGAAAAAAATCTGTCAGTCCTGATCCATAACACACAGGTGTAAATAACTTCTAAGTCAACTTGTTTTTGTTAAATAGTTACTATGTAATTTCATTGCGACCTATTTTTCCATAGTTCAGGCATAAAAATTCCTTCAGTTTTAATGAGTTTTGGTACACTACTCCTTACTATTAATGAACCCTTCTAGGATTTTTTTATTCTAAAGTTGTAAACATCATAACTGACAGTAATATTTTAAAAATAATTTAAGCCCCCACATATCATAACATCTAACAGCCTCAATCCATTATTACCTCCCCTTGGAGCAAATTTGTATATGCTGGTATTTCAGAGGAAATAACTTTTCCACTAAACATTTAGTGAAAGACTACAGCAAGAACTGGATTCTGTACAGTCCTTTATTTTGTACTTGTATTAATAAAAACTGGAACATAAAACTGTACTATGTGTTTGCTACACGTTTTCAGCGTAGCAAACAACTCTGTAAATTAAAAAAATAACTCTAGGCATGTAACAATAGTTATAGTTATGTCTTGATTTACTGTGTTGTTCTGGGTAAATTTGGATGTTCTGTACTTAAACTTGGCTGAACAAAAGCATTATAATAGTCCTTGCTCATAAATTCTCACAGTGGCTAATCTCAGATGAAAGTTGTGTAGCTAATTGATATCTATCAAATAAAGGGGTTTTTTTTCTACCAGATACTGTAGAAATAACAAAAAACCCAAAACCCAACAACAAAAACCAAACTAAACAAACAAAACAAACCACAAACAAACAAATAACTGCAGGGAGACTGGAAAAGCTATAAGAGGACTAAGCATTCCACAGAAGCAAACCTGCAGGATGGGAATATCTGATTTAGCTTGAAAAGTTAATCCGTACAAAATGCATGCACTTCCTTTCTTGCTGTTATTTCTTAAGAGGACTTCATAAGGTTATCACCATTTGCTCCCCCTGCCAAAGATAGCATATCTAGTATATGTACTTTTAAGATAATTTAAAATAAACTAAGACATTTGTTTCCACTTGCCCTTGTTTCCATGTCAACAGCGCTTAATGAATGAATCATTCCAGGAAATGTCAATAAGGAGCAAAGAAGAATGAACAAGCACTGAAACTTCACACATGGCATACATACTTCATAATCATATTGCTTTAATAAATATAGGTGAGGTCATCTGCAGCATTTGCAAATGCCTCAGATGATTTTTCACAGTTCAGTAGCACCATGTTTGAGATTTTCACTGCAAACAATACACCCACCAGAGTGACCAAGCGCAGGTACAAGAGAAGCAACCAGCAATTACTGTGTTGACTTCTGTTACTTTGATCTCCAGGTCACGACCTTTGCTTTCACACAATCTTCAAAGTAAAGACTGCAGGACAGGTTAGAAGAGGCACTATTTTGCAGGCTATTTTTTCTATGTTTCTTGCTTCCTGATAGGGGTCAAAAGCTTTTAAAACTTTCCTATCCCCATTATATTTTACACATTTTGCTTTCCCAAAATACCCCTTTACAAAATACCATCTCCTTTAGATAGAAAACTTAAAATACAAGATAAAAAGAAATAACCCAGAGAACCTTTTTCTGGTTTTTGGTGGTTTGGTTGGGGTTTTTTTACTTGTTTGTTTTGTTGGGTTTTTTTATAGAAATAAAATAAAGCCATTTTACAACAAAGGATAAATCCATGACATTTAAAATGAACCAAGAAAAAAGTTTGCTTAAAAAAATACCACAGAAGGGAATTTTCCAATTACTTTTCCTGTGCAAGCATAAATTCCAATAGCAAATACAGAAATGTCCTCATTTGTGCTCCTACATTTGAAAATTAAGGAGGAATAAGAGGCATGGGGGGGGAAGAGTTTTTCTTTTTCATTTTCAGAGAAGAGAAAGAAAAAAGGGGAAAGGGAAAAGGGAGAAAATTGTTACTATGTTTCTTTAAAAGAAAAAAAAAGCTACTTTAAGACATAACAATGGTTTTGTATAAAACCTGTTTTTTTGTTAATGGACAATTAGGGAAACCTTTAGTATTGAAATTGATACAAGTGGTAGAGCAGTGGATTACCTGAAGAACCAACTTGTAACTTTTTGACAAAAAGCATAGTTTTATAAATTTAAATTTTCCAAACAGTTATAATAAAACTTAATTATTTTTCAAACATGTAATATTACTTTCAATCTCTGTTACTGACTTCATGGTACATCACCAGACCTTGATTTTACTTTTATTTTTAAAGTTGATATTTTGTGGGTTTCACAGATCTTTTTAGTTTGCTAGAATGAAAAGATTAAGTAAAGCTTTGATTTCTTGCACCTTTCTCTTTCTGGTTGAGGAATTAAATAGCCTGAACTCTAATTGAACTCGGTAGGACTGAAATTAAAGCTCAATGAAAAATGAAGCTGTGGTTTCAGTGGTCACTGTAAAAAATTACAAAAAGAAGTTGCCATTCAGAAGAAAAGAAAACCAGTAAAGTTTATGGTAAAATGTTTACATAGTTCAGTTCAGTTTCACTGAAATGTAATCTTTTGATGGTCTCAAAAAATAAAAATCATAGGGAAAAAGTAACTTTAAATCATTTTAAAATGCTGAAACTGTCCATTTCAATGTTGTCATTTGAGATTTGATGCAATATATTCAACAAAATGCAAACATTCTCACTGAAGAGAGCTTGATGCTGTTCAATCTGTGAGATAAATCTCTACGTTTGAGGGAAGGAAAAAAAGTTGTGTCCAAGATAGAATAGAGTAGAATAGAATCAACCAGGTTGGAAGAAACCTTCAAGATCATCACATCCAACCCATCATCCAACACCATCTAATCAACTAAACCATGGTACCAAGCACTCCATCAAGTCTCCTCCTAAACACCTCCAGTGATGGTGACTCCACCACCTCCCCGGGCAGTGCATTCCAATGGGCAATCACTCTCTCTCTGAAGAACTTCCTCCTAACATCCAGTCTAATCCTCCCCTGGTGCAGCTTGAGACTGTGTCCTCTTGTTCTGGTGCTGGTTGCCTGGAAGGAGAGACCAGCCCCCACCTGTCTACAACCATCCTTCAGGTAGTTGTAGATGCTTCAGAATGTGTATTCAAAACTCTGAATTAGCTAATCAGAGTAAAATAAGCAGAGTATTTCAAATAACTTCCACCACATAGGTGAATATATTCCCCTAAAGATAGAGAGACAGACAGATGAATGGATAAATGGGTGGATGGATATTTTGGAGGGGTTGGGTTTAACATTGTCTAGCAAATGCATTTCATATAATGTAACAAATAATTACAGGAAAACTTTAGGAGGCTTTCACTATAGCAGCAGAACCATAAATCATTCAAGTAATTAGAAGTCCATTCTTCTCTCTTAAAAGAGCTTTAATTAACCTAGTTTATGTGGGTGAAAAAAAATAATACTGTGGTATTTGAAAAACTGAGGAGAAAGAAAATGGAAGGAATATTGCAGTTTCCAGGAGATGTATGAATACAATCACTTCACACTTTGACATGGTGGTTTGCCACAACATGACCTTAAACTACCTTGACCTCCTTGAAATCAACATTTTTGCATTGAAATGAAACAACAGACATGCTTGTTTTGATGTATGGCTGTGTGACATATTATAAATATTACATCACATAACCACAGAAGATGTCAATCAATAAAGAATTTTTTCAGACAGCACTAAATGAACCATGGGTTCTTGCCTCTGAATGGCTTCTTTAACATACCACTTTTGCTTAAATGATTAATAGGAGACATATTAGCAGAAAACATACTTAAAGTAAACTGTAGAGATATCATTCATTTTTAAAGAAATCTTCTAGTGCAAACATCTCATAAATTTACATAGAGACAACTCCTGTAAACTGGATAGTAAGCATACCTTCCACTTAAAATGGTAAAATGGGAAATTATTTTACTCTGCTTGGTGAAAACCAAAATGCAACAGTTAAGCAGGATTCAGATGTTGAATCATTAGAAGGTGAAAATCTTTAGACTGACAGTAACCTAGAAATCCTTTTCAAAAATCTGGAACAAACTAAAAAGTATATGCACACCAGGACAGCTGTGCTGCTGTTTCAGCCTAAAGCATTTATGAGCAATAAATGGGCAAATTCTTACTACTTCCTAATACACCTGCTTTTAATCTTCACCACATTGCACTTTCTGCTAAGATAGAATCATAGTTTTATTATATGACTCTGATTACTCCAGGTGACCTGCTAATGAAAAATAAGCTCAGGCTCTGGAAAGTTGGCACCATGGTGACCAGTGCTGCTCGGCTTTGACTTGTTTCAGACAGCCATTTTTAGCTGATGTAAAAAAAACCAATACACAAAGACTAAAATCTTGTATCAGATGTGAGCAATGAAAATGAAATCCAATGACTAATTTTTTTTATGGTCAATATTTCACTTGCCTAAAGGTTATAGCTATGAAAATTCTATCACTTCTGCAGACATTCTATACTCACAGTCGTCATCAGTCATAAGTTTGTTTTTTACCTTAAATAACCTTTGCCATTTTCAGCAACATTGTAGTTGAATCAGTTGGATATATAGCATTTCATCAAGCTTTTGCATGAATTTCCAGATGACCTTTTGTGTACTGTAGCTCATTAAAATTACATTATAGAGATAGGTGTTTGTTTGTTTTATTTGAATTTAAACACTAATTGCTTGGACTGAAACAGCACAATATAGTAGAAGTCCTTTCTTCTATGTTCTTTAATGGTGCCTTGGTAACTATAGTAGAAGAAACTCATCACCATCATCAAATACTAGGAGAAGACAATGCAACTGGCTATCTGAATGTAGTGATTTCTGAATTTATTTATTTTTATTGCTGACTGTCACTTAGTATCTGTAAATGTAGCCTTTCCTTGGCCTTAAAGAAGGCTGTAAAATAGGCACATGTGAGCACTAGCATTCAGAAAATGCTGTGAATACCTGCTCAGCTCAAACATGCTGTACAATACTGAAATATTCCTTGAAATAGGACTCCTGAGAGTGGTATCACTGCAGTAGGTTTACTCAAATTACCCAGTGTTCTTTGGCAGAACGTAAGAAGTTCCATCTAAATATGAGGAGGGACTTCTTTAATATAAGAGTGACAGTACACTGAACAGGCTGCCCGAAGAGGTGATGGAGTCTTCATCTCTGGAGACATTCAAAATCTGCCTGGACATGTTCCTGTGTGACCTTCATTAGGTGAACCTTCATTGGCAGGGAGGGCTGGACTCTCTGATCTCTGGAGGTCCCTTCCAACCCCTACCACTCTGTGATTATGTAATATTCCACAATGATTTCGGTATAGAGTAGATGCTTGAGGCTTGAGTGGGGTTTTTCTGGTAACAAAACAAAACTGACAGTTTATGACATCTACAAGTGATACTAACCTGTATCTCTGGTAGTCATCTTCATCTTTTTCTTTACAGACCAGTTCATTTGGACAGGCCATGTTTCCAAGCAAACTGAGATACTGTAGTGAGGGCGCAACTTCAGCCAAATGGTCCAAAAGCCTTTCCAATTCTGTTATGTGTCAAAAGTTGTGGGTTAAGGATTCAATGGCATTAATGAAAAAAGGCATTTAGAGTTGCATCAGTGCTGATTTAAGCATACATTCCAATAAATGACAATCAAATTTAGTATGGCATTTGGGGAAATGTTACATTAATTGTTCCAAGGACAAACAGGGATAAACTTCAGTCAGTTTTTTGGCATGGAATGAAACAATTTGGCTGCTCTGTCATTCTTTTCTCCTCCCTTCTTTCCTAGGTGGTTCACTACTACAAAACATTAAAACTTTGACAAAATGATGGATGCTGTGTGGTAAAATGGCTAGCAATTGCTGGAGCCATGAAACTTTTCCAGCATGGAAACAAACAGTTAGTTTCACAGCACATTCATCACTAATATATTCAGTCCACTAGAAAATGAGTTTTAGGGGAAAAAAAGAAAAAAGTCAAATACAGCAACCCACTTTCCCTCCCAGCATATAAATGCTTTGAGTGCCACAGCAACACATTTGTAATTACTCAATTAGTGTATATGAATTAGAGCCTCACTAAGTGCAACTTAAAGAATTGTTAAAAGTATTTTATATATGAAGCTTTAGTCTTGTAAAGCATAAAATTTTTCATTAAAATAGCCTTATATTTTAGTGTTCCCAAGTTTTTTAAGTTTAACTATATTCCTTAGACCACAAATAATGATGATACACCTTCATTATTGGAAACTATATGAAAACAAGCACCAAACAAGGCTTAAACTACCTTTTAACCACTGCAATATCGGAAAACACAGTTTAGGCTTAAGCATAACAATGATGTTCATCCAATTGCACCCAAATGATCAAACAAAGCAAATCATTTTGTTAGAGTGTGACAGTCTATAAAACTCTAAGAACTGTACATTCTTATTTACCTCAATTCACATGCAAAGAAAAAGGCATGATTCTCAGAAAGGATGCCATGCATATGTATGTAAAAGTTTTCAGTGTTTAAAAATTGACTTAGACAATAGCAATAATTACTCAAAACCATTAAAGGACATTTCATTGCTCTGTTTTTATCCACTCCCGCTGTTAGAGACTGCAACTATTGTTTTAAATCCTCAGTTCACTTGCGTTGCTATTACTTATACTTGATTTATGAGTTTCTGTTATCTTTGTTATTTTTAGCTGATGGAACTTACCTTATTTCTTCACCTCAATATCTTAAGGGCAACAGAAGCAATACAGAACGGAAAGAGCAGTTTCATTCTTAAAAATATGGTCTTCCTTTGTAAGCCTGAAATTTTATTTCCAAACACACATGAAAATGATGATGACAATTACTCTTTTTATTATATTAAAATAAATGGCACATGGCAATAAATAATCAACTGAATGCTAAGAAAATTTGTCATTTTGTGGCACCACATGATATAAAATTTCTTTGTTAGCTAGGATGACTTATCAGTCTAAACTTTGGTGTTAATTCTCATGTTCTCATATCTGCACCTCAAGCTCATACATTAACTTTTTCACTTATTCCACCTCCCTCCGCCCAGGAATTATGTGATTGTAGGGTCACAAACTGCTTTTCCACATATGTACAAGTGAAAGGCTTTTAAAAAATTTCCTAAGGCTGTTAAGTGCTTGAGTTGGGCAACCTCCCTCAGTCAGGAGAAACACTTCATTTCTTGCAGGATTGCTTAAGTTGCAAAAAGGTTCCCTGAGAGAAATAGTTTATGATTACAAAAGACAGTTGTTATTTCCATAACAGCAATCACACACAGGGGGTTAGCTATTGCAAGGGTTAGACTGTATCTGGCCATTTCTTATTGAAAGAAATAAAACAAACAAAGCAACTGAAACTTTTTATTTCTTCTGTGGACTAAACATGTCCAAGGTTTTGCTTGTCAATTCAGTAGAGCTTTTTCTGGGTTAGAAGCAGTTCTCCCCAACAATTTGCAGGATGTGGAATATGACATGTATTTTAACTCCCATCTGACTATGCAGACTTCGAGGCAAATATCAAAATGCATTTAGATATGTAATGATGAAGGTCCGTGTCAGCTTAGATTTGCAAACAGTCTAAGACTATGCATCAAAATCCTATGGAAAGCAAAAGAGACACACCAAATTCACCAAGAGTTTTGGATAAATAGCAGTAGATAATAATTTAAATCTCAAAAATCTAATTTTTCCCAAACTGTGAATTTCTATGCTAGTATTTTCTGTCTAAATCCTGAGTGTTGGTTGTAGATGCAGAGACATCCCACTAAAATTTTGCTCAAGGAAGGACAGCCAGGAATCACAAACAGATTTCTTACTGTACAGTTCTGTGTGAGGCTCCCCAGGTCTTTTCTCCAGTGTCATTTACTCACCTGCCTCAACTGAATCAGGCATTTAGAATCCTGATATTATTTCCATTCCAGCTGCAAATGAAACTCCAAGAACTGTGCGTAATTACTTTAAAAGCAGAGGTTACAAATTCACAGAAAATTTGAACCTTTGTAGGTTTGGACAGCCCCAAAATAAAAGGAACCAGCAACATTTGAGATCAAACCAATCTGTGGCTTATGATAGTCAACTTTTTTTGTGTGCCTGAAGCAGCAGTTACATCATAAATAAAATAATTACAAATTCTGTTATTTGGGGCTTTATCTCTTCTCATCCCTTTTGAAAAACAAAACAAAATGTAGGGTGTAGATTATTTTTCCAAGAAGACCTATTCACTTGCCATTGCAGTCATTTTTTACTAAGCACGCAGGAAAAAAATAAATGATATCCTGTTCAAATTCTCATGATTAAGTGTTTCTCAGAGATGAGTCATAAGTCATGGCGCACTTCTAGTGTCCTGTTTAGTTAATAGCATGTCATATACTTACTTTAATCACAATAATGGAACTACATGATGGCATCAAAAGTGTAAAGTGTCTCTAAAACAATGCTAGGAAAATATGGAGGGAGAAAATGAAAAGCAAGTCTGAAATTCTCTTGCCATCTCCTTTTTAATGGTTTATTGCTGCAGCCTAAGGAGTGCCATATTGGTGTAATAAGAGCCAGAGAGCTGCAAAATCTTGCTGTGTCACTTCTAAGACCAATTTAATTCTCTACAAAAAGAAAAGCTACAATGAAAACTGTGGATGGAGCCAGTAAATAGTTATTTATTTATCTGAAACTCTGTGATAACAGTCCTGAGCTGATCTTTCTGAAGTCAGTGTCACTGGTCACCAATGTCACTGTTTTAAAGTGTCACTGTTACGACAATTAAAGTGCCTTAGTGTAGTGATCCATCTCCTAATTCAACAGTGTCATGATTACTAACCTACTAAGGCCTCTCTTTCTAACAGACAGCAAATAACAACAAAAATTTTAAACTCTTCAGCTCAAAGATGGAACATTAATTCGTAGCAATTATACAAGTATGATCACTTCCAAAAATACAATTTGGCCTTCATGAAAAATTAACAGAAATATACTAGACATACTTAAAATTTCATCCTCATCAGAAGACTGTACTGATTTCTTGCACTATTTCTATTTTTAAATTAGGGAAATATTTACAAGAATGTTTCATACTCAGAATAATTTTTAGGCCACTCCATTATGCTACATGTACGTACACCACACGTGCAAATAGACCGTTCATAGCACATAGGCAAGTATACACAACCATGGCACCATTTTTACTGTTTGGAAAAGCAAATGCTACCAGCAACACTGAGAAATTAGCAATAGAATTACTTGGGAAACATCATACTATGGTGTGTCCAGTTAAGCTGCAGAGCAACATAATTTTTTGCAAATTTCATGCAACCACAAATATCCTACAACTAACTATGTCCTGACTTGCTTTCACTATCTGGTATTCAACACTGGATTAAAATTCTAGTGCTAATCAGGACTATGGTCCTATAGTAATCATCGGTTGGGTTGGAAGGGACCTCTGAAGGTCATCTAGTCCAACCCCTTCTGCAGTAAGCAAGGACATCCTCAAGTAGATCAGGCAGCCCAGAGCCTTGTTGAGCCTCACTTTGAATATCTCCAGGGAAGGGGCCTCAACCCTGGGCAAACATTCCAGTGTTCCAACATCCTCATAACAAAGAACTTGTTCATAACATCCAATCTAAATCTACTGTTCTCTAGTTTGAAACCATTGCCCCTTGTCCTATCACTACCTGGCCAAAGGTCATCTAGTCCAACCTCCCCACAGACCGCAAGGACATCACCAACTAGACCGGGCTGCCCAGGGCCTCATCAAGCCTCACCTTGAATATCTCCAGGGAAGGGGCCTCAACAACCTCCTTGGGCAACCTGTTCTGGTGTTCCACTACCCTCATAGTGAAGAGCTACTTCCTGATATCCACTCTAAATTTGCCCTTCTCTAGTTGAAGCCATTGCGCCTTGCCCTGTCACCACAGGCCTTTGTAAACAGTCTCTC
Source organism: Melanerpes formicivorus (assembly GCF_026170545.1). Classification (NCBI taxonomy): domain Eukaryota; kingdom Metazoa; phylum Chordata; class Aves; order Piciformes; family Picidae; genus Melanerpes; species Melanerpes formicivorus. Next base: position 15,166,708 of record NW_027142358.1, on the reverse strand, counting down.
CCCATCCTTCCTATAGGTGCCCTTCAGGTACTGGAAGGTCAGTATTACATCTCCCTGGAGCTTTCTCTTCTTCAGGCTGAACCACCCCAGCTCCCTCAGCCACTTCATAGCAGTGGTTGTCCAACCCCCTGATCATTTTCATGGCTCTCCTCAGGACCCACACCATCAGGTCCATGTTTTTCCTATATTGAGGGCTCCACAGCTGGGCACAGTACTCCAAGTGAGCTCTTACCAGAGCAAAGGGGCAGAATCACCTCTCTGGATCTGCTGACCATGTTTCTTTTGATACAGCCCAGGATGCAACTGGCGTGGGCTGCAAGGGCACACTGTCTGCTCATGTCCAGCTTCTCATCCATCAGCAGCTTCAAGTCCTTTTCCACAGGGCTGCTTTCTATCGATCACCTCATCCCCCAGCCTGTATTGATAGTAAGGATGTTCCAACCCAGATACAGGACCCTGCAGTTGCTTTCAATGAACCTCATCCTAGATAATTCTATTGAAATGCTATGCTAAGATATAACTGTTCAAACAAACTAACTTATACATACTTCCTATCTCATCATTCATTTTTTGCATATAGTTGGTCTGGCTTAAAAGTTAATGCTGGGGGAAAATGTCAACCCACCACAAGTATGCAGGAGAATCTGGGATTTCATTCTGCAAACTTTTTCTCCCACAGCAGTTCTTTTTACTAGCTACACATAGTGAAATGCATTGACTATATAAGAAAAGTAACCACTCTTATTCTCTCTCTCTCAGTGCTTTCCAATTTCCTCCAACATTTTCTTTCAAAAATTTTGTACTTAGGCTTTTCATCTTTTCAAATTTTTAGTTACCACACTTCCTCCAAAGTGTTTCAGCAGAGCTTTTCCTGTTAATGACCTTCTGTGATTACAGCTTTTGGAAATTCTAGAAGCAAGGACACAAAGTAGAGAGCAATCAGCTTCACATTCGAAATATTTTTTAAATATGTACATAGGGAATATCAGAAATATCACACAGAATTCCAGACCACCATATAGAAAGACCCAAAACTATAATTCAGAAATCTTCTGCCAACTAACCATCTGTCATGCAGGTGCTGCAATCAACCTAACATTAAAACAGCTGGATAGCACTTCTACCAGAGTCATAAATGAGCAAGGTACCTATATTTATTCCCATTTGAAACATTTGCTTTAATTAAATTTATCACAAACACGATGTAGTAATCACAAGCTATTCCACAAGAAAATCGCCTTGAAGCAGAAGTTACCAATTCTCCTATGAACGTAGTGTGAAAAAATCTTTGCCACCCGAATGCTTTTCCATTAGAATGTGCTAGGTCTTTAAGCTTGGATAACCACAGAAATAGCTTGCAGTATGCAAGTATACATCTTTCCCTCCTCTATGTAGAACAGGATGTCATACACCATCATTAGTATGACACGTTCTGGCCTGAACCCTATCTGGTAGGGAGATAGGGCCTTGGGATGAGGCCTAAGTAACTTTAAAACCACTTTGCTTAATAAAGAAAAGGTGTGGCACAGCTGGTAATTAATGAAGTCCACACATATCATGGAAAACTTCCTGCCTACTGAATATTTGGAACAAAAGTTACCATTCTGCCTACTGGAAGAGCATTAGTTTTCTGTGTAGATGGAGTTGCCAATGCTTTTAAGAATATTTCAGAAAGCCCATGGAGGAGATTTGTGGAATTTTGGGTATTGTGGTTCTCTGACAAGACACACTAAGAGTTAGCCAAATCTACAACTGTGACATGGATGTCTCTGGAGTATACCCTGTGCCATTTCAGTTTAAATATTTATTTAGTGGATATAGGGATCTGCGCATAACAGGAGAAAATTTATGTCTTTAACATATTCAATCTAAACATCATGTCCTCAGCAGTTAATGTAATGAGATTCTGGTCAAATTAGGACTTCTATGTCTTCAAGTGCTTCAGGACAATGTAGGAACAAGCACGAAGGCAAAATCAATTACAGTCTACAGTCTACAAATCCATAACTGCTAAGCATTATGATGAAACCTCTCTGAAGACCAGTTATACCTGAAGCACTTTATAGTACATTTTTCAGTTCAGGCACTCAATCCACGATGTTTTCAAGGACACATATAAGAACATATAATCCTTAGATCTCACAGGCATTTTGCCCACCTCTAGATTTTCTAGTCCATGGTGTTAAATACCCTGTTTTATTCCTCTAAACCATTCAAAACCTAGACTTAGATTCAATGTCTTCATTTTACATCTACATTCAGCACCATTTTTTCTAAATTAGTTTTGGAATCAGTTCTTCAGAAGTATATAGAATGTAAGTTAAATGGATGATCATCTCACTGAACCAAGTGAAGAAACACAGCTTATATTTCAGAGAATCACGGATCTGGTTCAGTATCAGACTTCTCTATTTTGAGAAAACACCATTTAATTTTCAGCATACAGGTACATATATTTGACAAACTATTGCTGCTGCCCTTTTGAGTAGTTTTAACGAACACTAACAAGATGGAAATGTGAAAGAAATCGAAACATTACAGACATGTAATTCAATACTGCACAATGTTAATAAACAACCTCCATGTGTTTCAGCTATACAGGCTGAATTTTTAAATTATTTTTAACAGAAGTGTAGCACTAGGAAACTGTTCTTAAATTAGTAATATTTAAATTTGTTTCTTCCTCTTCTAGTAGAAAAACTGATAGTGCCATAACTGTAATTGAAATATGTAACCACTATTTGAAGAAAAATATACTACGTGATTCTTCTAAATATTTTCCTGTTCTCAAAATATGCTTTCACATTTGTTCAACATATCCTGATATTATGCTAGGAGAGGCCAAATGTTACTTACACATACAAAGCCACACAATAAGTGAACCATATAAAAGGGTAGAAAGCTCTTACAAGAACTATCAAAATACGACCTGGATAAAAACGAAGCCGAAACAAGGGAAGAGAAACAGCTAAGGTACAATAACATTACCCAGAAAAACTTACATTAGTTGTAGACTTTACATATTATTTCAGTTTTCACAGGGATCAGTTTGGCCTTTTGCTTGTTTTCATCTATCTCTCTCCATATATACAGACACATACGCATACATATATATGGCAACATTCCAGCAGTTGAAATTCTGTTTCAGATCAACATACACCTGTGTCCTCCATGTAGTGCTACTGTCATATACTGCACAATCTTTCCTGTAATATATTTCATTATTTTATTAAATGCATATTTTTATTTGAACATTTTCCAAAGAATTCTACAGATAATAAAAAAAATAAAAGAATGAAAAGGAGTGATCTAAATTCAAAAGAGGCGTTTTTCAAATATGGTATCCACACTGGGGAGAGAAATCTGGCAGCTACCTGTGCTTCTAAAGACTGCGTGTCTTCCCTACCTGAGATCGCTGATCCCTAGGGCTCAAAACATTAGTTTTGGACAGTGGTTATTTTTTCTTCTCTGGGCAGTTTGTTTATATTAAGTGTTTTATGAGCATTTCTGCAACTCCCCTATTAAATCATTGGCAGCACACTTCAGAATGGACGTATACATTATTTCTATAACCTGGGTAGTTCAACAGTCTCAAAACTCTAACTTCATAGTTCTGACTGAATTTTTAAAATCCAAGGATAGATCAAATCCCTGTTATCATTTACTTTGAGAGCCTACTTACTTGACAATAATATTTTAAGTATGTCTGTGAGACCAGCAGAAACTCTTTAAGAATAATACTGACAGGAATATTTCCACACACACCCCTCTGATTTTGTTAGTTTGCCTTTCTTTTGGTAAGTCTAAAGCTCTGCCTTGGCACCCTTCTAAAGGACATACATTCACATGCTTTTGGGTCTTAGGGACAAATTAACACTTCATGCTTTGCAGAAGATTTTTTACACCAGACATAGCACTATCCACTATAGCACCAGTAAAAATATTCTTGTCCAGTTTTGACCAAAGCATACCCAGTTCAGATTTTACTGGGGCACCAAACAACAAAATCACACAGAATCCTGGCATTATCAGAAGTGTAGCCAAATATCTAATATAGTAATGGTCATCACTGCTCAAAAATACTATTGGCAAATTTCCAGGCCCCCAAGAATAAAAGGTACTCTGCTGATATTTATTTTTTGAGTCAAAAATAAGTGCAGAAATTGTAGAATGTGAAGTTGTTTTTATTCTTCTCAGTAGGAGGATTGTGCTTTAGTAGGAGGTAAATTGTTCTCTGTTTACATTGTCTGTAATAAAAGCCTGCAGTTGAGCAGCCTTGTCCTCACACTGCAATTACAAGAGAGGGCTTTCATGGTCTGTGTTCTAAGACTCTGCAGGCTTGAGTTGGCCTTTTGGTCACAATTTGATCATTCTTCACTTTTGTAAAACCATATATTACACATCTTCAAATCTCCAGAAGGGTCAAAGTATGGGAAAACTATGTAATAATCAAGTCAATGCCTAGTCCTTGCAAATAATTAATTTTTACAGGCCATTATCTATAAATCTACAGACTAAGGGCTCTGATTCAGCAGAGTACTTAGGCAAATGCTGAAATATTTGTTCTGAATATACTCAAGCAGGCCCTCACTTCAGGAATATGGAAGAGTGACTGATTGGTTATGAATGGACTTAACCATCTAAATACCTTGATGTACGAAGACTTTGATTTGGATAGCATTTTGTATGAATGTACACAGAGCTGGAACACTGAGAACACAGTAACTTGCTTTTACAGTTGCGGTGGCACAGCAGCTGCAAACTGTGCATATTACCGACTTCATTAAAACAGAGAATGATATTATATTTCTTGTTGGTTTGGCTTGTTGTGTTTTTGGGGGGGGTTATTTGTTTGTTTGTAATTATATTTTATTTAAATGTATTAAGAGCTATATGAAGCAGTCTTAATAGGATTTCACTGCACTTTTTACTCCACTAGAGGTCAGCCTGCCACAGAACCCCAAGCAGACACAAGAACTGCCGAATGCTGGTAGCACTGACACTATTTTCTTTCTCTATTTTATCTATTAGAAAGATTTCTTCAGAGCCATAACTTAGATCTCTCAGTAAAATGGAGCAACAGGAAGATATAATGGTGCATTTCATTTTTGAATGACCTATAATAAATTACTATGAAGTATTCCAGGTGCCAAATGAGAGAATGCTTTGTCTGCACATGAACTATATTTCACATACTTTAATTTGGCTGACACATAAAACGCATTTGACATTTTGCAGGTATTTCTTTGAAAGGATATTTGGTTCTTGTTGAGCGTTAAGGTATGAAGGTGTGGTAACCTGGGTAACAGAAGGTCATTTCCGAGTAGATTGTTGTCCAAGATCAGCTCTTCCAAGTAACTGAATGTTTTCAATCCTTCTAGTGACCTGCAAACGACAAAGGCAACAGGAAAAATGATACTCCAGTAAATCAGGGAGACCATTATGAGCTGAAATAAATATTTTAACCTTCCCTTTCAGGACTGGGAATAGTTTTGGTTTGGGCCTGTCAGAAGAGTGAATGACAAGCATTAGTGGCAAGGGGAGTGCTGGCACTGCAACACATCCTTCACAGGCTGGCAGGATGAAGGATGGGGGTCACTTAGTGAGTAGCCAGGATCCAAAACAAAAGGCTTCAGATATGGGGCCTGCAGGATGAATTTGTCAATGTCTTGTGCCTTCAGGCACCCAGCCTCGCCTGACCCTAACCTCCATTCCCAAGATAAATAACTCTGTCACAGTTCACCTTCATTCCCTGGACACAAATTTAAGTTGTCATCCATCATTTCTGCCAAGAAATATCATACCTCGCTAACAATAATAAATACAACTTCAAGTATCATTTCTTAGCAGTTACCTTACATTCAATAATAGGAAATGGAGAAAGGATTTCTTATTTTTTCTTTTCTTTTTATTAACCACTTAATTTGCTCCTTGAGTCCCTGCAAACAAAATAAAATGTTCTCTACAAAATAAAATGCAAAATTGCTCCAGGCAGAAAAGGCATTTGCTTTCTTACTGTCCCACTCCTGAGCCACAGGTCAGATTGCAGAGAGCAGCTTTAAAAAGGAGCATTTCACAACATGGAAGTGCAGATGATGGCTTGTAAATAAACAGGATTCAGGGGGTATTCATTCCTCTGACAGCAAAGTGCAGGGAAGAGAACTTAAAAGAACACTTTGGTACCTTGTAAAGATATCCATTCCAAACTTGATTTTTAATGCCTGCACATTCCAACAGGAACACCCACACACATACACATTAATCAACTAAGACACATGGTATATGGAGCATACTCACAGACACGCATTCACAGCTCATTCACCTACCAGACACCTAAAGATACACTGAGACTGCATGACTTGACAGCCGATCTACTATGCCTACCAGTGGGAAGATCATCACTGTATCTCCTGGCTGTTTTATAAAATGTGATGAATAAGGGAGATGCAGTCTCAACTATTTATTCAGTTTCCAATGACATTTTTACTGAGGGGATTTCCTCCCCCCAGTTTTTGGCAACGATCAATATACAACCAAGGTCCTCGTTTGAGAGTTCTACAAGTACTACTACTAGAGGAAAATCCAAATGTCATTACAAAGTATATGGGTTTCAAATTAGGCAATTTAACATTCAACTGTCCAACAAAAACAAGATACTGCTTCTCTGGATAGAACTTACTGACCACTGATGTATCACAGTTAGAGGGTTCAAACAACCAAAAGAAAAAATCTGTGACCTTTGTACCACATACTCTACATTACACTATGAATATTCAAGTAACATTCACACAACTCTGGATCGGTGTAGTTCAGCCCAAGGACTCCAAAGTACTCACAGTTGTTGACTTGGTATTATGAAAGGGAGGTACAATTATTGATGCTGGGCAGACAGACCCTATGGCATATTTATATTGTTACAATGCATTGAGACTACAGTTTCTGAAGGTGAAAGAAAATTCTTTGTTATAAACATAATACTGAAACAGTCATCACAGTAACAGTCACACATTTTGCACTTGTCTTTAACAAGCTGTTACAGAAAAAGTCAGTTCCACCTACACAAACTGCATGCTGTTAAGAGCTGTACTAGCAGGCTGCATTAAGCTAGCTACTTCAGCAAAGGGTCATAACAGACTTGGACTGACCAAAATCAAAATCAGAAGAGAGATCAGCAAACATTTCAGAGAGTGCTTTCCCCCAAGTGCCTTTAAAAGGCAAAATAAAACAGAGGAAGTAGTAGTGAGTTTATCAAGCTGTTATGAGTTTTCATTTCAGTTTATTTGACAAATCTATTTTAGCAAATTCCTCTTCAATACTCTTCATTACATAAATAGTGGAATATTTCCAAAGCCTCACATTTCAATGTAAGACTCTGACTTGCCAATGGAGTTCAGAGCAGGCCACCTCCTTGTCAACACCACAGAGCCTTATGGGATGTTAATAGGTCCTTTGTGAAAAAACATTGCTGGGGCTCTGGTCAGTGTCAGCATCAAAACACACATTGTTCCTGAGTTATGTTATGCAAATATAATACTCTTATCATGAGAATCAGCAAATGGTTGGCAACTGGCAAGGAGAAGAAAGCACACATCCAAAACTGCTGCAGGGGAGGCATAAAACAAAATGACAAACCATGAAGTGGGACAAAAGGCCTTGAAACACTAGAGGGAGTTGACTATTGAAATTGTCTTTCTTTCACAAGTCCGGGCTGCAACACAAGGGTACTAGTTTCATAGACAGGCAGAAAAAATCATGCGCAAATCTCCTTACACCTGTCTGGTTTTGATAATTTTTGCCATGTAATGTTATTAGCTGCTCAGTTAAAAAGGAGATGTGTTACACCAGGGGTTGCTTATTAATTGTTGTTTTCATGTCATCAGAGTGGTGTGCACTTGGTAATTTAGCCACCTAAATTCAGAGTCCAGGAGGATGGGAGGGGTTGCCACAGTACAGAGAGAGGGTACAGCCAATTAACATAAATTTACATCCATATGTTATTTTGCCATACAGAATTCTTATTTTCCCATCTTAAACACGAGGGGGAAAAAGCCTAGCACCAAACCAAAATTGCTAAGACAGTTGGTAAAACAAACAAACTCTACCACCACAAGAACCCTTCAAACAAACAAAAATAGTGTTTGCTAAAAAGCACTAGCTACTGAATTCAAGGCAAAAATCTCTGCCATCATAATACAAAAGGAAATATTACCCAGAAATTGTAGTCCACAATTTAAACATTTTAAGTACAATCAACACAATAGATTTTATGGTACAAACTTCAGCAAGTCCCATAACACCTATATGCCTCAATTTCTCATCTGCAGGTAGGGAATAAGAAAGGATTACAATAATGAATTGGCATATAGAAAGCATTTTTGAGAAGCTGAGGTAGAGTTTTGTACAAAATACTGAAATTTTTGTTTTCAGTCAGGGTGAGATATTTATCTCCACGTTCTCCAAGTATTTCCATATGAGCCTATTACAAAAGAGGAGAGCGGTGCATATATATACACACACACACACACAGAGCAAATGTATGCAAATGCCCAGGAGATGAGTCTAAAATTAAATCTACACTGTTTCTCATAGTTCACAGCAGAAAAAAACACTGGTGTACTACTGGTGTATTAAAATAAACACACTATCTTACCACCACGAAAACACCAGCACTGAAGGGGCAGTGGCAAGCAGTTTTCTTCCCTAGTTTCAAAAGGCTAATAAACATCACTAAGGTGAACTGCAGGCTGCTTTTCCCTGCACTAATGGCATGAAAGCTGCCCATTATCTCACCCACAGGTACCATCTCAGTTACCTCATTGCAGGGCTCACACTCTGTTCCCAGAAGAGAGCAAGTGCTGCCAAGAGATTTCCATTGCAATTTCCAAAGTCACATCAAACCGACAAAACATCACAATGTATTCAGTGCTGCTTCATTCAAACAGAAAAAACTTTAAGTTTCCACTGTAATTAACCCTATCCTCGTTAAGATAATTATGATCAAGCTCCCTGTCACAGCTAATATCACAGCATCATTGCCTATGGCTCACGCTTTGCCCTCATTAGCTTAGAAAAACACTGCACTAAACAGGAAACGGACTCCCTCTGCAAAACGACTTAAGATGTTCTGTAAGCAGATAGTAAACAATCCTTTAGAATATAAAGGTCTCTGAAATGTCATGTTATCCAAGTCCTTTGGCTAATCAGTATGATTTCTTCCAGCTTTCTTTTCCATAATTCATTCACAGTTTGTAACAAAGTTTTAATCAAAAAGGAATGTCATGGTAGAGATTTTTTTTTTCTCTCTGCATGTATGCATGGAAATTGTCAACTACACTATTTCATATGGTGCCTTTGGCCTTACAAGGATTTGGTTACAATGAGAGTAAAGAGCAGCTCTTTCTTTTGGTAATATTTGACAGTGCAAATCAGATTTTATAAATGAAAACAAAAGCAGAAGTCTCTCAAGTAGTGGACAAACCTTGGTACTCTGCAGTTGTCCTTGTCCAGAAGAACAAGCTGTTCAGAAGTACAAGCTGAAAAAGAACTGTTCCTCACATTTTACCCCACCCCTCCATTAATAAGACAGCTGCCTCATATCTAATGACTTTTTCCTCCTGTTTAACAGGAAAAGAGAGAGCAGTTAACAATATGTAAATGAGAGAGTTTGGCTTTAGCCTGGAAATTGATTTGCACTCTGTTGACAAGAGATCACCATTACCAGAAGTTAAAAGAGAGCTGTTACAGAACAAGTGCTTTTAAAAATACTTTATTTTTTTGCCCTTTATGTCTTAACAGATTACAGGAGAGTAGAATTAACACAAGAACCCTAGAACTACATAATTTCAGTATCTAAAGAACAGAAATGTAATTTCTCTTTCTCCCGCACCTGCCACCCATGGAGAACGAAGCAATTTTTTTTTTAAAACATTAATTAATTACTCTTCAAAAATCTGCTGAGCTTAAAATTCCATTTTGTAGTAAAGCAGAGAGAGGTTAAGTGACTAACGAAAGGTGACCTCCAGCAATTTTCTAAGAGACAAGAAATAAAACCCAGAGCTCATGACTTCTACGTCCTTTGACTTAACCTCACCAGAACAAAACAAAGAGCAATAAATAAATGCTATAGATAAGAACATAAGACAGACACATGTTTAAGTTTAGATTTTGCATAACTCCCAGGGAATGTAAAACATCATTTCTGGTTTTCTTGCTTTGATTGCTGTTCAATTTTAAACTTCATTTAATCTGAAATATAACATACAAAAAAGGGAGAAACCCCAAGACATTTCCAATTCTGTTCTGATGGTGGAAGGGGTTTGGTGAATCTTCTGTGCAAACTCCATCAGGCTGAGGCCCCTGTCAGAATTCTGCTCTCAAACCTACTTTGGGGGGTTCTGCTGTAAACATATGACTCACCTGTGAGTACAGAAAAATAAATAATCTATTTTAACAAAAACAGAATGGCTAGAATTCAGTTCAAATTCTAGGGGAAAAAAACCAAACAAACCCAAAAAACAATACTCCACTATAATCACAAAAACCCTGCAAAATGAAGATTTATGTATTTCCTGCACAGAGAGACAATGATGGCAGATAAACTCCAAGTAAAGCATCAAAAAAATTACCTCTATGCTACTCAAGTATAATAAGTTTTCTCTTTTTTGCAGTCCTACTCGAGTGTTAATGCTAATTTTTCTGCACTATGATAAATTTAAATAAAAATAAAGGAAAGAAGAATAAAGAAAAGATAATGGAGTATGAAATTGACAGTTCTAACACTACTTCTGGACCAAATCAGAACTTGGCCCCAAGTTAGATCAGACAACTCATGAAACAGGGAGCACAAGATTCTGTTCAATAAACAAACTTACTGATATTTCTTAAACATGAAGTGTTTTGCTTTGTCTAATATTTCAAACCCTTTCCTAGCAATCAGGAAACTGAAATGCAGAAGTTCTTGTGAGAAAGAGGTTTTACTATTAAGCAGCAGTTCCTTAAATGATGGAATTATCTGAAAAGCAACAATGCGGATTTCTCTCGCCCATCTGTAGAATCCCAGTTGCTCATAACTCCTTACACTCAGTGACAAAAAAAGGGCACTTTCTGAAGGTGAATCAGACCTTCTTCAGGTGAGACCCAGTGAAGTATATGCATTTTAGCTATATGAACACAGCCTATCTGTACAAAGTCTTGCAATGGCATTAGAAGAAATTTCTATATTCAGGTACAATGAACAGTTACGTATGTGCCCTGTGTATGTAGATCATTTACCTGGTGAAATAAACTACAAATCTGAAACACAGAATTCAGATCAGGGTTGGAAGGGACCTCCAGAGATCATCAAGTCCAATCAACTCACCAAAGCAGGATTCCCTAGTTTTTAGTAGCTCACGAAAATATTAGAGTCGACTATTCAGTCATTAACCACTCTTCTCTCCTACCAAGACACTAGTCCAAAAAAAAAAACAAAAACTTGTTTTTCTTGGCCTAACTACTACAAACCAACCAGACTGACCTGGCTGGAGTGAGAGAGTTCAACTTCTCTTCCAATGAACCTCTTAAAGTCTCCAATTTCAATATGTATGTTTAATACAGGTCTACTCAAGAGATCATGCCACTAATGGAGCTCAAGTTTTATCCTTCGTGTTAGCTTTATCTTGATTTCTTTATATAACATTTGTAGGATTAAACATGTCAAAATTTTATATGCTATTACTATTACAGTAAATTTAAATAAAATGACCATCAGTGTAATACTATAGTCTGTGATAAGGTGTCTTTCACATGAGCCATACAAGATATTTTTAAAAAATACAAAATAGATTGGAAAATGAATTCTTATACATCTTGTGATAGAACAAGTATCATATAACAAAACACAGATAAACATTACCATGCAGAGAGCAACTGATTGTATGCATTCTTATTCTATCAAAGGACATTATGGAAGTAATGTCACTAGAAGTCCATGCAGTTCAATGGATGCATCATTTCAATAACATTCCTCAGTAAAAACTTAAGCATCCTTCTGATAAAATTTCTTGAAAGTACTTGATGAAGGATAACAAGATTAGAGGAGTAAGGAGAAAAACTCAGATATGAATCTCTCTTGCTTCATCTTTGTCCCCATTCTTAATATAGAATGTAGTCCTAATAAACTAAATGACATTTTTTCATAAATGCTAACATTGCCATTTCCTGAAATTGAATGAATTCAAGGAAGTATTAGTGATTAGAAATAACGCAAGAACAAGCCAGGGTTTACAAAATATAAACTTATATGTTTAACCAAAAAAAAAAAAAAAATACAAAACCAAACCAAAATAACCACAAACAACAAAAACACACCCACAACAAATTAAAACCCTAGAATGAATACACTTTTAAAAGCTCCCCTCAGTTCCATGTGCCAAGTTGAGAACCTGAGTCATGAGGTCTGTGGTGATAGGTTGGATTCGATGATTTTTAAGGTCTCTTCCAACCTTAATGATACTGTGATAACCTATTTATAAGCCCTCTAAAAACCAGTATTATAATGGAAATACAAGTAAATTCAAGTGCAAAGGCAGTGCCATCATGAATGCTTTACTGTATCTTGGATCAATCTGTCACTCTGCAATTCAGATAGTAACCTGACCCCTCCCCTTTTTGTGCAGAGAAATGGGGAGTTACAAGCCTGAAGAGTGAGTAGAGTAAAGCCCATTTTGACTACTAGAGTTCAGTGAGAAGGGGGAGAAGAAAAGTAATTTTTCTCCCATCTTCCACAACAACCAAGACTGAGGATTGACAAGCAAATTGACGCACTTCTCAGAGGGCAAAAGATAAATGTTTGATGAATTGGCCATTGCTGAAGGAGTGATGGGCTTCATATGTGCATAATGGACTAGCTGCCATTCAATTCAGATTGCCTGCCAAGATAAGAAACCATAATGAATGGACCAAGCACAGCCTGTGCCATAAGAAAGCATAATCTGACTAGTTTTAATAAACTTAATAAAAAAGATGAAGCAGAGAGAGGAAAAGTGACTGGCCTTTGTGGCCAGCTATAAGAGGTGAGAACGACTAATAGACTACTCAAGCATGATAGCAGAGAACTGTTAATAGTCTCACAATGACCAAATCCCTCAATGTTAAAAAAGTCTTTAAAAAACACAGGGATCTACATATGCATATACCACAGAGACTGTCCCACTTGTTTTACAGCATATAACTGCCATTTATTTATTATTTCCTTCCACTACATACCCTGATTTGTCTCCCTAACTTCCTTTATTCTATCTGTATGGCACTTTGGCTTTACTTAGAGCCATACAACACACCAATAGTTCTACCAACAACTCCTTAAATTGAAGTAACTCTCTAATTGAAACCCAACAGAATTCAGGCTGAATTTCCAACAGAAAGGTTTTAGCTGTACAGCTTTCACTGTCAGGGGAAAAATACCTTTTAAAATGAGAAGCAGTCACAATTGGTGTAATTTCATTTGCTTCTACAAGATATGGTTCCACCAAATAAGAGAAATTGCCAGCACAGCTCAAGCAAAAAAACCTCTCTAGCACATACAAGACTAAGTTACCAACAAGCGTCCTTTTGGTCTGGGATTTGCTATGCTGGATACTGTTCCACACCTGTACCCATAAGCTCTGATCTTTCGCAGCACCTATCAGCATTATGAAAAGACATTAAAAACAAAACTCTTACAGTATTTTACTTTATATGGGTATACAACAGTGTAAAGCCTGGTAATTAGCATCATTTTCATGGTGAGTAGCATATACACAGTGAGCCATTTTTGCTTTCCTTTTGTCATTATTTAGCCATATGAAAAAGAATGTCTTACTTTCTGAAGTTTATCAGATATTGAGAGCAGCTAAATCTGTGACTGCAAATGCTAAAGTAAAGGAGAAAAACTAGCCCTGACTTTTAAATCAGAGGGATTAGACCAACAATCTATTTCTTTGTTAAGAATCAAAGGGCAATAACACACCTTTGTGTCTGCTATGTAACACACAGTACATGGCCAGGTAGAACTGTTTATCTCCTTAGGTAGAAAAAAATATATAATGAAGGAAGAAAGGGGTTACAGAAAGATACCTTTGACTGAGAGCAACTAGAAAACACATTATACAGAAAAATGTTATGTATGATGGTTTTCTTGGTTTTACTTTTCCTTTGATGATGAAAAATGAATAAGGAAATATAAAATAGACTACTTGGGTAAGCATTCAGATTACCACCCCCTTGATGTCAGTTCTGTAGCCTGTGTCATATTTTAAATAGAAATGATTACATGAAAGACAGATGTCTAGTTTTCTGTATAAATTTTATCCAATTGCAAAAGCAAAGTAACTCATTATCAAGCAGCTCAGTAAAGCTCCCACTAGTGAAGGAAATAAAGTTTTATGACAAGAGGGTCTATCCTCTCTCTCTCCCTGTGAGTGAGAAAGTGAGTACAAGAATAAGACAGAAAGGGAAGGCTCAGGAGTGCTGGGTGAATTATAGACTACCTCTCAAGATTCACAGCTCTTCGTGGTAGAAGGTTAATATTCTCACATGTCATTAGGTCTGCTGGCTCTACTGATGGCTCATTGAATCAGGCAGCAAATTATTTCCTCATGCTGCAGAGGACACCACACTTCAAAGGGAAGGAGCCAGGGTCAAGACGGCTCTCCAGTTCGATTAATGAGTTGGGATCAGCAGAGGTTGCCTGTAGGTAAGAATGTGACTGAAGCTTTTGACAAAGCTGACTTTTTGAACAGGACTTGACCCAAGCCCCTTACTCCCCTCCTCACCAAATTTTATTTTCAACATTTGCCTCTGACTGACCTGCTCAGGCCTGTTGGGATAGTTTTGACCTCTTCAGTCTTTGTTACAAGACATAGGACATGTCTGCCTATATTTGATGTGTGTCTCCCTGAAGGCCACATCAGCTTATCCAGGCTCATCAGAATACTTTAGAACTGCACAGCAAAATAAGACAGATTAATTTCAAGTTTTTAGTTCTCTCATTACATTTGTTGAGAAGGGGGAAGAAAGAGAAGACAACTAAAATATATTTCATCTTTCAATAATATTAAGAAATATTTCTAAATGCTGTTAAATGCAGATAAGAAGAACACAAAGACTATTAGAAGCATATGACATGTATTAAAGTGACAGAAAACCAGAAAATATATGTTCCTATTTAGATGGATTTGCTGACTAAGACCACTCCTAGCAAATAATGCATTATACAGAATATTCCTCTAAAAAGTTCTTATTTTCATTGCCATGATAGTGAGAGATTAGAGACAATTAAAACTTAGCCACTGCATTCATCTTTTTCTAAATGTCCAATGGTTTGCTTTTTCTGAAATATTTTAATGCATATTTAAATAGATTTAATAAAATACTGAAGGGAGATTCACTGCATTAATGTTTTTTGGTAAGATCTACTTAAACCGCGCACTCTCTTAAAGAAATACAAGTTCTGTACTTGTTATATACTTGAAAGTTTTGTTCCAAAATATTTTACACCTTAATGCTTCCAGAGAAAGCATGTACATTATCTTTAAATATTTATTTTAATACCCTCTTCCTAAACACCTTGCTCACTAGCATCCTTGTTACATACTAGCACTCATTACATACTAAGTACACTTTAAAAAAAAATACAAAAACAAAACAAAAAACAAAACCAAAACTTTTGAGGCAAAATCTCAGTTCAGAGATATCCAAGGTGGCTGTTTAAGCTTTGCAGGCTTGAAGCTTTACATTAGCTCAGGTGCCTGAATCAGAAATTTACAAATCTAGGTCTGAAATGTGAACACTTACACTTCTAAAGGTATTGACCAAATCCCAGTTCTTACAGACCTTAAATGAAAAAGCTAGGGTATTAGTGCCTTAAGATCAGATTACTTAGGTGCCTTAATAACAATTTAGGAAACTTATGTCCTGGTGTATATTTTAAAATCTTTTCATGATCTTGAAGTGTAAGGCAAATTTTCATCTTTACTCTTTTCACACTCAAACCATTATTTGTAACAGATTTCCTTACTGTAGCATTTAAACCCCAATGCTAGTAAATAGAATATTAGAGCTATAAAATTTAGAATTAAAGCATATAAGATGTATGTACAACTAAGCCAAACGAGTAACTAGAACCCTTTCAAGGAGACTGCCTAACTGCTAGCTCATCTTCCAGGCGGATGTGCTATACTCTAAAATACAAGTATACACAAGTAAGAGACAACATTTTCTTTTACTTATGTCTGTGCAGTCTCCAGTGATTTGTACATTATACAAGTGGAAGCTTGCAAGACTAGAAAAGATGTAAGAATGGAAACACTTTTTCATGGGCTTGTTTAAACAAAGTAACTGTGTTTCTGGGTCTGTCATCATGTTAACATTATATCCTATTCCTTCTCTTTGTAGAAAGCTGTAGGCACACCAGAAATCATTTGTGAAATGTAGGATGTGTCTTGCACAAGACTTAGCAGGAAGGCATGAATCCTGTATGGAAGGACAAGTCCAGCTGGAGTGGGATATAGCTGGCCCGTTTTACATGCCCAGGGAGTAAGAAGAAATAGTTGTGTTCAGGGCAAGGAGCAGCCATTCTGCTTTCTGAGTTTCTGCTTTCTGAGGCACTAAATCAGAACTGATGGCAGGACTGAAGAGATGCATTGCTGAGACACCTGGACACAAAGCAGTACCTACTGGAATCCATTCCAGTGCAAAGGTGACCAACTAAGTATGTGCAAAAATTCAATTTTGTATTTGTCCTTGCTTCCATTCCTAAACCCAGAAGTTTTTGGTTAAATCTTACTAAATAGAACTTTGTTTTGCTTTTAGGTGTATATGGTGTTTGAGGGGAAGATAGCACCAATTATCATTGTACAGTGTTTCTAGAGAGGTAACAAATCTAATTAAAGACAAAAAGAACAAGAAGTCCTGTACCTAGTTCAAGATGAATTAGAATACCCAGCTGCAATGAGTTCTGCTTTGTACCAACTTGGATATAGTCCATCTGGGTAACCGTCAGGGCAATTCTGGAGCTGGAGAAGGAACTTGCAAACTCATAAATCACCCTTGCAAAGAGCAGAAAGCAAGGAAACACCCCATGACTTTTGGGAATTGTTACCACACACTGCCCTCAAACACTGCTGCATGAAAACTACTCAGGACTAAATGTACAATTTTGGGGTTTGGTTTTTTGGTTTCGTTTGTTTGTTTGTTTTACTGGGCCTTATGGCAATCCTGCAAAGATTTAGATCTGTAAGTTGAAATTTGGATGTGCTTATGTCTTCCTGATTTTCAATAATGGTTTAATGTGATCTGTTTAGCCAAATTGGAGGGGGTTGCAGCATGCATTAAAATTGTTTACAAAAATGTTTAACAAGTAAACAATAAATGCATAGTCAAAACAAAATAAATTATTAGTTTAATGTCCATTTTGGTTTTTACATTGCTTGTTTTTCCCGCTGCTCATATATTCTTGTCATTCATACACAATTTAAAAAAAAAAAAAAAAAAGGATGATACACATCACCAAAATTGCTGGATGTTGTCCTCCTGTCAGTGTCTTCCATTTCATCACAGCAAATATATTTGAACTACACAAAACACTGGCAGGGAAAGACCGCATGTAAAAATCTAATAGTCCATGAAGATGAACTAGCAAATCTATGGCAATATTCCTCCTTCAATCCCTAAAATTAACAAGGTTGCCTAAAATACAGTTAGAAAAGTGCAGTCAACTTCAAAAGATACACAACTGTGGCTTTGATAGGCTAGGGATGAGGAAGATGATGATGAACATTTACCAAAACAGAGAGCATATAACACACTCTTAGCTGGGCACACAGTCCATATATATTCAAGTGCTCTTTACATCAGACAGCATCCTAAGATCATGTTAAAGAGTTCATCCTAATATTTTCTGGAGCCACCTAGAACCTTATAGTACCTTGTGTCCTCCTCAGCAGCTCTACAAGGACAGTCATCCACCATGGTCTGACAGAACACTTTGACAGGAAAGGATTACCTTGAAAAAATAAGCTAGTGTTATCGCCCTACACTATCCTGGAAAGAGACTCAGGTCTCAGTTCAGTACAAGTCAAATTAATATAAACCTCAAACTCTATAACTTCAGCTGAGTACAGATAACACTTGACTGCATGAGTTGAATTGTACACCCAGCACTACTTTGAGCTGCATCTACCTCCCCCTTGATGCAGTGGCTGGGCCTGGCTATGTGGGAGAATTGGAGAGATTCTCAGACATAAATTTCTCCACTTGAAGTCTACATTCTAGACACCCAAAAGCCTATCTTCAGCCTAATCCATGCAGTAACTTTTGTCCAGAGAGGAATTTGGTGACAGTTAGATTTCTAAAGAGCACATAATCTGCTCAAGCCATAAAAACAAAAGATGCAATTTACCTTACACAAGATCATGTGGACTTGGGACATTTTGAAAGAAAACAGAGAAGTATCACAGCAAATATCCCTATGAATTACTTCCTGCTGACACAATCGGGTAGTTTGTATAAAACAACCCAAATGACCAAACAAATAATTGAAAGGAAGAAGGCTCAACCCATGGCACTACCAGATTTCCAAATGCTGCCACCATGGCCGTCAGTCACCCGCTGCCAGCCCCTCCCCACTTCCAGAGACCACATCAAAGCACCTTTGCTGCTTCATGGCCTTCTGTAGAGCAACTTCAGCCACTTAAGAAAAAAAAGGCAAAATAAAGACTAGGACTTAAAACATTAAAAGAAATAAATTGACAGGATTTTATCTGGAAACCTTGTCTCGTCCTTACTGAAGGCTAAAATAAACTTAATTTTTGTTAAAATTAAAGCAAAAATTAAATCATCTTATTATGTAATTGGAACTAGGCCTCAGGCATTAGCAGTAAAGAAGGGATTAAGGCCTCCACCACCTGGGTTGTCACTCTCATGGGCCCCATTACCACCCCCTTATTCGTTTTTATAGCCAACAGATTAAAATGCGAGCACCGCAATCTTTGATCTTTCACTTGCTGACACAAATCCTTTCAAGCCTCCAACGTTTTCTGCTGAGGTAATTAGTACTAATTAAAAGGTTTCCAACAGCCTTTGCTCTACTTTTTCCCTCTGAAAAAATTGCTTTTACAAGTGCCTTCCATCTTTGAAATGTATGCATCGCTCACTTTCTTCTTTATCTGACTCCCAGAGATCAAGTAGATTAGTGACTACATTATTCCCCAAGACAAAGCCAAACAACAGGTTTATACCATCTCCCTGACCTGTTGAGGTGCAGGGTTTATATTCAGAAACAAGTGCCTCTGCTTGTATTAAAAGACAGTCCAATTATGCACTAACAGACACAATGCAGGGTTTTTACATTTAAGAATGGACATCAGTTAAAGATGTAGTGTTTTCTCAGAAGAGAGAGAGGCAACCCATCACTAATCAAACTGACAAGTTGTACGACTAATAATAGGTCTTGCTTTGTTTTCTTTTCTTTTTATGTGTTTGTGTATCAGGCAAGATACAAATAAGTTCTTTCTCTTCCCTCCTTCTCTCCCCCTTTCCCCTCCTTTTCCTCCTAAATGTTAATGATTGATTCACACTTGCTCCTTAAAAAAATAAAGAAGAAGAAAGTTTAGGAAGTACCGCCTTGAAAGGTTTTGAAAGCACAAAAAGCCTTCTCTGAAGAAGTTTTTGTTACTATAATTAAACAATGTGTCTGGCTACAGGCAAAGTGATAGCTGGAGAAATAATTACTGATATGAGAATGCAGTTTTTATAATATGTCTGATACACTAATGCAAGTCCAAGATTAAAAAAATTAAAAGCTGCAACAAAAAGGAATAATACCTTGCACTGAGAAAGTGCTGTGTTTTGAATTTACAGGTTTTCAAATGATTGTTCAATCGACATGGGCACTACACAGATCATTTTTCTGTATGAAAACCTGGAAGCTTTATGCCTGCTGTGATAAAAATAAATTACGCTTCATGCAGCAAAAGTGCTATTCAAAAAAGAGGACACTTCTCAAGCTCTTAAAGTTCTCACTTCCTATTGAAAATGACAGCAGCTCTCTTTCATGCTGTAGTATCTCTGGCACAATAGATCAGAAATCATACACAGAGCCACAAGAGGCTATCTAACCTATCATTATATGCACAGGGGTCTATTCTCCTCTCGCGATGCAAGCACAGGGCTCCTGCTGGCACTAATGGGAGCTGCACGTGCATATCAAGGACAGAAACAAATCAACAGTGTATCAACTTTTCTAACCTGAACTAAGTTAGAAAAGTTTTTAAATAGCCAGAAAGGAAAGTCAGTAAATTGTCTCCTAATCGTGCCAGCTCGTCTGCTTTAGTTTCACAACTATTCTAGTACGGTAGTAATTTCTTTTTGTGTAACTTTACTCGAGAGGATCTAAAGGCACTACAATCTAATCAATTCAGCTATATTATGCCCCTGTGAAGCAAGTTTTATCCAACATGTCCTGCCCAAGGTCATATGGAAATTATACAGGAGGGCCAGGAATTGCACATTTTGGCATCCCAGCAATTCCCTGCTTTAACCAGCAGGTCATACTCTTCTATGCATTCACAATAACCAACAATCCTAGAAGCAGAAGTCCTATTTCCTTGCAGCTAGGGAAACGCTAGGAAAAAAAGGTTTTTTCACAAACACAAATCTTTCAAATAATTTGTCTGAAAGAAAAATTAAGAAAGCAAAATCAAACCACAATCTGTTAATCACCAAATGTAATGGTTCTAGCCTCCTTGCCTTCTTAACAAATGGTCACCATTGCCTTAAAATGTCAGACAATCCCTTCAAAACCAACATGAATTAAGGAGAATAGCATACTTCAGCTCTTAGCATGCATGAGCTAAATGTATCACATGGAACCTTCAGCTTGGGCCGCTGTGTAAGCCATACAAAAACATATTTACATTTTTCCTATCAAAGAAGCCTTTAGAAACCACACAGATAGTATGACACTCAGTATAACATCTCCTGAGGATAGGTTGTTATGTTTACCAAATGTTAAATTCCAAGATTTTAGTTAAAATCAGAATTTAAAATTCTGAAATGTATAAGAAATTGGAATTTGGATAACAGTACAGAGGAAAATAGAATCTAACCAGAAAGAGGTGAGTATGTATGTAAGTAAGTATCTTTCCATAGTTTAGATCAATATTTTATATCAATAAAGAGAAGGTGATATCAACGTAATCTGATAGATGTAACCTGCCATATTCTGTTACCAAATAACTTGTGACTTTATGGCAAAATCAACATTAACAACGCATTTGGGTCTTTCACCTTCGGAAGCCAGAACTCTAAGAGGAAAGAGATTTTATTAAAAATAAAATACATAAACAAAAATCTCAAACCTATTTCAGGGAAAAGGCCGCTGCAAAGAAGAGGGTGATAAAGAAAGAGGTTTCTGGGATGTAAAATCCATAGGAAATTGTATTTTTACTTTAATAGAGTAACTTTTAAAGACAAAGCTGAAGTATTACCTCTGTGCTCAGGATGATCACACTACCTTGAAAATTATAAGCTATGACATTATTATGTCACCACTTTCATTTGAGATTTTCTTGTTTATTCTTGATTTTGCATGTACAAACAGCTTTCATGTTCATCAGCGATATCTTCTTTTCAATTAACAGCCTAAACTGTATCATGAACAAAAACTTACAGCTGAAAATTTAGGGAAACAGAAATTCATAATCACAAAACTCACAATAAAATGACATGCTGGCAGCACAGCAGGCACAGTTAACATACATATTATAGCAAAAGTAGGAAAATGAGCATCATGTTTAATGCTTCACAGACTGTGCAAATGAAGCTATCCCAATATTTACTAAGATTAAAAAAAATAAAATATCTGATAGGCTTCTTGGTGAGGAAAACTTGTTTGGTGACCTTACAAGTTTACAATCCCCAGTTATCAGAACAGCAGGGAAAAGGGACAAAGTCCTTATCTTCCCTAGGTAGTCAGTTGTGGCACTTTCCAGACTGCAAACATTTGCCTTAGGGCTTCATTATTTATCTACTATGGGATGTAAGGCCCATGAGCAGCTAGCCTTTTAACATATAGGAGTAAGGGAGAAAAATCCCATCCATGAAAGGAATATTAGACTGGGTTTTGGAAGTCATATCAAATATTTAGACTGGGAGACAGAGTGCCTTATATATACTATACCATAAGTCTTTTCTCTTCTTCTCCTCCCACGTTAAAGGGTAAAAAGTGCATTAATAATGTTCATGTCTTCCCTGTGTTCTTAGTACAGTGTGCATGTGATGAAAAACTAGTAAAGAAACATTTCCATTTGAAGTTTCCAAGAGGTAATTATAAACAAGAGGAAGAGAAAAATATTTTTGAAATTATGAAAAATACCTTGACAGTGACTTTCTTAGACTCAGATTTAGCCCTTGAAAAATATTTTGCCAAAGGGTGCATTTTGACAGGAAAAAGATGAAGAGTGGAGAGAAGAGGCAGCAGTCTGTCATAACTGATGACACCGCAATGCAAGCTGAAGTCAAGACTGAATATTTGCAAAACTCATTCAGGGTGAGATTTTTAAAATGAAAAAAAAAAAAAAAAAATCAGACACAAATGTACCCAACCTTTTGAAAACACAGAGGGACTACAGCAGGCAAGAGTAATGCAATGTGGTCAATATAACCACATTACACATGCAAAATGATTCAAGAGTCTTTTTTATAATTCAGTATGGTATGAATTTCAATATACAATGAAAATGCTGGAAGAAATAAATATATGTTATTTTAACCCGTTGCAGGATGACACAGCTGAGCTGGGTGCTTTTGGCATAATAGGACTTCAATGCCAGAAATTTTCGCCCTAAACGGTTAGTTTAAACCAAGTTCAGAGCACTAATATGCAACATTACAGTGTCATATTAATTAAGTCAAATTGAATCTAGACTGTCACAGTCTTATATTCCTATTCTTAGAATCATGGAACTGAATAGACCTCAAGATGAGTCCAACTATAACCTAACATCTCCTTGTACACAACTGTTACACCACATCCCTAAGCACCTTATCCAAATGTCTTTTTAACACCATCAGGGATGGCGGCCCCACCACTTCCCTGAGCAGCTTGTTCCAGCATCTGGTGACCCTTTCTGTGAAGAAATTTTTTCCTAACATCCAATCTTAACCTGGTGCAAGTTAACACCATTTCTTATCATCACATCATTTGTTACATGGGAGAAGAGGCTAACCCCACATCACTACAACGTCCTTTCAGGTAGTTGTAGAGAGCAATGGGATTTCCCCTCAGCCTTTGCTTCTCCAGGCTGAACAGTCTCAGCTCCCTCAGGTGCTCCTCATACAACTTTTGTTCAAGACACCTCATCAGCCTCATTGCCCTTTTTTTGGACATGCTCCAGCACCTCAATGCTGTTTTTGTAGTGAGGGCCTCAACACTGAACATAGTACTCAAGGTGCAGCCTCACCAGTGCCAAATACAGGGGTAAGATCAATTCCCTGGTCCTGCTGACTACACTACTCCTGATAAAAGTCGAGGATGCTGTTGGCCTTCTTGGCCACCTAAGCACACTGCTGGCTCATATTCAGTTGGATGTCTACCAGTACTCCCCAATCCCTCTCTGTCAAACTATTTTCAAGCCATTCTTCCCAGAGCCCATAGAACTCATGGGGTTTTTTGCATTTACTGTTTGACATCATTTGGTCTCTTCAGCTACATGCTAACTCACATGCAGACCCATGGTTAAGCAGCTCAGGGACATGATCCAGTTAAAACTGGGCTGAAATGGAAGGTAGGAAGCTAAACTGTTATAAATTGTTACTGAAGACTAGTTGATGGACAAATTTTTTTTTTTTTTTTTTTTTTTTTTTTTTTTTTTTTTTGAATAGTCTTGGTCTGGTTATCAGCACCAGTGAGGAGTTTCATTTCAAGAAAATTCATTTGGCAGTCTTCCATCAGATTGAAAGCAGAAGACAGGTTCAAAATACACTTGGAGACTAAACTGGCCCAATTATTAGCAGTGACGTGTCCAAGGTCAGGGCATAGGTACACAAGTAAAGCAAAGCAATTCTGTTCCCTATTCCACAGAGATCCAGGGGCTCATCTTCAAGAGTTGTCAGTCCAGCACTTTTCACTAATGCTGAATTCACACTTCATTTAAACAGAGATGACCAATCCTACTCCCAAAGAAAGTGTGATATATCTGTCCTGCTACTAGCAATACAAATTGGGCACACATGCATGTGAGGTAACAAGCAATCACACTATGAACTTACAAAATGGACAGGAATTACAAAGACTACAAGAGTAGACAAGGTTTTAGAATATTATTACACAGGCATAAAAATTATGCCATAAAGTATATTTGTTGTGTAAAGAGCTCTAAAAATTCACAACTTAGGAAAGCAGCTAGTCTACATATTTACCACGTGTTCTGACTACAGGGCAAATCTGTAGTCCCATATATTTATATCCAACAGACAACATTCAAGATATTCATCCTATTACTTGCAAACCTCCCTCCAAAATCTGACTTCCTGTGTCACAAAACTCTAGAACGTTTCTCTTCCACAAATGCTATCAGTTCACTCTTCATGTTCCTCATACTCATTTGAAAAAGAAAAGGCAGGCACTGATATATAACAACAAAGCATAGAGGTGAACATGAAATGTGTGTTCTTGAATCTTGTCAGTTTTACTCTTATTTTTTCTTTTTGGCAAGGCTGCTCATGAGAAAGCCAAATCACTTAGATTTTCCACACACCTTGTATTTCTGTTAATCCAGCCTGCTCCAATACTCTCACAAGTTTTAAGCAAACAGAGCCCTAGCATAATATCCATCCAGGCCCTCATATTGCTTAGATCTATTGCAGTGCATCTCCAAAATTTTGTAAGAAGTAATTGTTTCTGCATTATAGCTGCCATTTCACTAAAAATAATCCTGAATAAATTCAAATATTGCTTCTTCACCTGACAGAAAAGTCACACAACCCTTCAAAGAAATACTATGTTATCAGGCTTTCCACCCACTTCTAAATGAAGAAAGGAGTGAAATTAACTTTATGCCGCAAAGTTATATTCCAACTCTGGCAGGGAGAACAATGTCAATAAATTAAAACTTTTGGACTATTAAAAAGGATGAGAACAGCCTTGATTAAAGTATCTAGGAAGATAAAAGGTTTTGCAGACATGATATGATTTCCCCCCCCCATTTCAAAATGGAACACCTATAAAAATAAATTCTGTACATATTGCTATTTTTAAAATTATATTGATTCTTTGCACTAATAAACTGTGTGAAATCTTTCATTATTTTCCTACTGATGTTTTGTATCTCAGATTAATTGTTGTTCAAAACGTGATTTTACATAGATCTAAAACTGCACGCATATAACTTAAAAGGAATAAAAGGGATGTGAAATTTCAAATATTGATGCATGAAGACAGGTGGGGTTTTTAGAAGATTTCAGTTAATGACAGGCATTTTTAATTTAGAGAATGAGCACAAACAAAACCTAATAAGAATATACAGAAATGTCAAATCCATAAAATAAATGCCACAGATAGTACCAAGATATGTACAAACGCTATGATAAGAATCTTTGCATATTCTTTTCACATTAAGTCATCATGACAGACATACAAGAAGAAGATATTGCAAAAGCAAGATACTCATAAAAAGATGTTGCAGAAACTGTATTTGAGCTTGAAAAAGCAGCTAGTAAGATTTTCAGTCCATGAATAGAATTAGACTCAGGATGACACCAGTATGATTACATGAGAGGTTTGCTTTGTACTGCATGCACTACCATAAACCTACTCCGGATCCTAAGTAATGGACATTCTATAACACTTCAGTTATTTGAATTTTACTGATGATTACTTTCAACCCTAAAAGGATTTTCTTTAATCCATTACTCTTGATCAAGATAATGATTTTTCAGAACTCTAACACAGCACTGGCCTGTATTGGCATCCTTACGAAAGAAAGGGATGGGTGTTTTCCCAGGTGCAGTTTATTTATAACTAATGCAAAGAAATAGTTACAGTGCCACACATATCTTGGACCTTGCTTACTAGTTGCAGGTAGAGCCTCAGTTGAATCGTCAGGAAGAGCTGGCAGAAGAAATAGCTGGCAGAAGAAACATTAATGGATTAGTCTTTTGTGTGATGCTTGAAAAAAATAGAAAAATTTTAGTAAAGTATATTCATTAGGTTTTTTTAAGTAATCTTCAAATGATCTGATACAATAGAGATTTTTCTCCTTAAAAAAAAAAAAAGAAAAAAAAAAGAAAGAAAAGAAAAAAAGAAAGAAAAAAAAAAGAAAAAAAAAGAAAAAAAAGAAAGAAAAAAAAAGAAAGAAAAAAAAAGAAAAGATGAGATAACATGTTTCAAGGTCAATCAAAGCAAGGGTGCATCAGGAAAAAGGAGTGTTTAAACCACTGCAGATTTAACAGCTTAACCAATAAAGCTACTCTAGCTTTCAGTCAATGGGAATCAAAACAATGATTTTAAACTATTTTATTTAATCTACAGGCAGGATTACAAGGTGATAAAGCTTTTTCCTTCTTTACTGAAGAAGCAAGCATTTTTCCTATTTTTAAGGGTACCTTTCAGTAAATTATGCACTATTTTCAGGACTACAGCCACAAGGACACAAGGTCTGTGTCCTTGTATGTATTACCACAGGGCTCAAATATTTACATGTATGCCCACTGGAAATCTGAAAGTGCAAGGAATTTTAGTATTATTACTACATTTACTAAAACTTACTTTCAAATCTCCATTAAGCCTCTTCATTAAGCCTTTTCAAGTATCTAAACAGTACTTTTTTCTTCCTCAAATGATGCCATTTGCTAACATAAGCAGAACAAAAGCTGATGATCCAAAATACAATAAATTACCACATTTGGATTATTCATTGAGGGTTTTACTTAATAATCTGAAAAGTACCTATATTGAATTTAAATCATCACATTCATTCTAGGTTTCTCTTTTTCTCTATCCCTGCCTTCTCACTCTTTCTAGGCTTACACAGACTTGATGAAGTTTATGAATTGTTTAAAATAATATTTCAGGTTTTAATAGCAATTAACATATTAAATATCAGTGTACAAGGGGACTGTACAAAGCAATTCCATAGTAAATTAGTCCAAAAATTGCCCTAATTGTTATGCCAGAAGATGTCCTCTATGTTTTGTCTTGGAAGAAAAAGAATCTCTCTGTCTAAATGCCATTATGTGTCATCCTAGCTGAGCCTCCTGCCTAGCGGGGACATTGAAGTTGTACAGCAGGAGCCGCTTCTCAGGCTTTAAGAACTACAGTAAATCTTCAAACAATTTATCCAAACAAAGGCCAGTGTGTGGAGGGAAAAATACACGGGAAGCAGATGAATAAGCAACATCAATTATGGGGGGTTTGACCTTTCTGCCCCACACCATGGCACAGATTTCACACCAAATCGCAGCAGATTGAAGTTGACATGCCTGGAGTGAAAACACTGGTCCTCACAATGTTGCCACTCTACATTCACAGAGCTGTAGTAAAGAGAGAAGGGAGAAAATGAAGAGAAAGGAAAGGGTGGGTGAATGAAAAATCACGCATAATGGGCCTGGGTTTATTTTACAGAGAATAAAATGGCTCAATTTGAGCACTTAGACTGTCAAAATTGGCTAGTGTGAAATACGAAAGGTTCATCCAAGGGAACACTTGAATCAGGTGCCTTCAGCAATATGACCTAGAAGAAAGGATGGGGAGAATAAAGGCAGTTCTTAAAAAGTTGTTCATTGTTAATGTTCTTAAAGATCATGCTATTTTACGCTTTTAAAAATACGTACATATAGACATAGACTAATTTTTTTATATAAACATGGCAGCCAAGATTTACCTTCAGTCAACACAAAAGTGACCAGGCTAAAAGTATTTTTCCAGTAGTAAAAAACACTGTCTCATGCAGCATTACTTTGCCACACCAAAATACTGCTATCACAGCTACATTTGAAAGATTGTTCTCTGCCCCAGAAAGAAAGCTGCCTTTGCACCCAAAAGCCAGACTAACTAATGTGTGCTTCAAACAACTGCAATTAAAATTCAGGTTTGGGCCTTCAGAATAGTCTATTTAAAGATTTTTTTTTTTCCAGATTGGCCGTAGACAGATGATTATTAAATATTTATAAGTCTTTGAAAAGGATTGAGTGCTTTTGCTTTGTTTATTGTGTGGAGATCCCCTCCTCCCCTTTTTACCCCCACTCCTTCTTTGAGGGATCTATGAGTGATCATTTTATTTGAATACTTCATCAGTGGGTTAGCGCAAAGGGAGATCAGTCAACCTCATGCAGGCTGTTTCACATCAATGGAATCTGTTAACACTGTTGCAATAATAGCTTAAGGTTTAATACACAATCAGATCAACAGCTTTTGTCTAATTCCAGAGGACATCAATATACAACCTGATACCATTTCATAGTGATGGTAACTAAACACTAGCAGTTCTGGTTCAGACTGTAAAGACTGAAAACAGATAAGCTTACAATAATATTTCCAGTGGACCTAATTTTAGTATTATTTAAAAAATACTCAACCAAATATCAAGATACCAGCAATTTTTGCTGCTTAACTGTGATGCCTAAGTTTAAGTACTAACATTTGTGATGTCAGACCACAGAAATGTAAACATATGCTTAGTAAAGCTGATAGCATGCTGAATTAGGTTTTTCAGCTTGTGCAAGTTTCACAACTGTTAAGAAAGCAAGCTACCACCTCTTTCTCAGGTATCACATCTGTAACACTCCTAAATTACTAAGACTTTAGACTTCATTCCATCTGGATAAAAAAGAGCTGTGAAGGAAAAGTCACAGCCTATATAAATAGGATACTGCTTTCCCAAGAGTCTACAAATAACTTCAG
This sequence comes from Melanerpes formicivorus, assembly GCF_026170545.1. Classification (NCBI taxonomy): domain Eukaryota; kingdom Metazoa; phylum Chordata; class Aves; order Piciformes; family Picidae; genus Melanerpes; species Melanerpes formicivorus. The sequence continues at coordinate 15,137,790 of NW_027142358.1, read as the reverse complement.
AATCAGCCAATGAAATTTTATCATATGTCCACCAGCTTTAGATTCTCTGATGCTCTTAGGAAAATCACTTTTTTCATTTTAAATGTGAGATATCTGAAAATACTGTTCCTGAAAGAAACTTCCAATTTTAAATATATCACATAGTACAACAGAAGGACTAATTGAGAGCATGTTAAAACACCTGATACCTTTACACTCAAGAACAACACCACTAGAGAGCTAAAGAGACATTTTCATAAGCTTTAATAGACCATCCAGCTGGTGATATACATTGCACACCTTCTAAGTACAGCTAAATTGTAAATTACTTGATTAGGTCCCTAGATAGCTATCCCCTACAATATCTCAAAAACCGTTGTTCAACTGTGTGAGCACAGGAAGAAAGAATACCTTCCTACTGAGATTGTCCAAATGGGCTCCCTACAATAGGTGTCAGAGGTGACAGCACTAGAAAGTGCTGTTAACTAGAGTTTGCAATGATTACAGCTATAGTGTACACAAGTTTCAAGTGCTTATTGCCTAACAGAGTTCTGATGTAGAACTCCTCGCTTTCCTTTAGACCAACATAGCCCTTGTGTCTTTTTTAGGTCTGTATGTTTTGGTTGTGGTTTTTTGGGGTTTTTGGTTGGTTGGTTGGTTGGTTGGTTTGGTTTGGTTTGGTTTTGGGTTTTTTTGAAGGGTAAGAATTAACTGAGGGACAGGTTTTCACCTTGTTCACATCTGTTGCTAATACAATATTCTGTCTTTGTTTTTGAGCATAGCTAGCTAGGAGTATGACTGCTCTACTTGTTAGGAATCTTGAAAAGAAGGAGTTCAGGTAATTTCGTTATTCTCTCTCATTACTCACATCAGCTCTACAACACTTTTTCTCTTTACCTATCAACTCCATACAGTGTGCCAGCAGTTCTGCTGGTTGGCTGATATATTCAAACCACATGGGTTCTCTGAAGTCTACCATTGTGACAAGCACCCCAAAACACACTGTAGCTCTCCAGGCCTTGCAAGCATTGTGAACCATGGAGACTCAGCCTCAAATTGTAACTTAGGGGCTACAGTCACCATGACAGCCTTTCACAATTGTAACATAAACAGGACAAGGCTAATGATTGAGAAAGAAAAATTACAGCAGCTGCTCTGTACAAGATCTGTCCCTGTTAGCCAGACACACACTTGACAAGAGGTCAGAGGAATCCTCAGCTCTGGAAAAAGCACTGAGGAGTTCTCACTGGCAAAGATGAAACTCAAGAAAAACAAAGAAGAAAGGAAAAGCTAAGTCTTTAATAAAACACTCAAATGCAGTTAATTCTCCTGTAGAGCCTATTGCCTAAATTACTTGTCACAAAAGCATAATAAGTGTAAAACTAATAGAATTGCTACATCAGTCATGTCCCTAAAAAAAATTGTAAGTAAAACAGGTATGCTCAGCAGACAGAACTTGGAGCTGGCTCGCAAGGTTCAAGGGAAAACTTTCAAAATACAAAAGTAGCTTCCACAATTACATGATACCATTTGAACCTTTGTCCTCTGATACTGTTCTCTGTTACTTGATGAGACTAAAATTGTAGAGGGTTAGTTTTTCATGCAAAGCTTATGCCCTTTATTTTCCACATTACACCAGAATCTTAGAAAGGACTGTGCTAATAAAAGTGAAAGGGTCTGAACTAAATTTCTCTACTGCACGTCTGTGACTAAAATAGTCCCAAATAAACCAGCATAACAGGATATGCACATAGGTATCAACACATACTCAAGATAATATGCATACACAATTACCTGCTAATGTGTGCACACTTATATTAAGATTTGCCTTACAAAGAGACATTAAGTTTGACAAAGCAGACTCTTAGCTACATCTGTAGTCCATTGTTTTAAAAGTTGCTTGTTATTTGACAGAATACTTATGCAAGGTATAGTAATAGAAACTGTCTTCATTTCTAAGATTTCACACATTCTCTAATTAATTCAAGGGGACTTACGGTTTTAGGTAACATCCTTTCTTTTATCACTTGCCATCTAGCAGTTGGTATAATGTCAACACTTACATTTTTATTTTTTTTTTCCCAACTGAAATCATTTTTAAAACATTTTTATCCTAAAACGTTTGCCTCGATTTTTCAAAAATTATCTTAAAGATAAGAGATTTCTTCCCATTTCAGTCCCACAACAACGAGAATGTCAGCATAGCTTTTTTGACAGACAAATTATTGAATCAAAGAAAGAATATGCCATTAAGCCCACAGGTTAGGAAGTGTCAGGAGTGGTTTAAAGAGATATCCCATTTATCTTCAAAACATGCACGGAATGTCACTAATGTGTGTTTATCATGTATAATCAGACAAAGAAAATATCGAAATAAAGTACTCCTGCATACAATAGAAGTCTCCTTCCATCTCTCAAGATATCAGTGCTATTCAAATAGAATAATAATGATGAAACCTCCTTTCTTGAAAATGGAAATCAAGTGAAATGTAGATAGAAATGATTTTTTTGTAGTTGATGTACATTTCTAAAGTGCATTAACAGGAAATCCAGAACTTTTTAGGTCAATTATATTGTCAGTATTGTCAATGCCACTGAAATGAATACCTAAGCAGTGCATATTCTTGCTGGAAGAGGGTTAGAGAAGAAATCTTGTATTCAATTACTTGGAGAAGAGGAACTGCAGGCACACATTTAAAGGTTTGCTTTGTTCTGATCTTATTTTTATTTTTAATCAGTCCAAAGGTATCCAAGAAACATAATTATACATATTTAAAAATCCACAGCCTCCAATGTTTTTCTTTTGATGTTTTCCTTATGCTGTCTATTTCTTAAAGTCTATTTTTGGTAGCCAAGTGCATCACAAAACACCAAGTCAAAGCTTTCATAATCAGTGTTCAAAACTATTATGTGAGAGGTTCAGAGAGTTAACAAATGTATAGATTCAGCATAAGAATAGTAGGCAAAGGTTTTTTAAACTTCTGAAAGGTATTTTAAACAAAAGTATTCCTATAGATTTGCATGCTACAACCCCAACAGCAGACAAAATGTGCACCTGCTGTTTCGTCTATTCTCAATATTGTATTTGTGAATATTTTGTTTCTATGCAAAATTTTAAAGAGGCCATGTAGCAGGCAAAGTGCCAAAACCAGGAGTATGTATAAAACATCACAAACTGAAAAAAAAAAAAACCAAACACCCAACACTCTTAACATCTTCTGCATACGAGGAAAAGAAATCTTGTAAAAATTCTAAAAAGCAAGAGGCCTTTGAAAAGACTCATGATACCTATTTACATCAGAAGTCAGAGCTCACTGGCTTCACCCACTAAACAAGTTGTATCTACCACAACAGGACTCTCTCCCAAGTCAGGATCTATGTATTTTTTACTATAGCCCTGTGATCAACAAACCCTGATATGGAGCACACAATCATTAGCGGCAAGGCAATATTGACAAACACCCCAAAATGCAGCTTATCATCTTTCATGTGATTGCAGGTACACACATGTTGCAGCCACTTACATCATCTTCAGGTCCAGCATCTTCTCTATTATGAACTAATATTGCTCAGAGAACAAAAAACCCTGAAGCAGAAAGGATGTTCCCCAGAAGACAGAGAGGAGATGTAGTGGGAGATAAAACCTGTCCAAAAGAGTAACAATAGAAAGAGGAATCAAAACTTAACAAGAATGACAGCAAAGAACTCAGCGAGTAAAAGATAACCAAAGCAAAGATGGATAAGGAAAGCACACACAATAAAGCATGATTAAGCTATGTTTCATACCAGCTGCTAGGGTTTACACCTTGAAGAAGGCACTACCCGCAGACTTCATTTTTATGTCTTGAGAAGCTACAACAGCAAGAATTTGGTGAGAAATTCCCAGATAACTAACCTTACAACACCCATTATGTATCTACCTAGGTGTTCAAGCACATTTTGGAAAGTATTTATTTTCTGTTATTTGTAATACTACTTAAGGATTTTTAATTTTATTTTTTTTTTTTTTTTAATTAAACCACTTCAGGCTTTTATGTCCTCTCTTTTCCAGATCAAAAAGTGAAAGGGGAAAAAAAAGCACAAGAGAAGAACAGAGCGATCACATAAACGTTAAAGCGTGTTTGGGAGGAACTTGGCAGTAATAGAGAAGCTGTTTCACTTGTCAGTAGTGAATTTTAAACACTTCTTAATTTTACCCCATTTTTTCCAGACAACTCTTTTGGTCAAAACAGGTCAAATTGCTCTTCTGAAAAGTTCAAAAACTAGACCATTTTCCTGAGACTTAAATGATTGAATTATACTCTCCTCAGAACCAAATCAAAAGTAATCACTGTAAAAAAAACAACAAATAAAAATCTCCACATAATATATTGTTTCACATTTCTAGGACGTATTTATACTCTACACACTCACACCATGCTAGTAAAACACAAAAGGTCTGATTCTTTAAAAGCTGTAAAAAGCTTTAAAAGCAGAGAATATTTAGGAGGAGGAATGCATAGAAAGTTTGAGGTGCTTTTCAATAAGAAAAAGTGGTTTTCCTGTATTCTACATCATGGTACATTTGTATTTTCTCTCACTCACTCACAATATACAAACCTTATTAATTTTCTAATAAAAAAACCAAACCCTAAGTATTTTCCAACACAGTAAACATCATGCCCACAATTATACGTGATATGGTTTGCAAGTCCAAGTTCAAAACAGACAGAAAATTAATGTTGACAACATTACTCTTTCTGAGGTTATGAAATGTTTAGGTCAAGCTTTAATATGCTTATCTTTGCAAAAATAATATAATGTTTGATATACAGGGCCTGTATATCTTCACTGAAATCTGTACATAGAGGTGGGACCTCTGACTTAATAGGCCAATTTTAACAGTTTTCCCCTAAAAAGGTGGAAGTTCAGCCTTTCTTTACCAAGATGCTCAGTCAGACCTGATAGAACGTCTTTGGACATACATAAATGCAGACTAAAAGACTTATCCAAGGAATAACGTGTACCAAAACTTGAAAATGTTATTTGTATCAGAATCTGCAGCATTAATGTTATTTCTAATGTCATAAGAAAAACTCTTTCTTTTCTCAGAGGATTTTGAGCTATTAAACCCTTGTGAAGTCATTTGATTTACAAGTTACTCCCAACAAAATTAAACTACATTAAGATCACAAACAAGACTTCACTCAAACATCTTGTTATGAATTTACACTTGCCTCAAAATGTCAGGTTTGGAATTGCAATTTTTCCCAAAGGCCACTGTTTGACTTCACATCTTGTGAAGAAATTGCTCGATAACAAAGCAAGTCGGTGGCACCCTACAATATATTAAGGAAGGTAACGTTCCCAACATTGTGTGATAAACTCCTGGTGTAAGAATTTATGCTCTAAACACTAACTGCCTCCAGTATTCTGAAAAACAGAGATGTAGATGAACATCTCATCCCCCAGAAACTTGTAGGTTAAAGTAATATATACATATAAATATGTTTTTTAAAAAATGAATACAGTAGAAATGCACATTAAAAAATAAATCAAAAGAGCACTATAAGGCAGCATTCAACTCTTTGCCTCTTGAAAATTTAAATGAATACTCCTTGAGAGCAAACTACAAAATGCTAACCTTGAAGTGTTGAGTGGCAGAAAGAATTATGGGTTATTGTACTGTCAAAATGCCAGACAGCTGTATGTTGAGTTACTGTGTTATTTAGACAATCAGAAACTTGGAAGCTAATGTGACATATTTTTTTCAGTGTGAAAGCTCCTGACATGTGTCATGATAATTTCTAAAGGGACAAAATGTTATATAAAAAACATAGTGCCTTTATGAAACTGCCTAACAGGTACAACACCGTTGCAAGTAGAATTCATGTTAAATACTATAGATAAGTAAGATTGGTTGAAGACATGACTAAAATTTCTATTACATCACTTGGTTGTTCATTTGTTCTACAAATTTTATTGTTGTCATATACAAAGGTACCCTCATGTATAAAGCCAAGAATTACTTAGCAATTTACTTTACGTCTTGTTATTTAAATGTTTCTAATTTTACCCCTGAAAAATATCTCTATGAGCCTTTCTTCAAATATATCTTGAAGACAAAATGGGCTGGTTTACCTACTTTGAGACTGGCAAAACCCACTTCTTTTATTTGCTGACATGGCTCAGAAGACTCCAAAAGCTTTCACGATTAATTTCTCCCATTTCACAAGACCTAACTTTACCTGTACTTTTCCTGTACCTACAATTAACTCAGTCTTAAACACTGAAAATCAAATGTTGATATTCTATTACAAGGTTGGATTGGTCTACTATTGATGGGTTAAAACTGCACTCAGTTCATGCACGTCCCCACACTGAACAAACACTTCAGAATATACTAGGCAGAAGTTAAGATTTCATGTTAATTTGGATTTTGTTCAGACTGAAACAACTTTCTTCATTTCTGAACACCCTTGTGTCAACAGCTGGTTTTCTTATCATTCATGTAATTTTAATCTACACACCGAGATCATGATTTTTTTTTCTATTTCTTGATACCAGTGATAATCTACCCTAAACTGGATAATATAGTCACCCTTCAAATGAAAACATTTACTGCTTGTAATATAGACAGGACTCTGTAGCTACCTTTTTAGACAAATTAACAGATTTCATCTAAAACACAGATCAATCTCCAAAACTGGACAGTTATTTTTTAATTTTCAGATGGTGTGGATGGTAACCTTTTAAACTACTGTGCATTATTTCCATCAATAATGATTTACACTTGCTATCATATTGCTTACACACCTATCTTAATTGTACCTGAAAAAAAAGTCATAAGTAATCTGAAAATATCATCAGCAACAAATGGCATTAACTTGTCATGCACTGGTACCTTGCCAGTTTTTGAGAACAGTGAAAACTAGCCATTTCTTTCAACTTTTGCTTGGTGGGATTTTGCCAATTTTTGGCAAATTCATACTATTAATACTTGGGAGAGGTAAGTAAGCTCCTATTAAAGACTTCCAGCAATATAAAACATTCATACAGGAAATACAAACAAAAAAAAAAAAAACAGCCAAGTTTGAGACCAGTCAAAAAAGTAGAGGCCTGAAACACAGATCACTTTTTCAGTTAAGTGAATTTTATCAGAATATGCAGTACATTGCACCCCATTGTTCTCTTTCTATATATACACATTGAAAGAACATTTATGACAGTAATGCATTAGACATTTGTATTAGAAATGGTTTTGGTCTTTTGTCATCACACTTGAAAAGAACTAAATCTTAAGCATTTATAGTGCAAGGTTAAATAACTTATTTAGCAGTAATATTCATATTTTATAGATATTTCTGAACTACCAGCATGCTGCTTCACCTGACTGTTTCTCAATGCAATATGATACAATATCACTCTATCCACCTGCACACCCCATCATCACCAGACAAAACATTTTGTGCTCATTCTTTAGTTGATACTGAACAGAAAATACTTGCTTACTGTTCAAATTTACAGTATATTGAGAAAAATGTTCTTGCCTATTTTTAAATCTGAAATTAGAGATGGGAAGAGATCATCTTAATATTTATAGATTCCTCACTGGAAAATTACACACTCATTCTTTAAAAAAAAATTAAAGTAACATAAAGCAGATAACAAATAGTAAAAGCAGTAGAAGGAAAACTATATATTAAAACCACAAATATGGTCCTTCCAGTAGCAAGGGAAAAAATGTTTCTCTTATATCTTTGTATGTATTTGCAATATTAAAAACTGAATAAGAGATATCTTACAGAAACGAGAGGATCAAAACTTAACACACTCCACACAGATATATTTATTTTACAGCTTAAACCTGACTAACGCCAAAACCAGAGCCAAAGATTTTTCTTTTTCTTTTTTTTTCTTTTAATATTAAAATGAACCAAAAGAAGAACCTTTTTTCATTTGTTTTACCAGAACTTTGTACACTGACATTCAGAATTTACAAGAAATGTGCAAACTTCCTAAAGATTATGATATTACCACGAATCTCATTACAAGCGAGGCATATTTAGAAAATTTAAAATAAACAGCAGGATGAAAAATGCCACATATTAATTTAAGTGCCACACAAATACATTGGAATTATATACTAAATAAATGTGATGACAAAACTAAGCAACGTAGAAAAAGCACAGAGTCAACACTGCTGAACACACTCCCTCCCAACAAAAAAATTAAAGGCTTGACTGACTGAACACGTTTATTTTCATTGGACTGTTATTAAGAAAAGCCAGATGAAATTTCAGGACCAAATGTCCACAATTTCTTTACTTATATGATCTTAATTTTAGGAAAAACCATTAAAGATTATATTTCCCATAATGCATTCAACTAAAGCTTGGTAAATGAAAACATAACAACAATCATCTATTGCTCTGATACATTCATATAGCAAACACCTTATCTGGGGTACCTGGAGAGAAGGAAAGAAAGAAAGAAAGAAAGAAAGAAAAATAATACTACATAAAGCATGCTACACTCCATCTAGCCCCAGATGTATATTTAACCAGACATATTAAACTATAAAACAAAACCAGTGTTCAGCTGTTGTGCACAATTAAAAAAAAAAAAAAAAAAGAAAAAGTTGTAAGCAGATGCCTTGCCCTCACAACATCTTTGAGGGAACACAACAGAAATGGCAGCAGAAATCTGGGACTACATGGAAATTTAAACCTCCCTAACCCCTCCGAGCAGAAGCAGAGATCTCAAGGTTGAAAGCTTGCCTAGATCTTCTTTAATTCCAAACATATGCTTCCTGTCAGTGAGATACAAAGAAGAATGCTAGACCTTATCAGCATTTATACCTGGTAGTTTTGTACCCCAGGAATTACTGGACTGCCATAAAAGCAGTATTGAGAGATGAGTATTATCTGAATTAAAGCTAACGTTTCTGCTAAAAGACATTTCAATTATGCCAAATCAGTTAAGGATTTTAAATGAGGAATGTCTCCTCTTCTTTCTTTTTTCCAGCTTATTAATTTTTATTTTTATTTGACAGTTAACCTAATGCTAAGATAATACTGTGTAACTTTAATGCTTAAAATTGATATATAGCCATAGGGCATGCTTTGTGATGGATGAGCTCAGCTTTTATATAAAGAGCCATGGAATTTGATTACTATTGTTCATACTTTGCATTGATTGTGAATATTTTCAAGATTAACATTTCATTAAATAAAACAGTACTAAAACAAAAGTTATAAAAATACAGAAATGCCATTACCTTTAAAGCATTTCTTTTGCATGTTCCATACAGCGTGAAAAGGTTAGCTGAATGAACAAAACCTGTAGCGTTAGTTACGCTACACAGAATTGCTCCTTTTTTGGTTTTGCATCATTTATAAACTCCACAACATTCACTCATTCTGATTCATATAGTTACCCTCTGTCCTCTGCCAGTTTAACATCTATTACATACACCACTGCTTGGTTTTTTTTTGTACAGTGCCCATATACATAGAATGCCTTGCAAATAAACTAATGCCTCCCTCCCTCAACCAGTCACTGCAAAACATTGAATACATACAGTTAAGTATCATTATAGGTTTCCCTGGTTTTTTGACTCTTCTTTTACATTACTGACCACTGTCACAGAGTATTGGGCTCTATGGACCTTTGGTTTGAACCCATTACTGTCATTATGTTCTATACTATAATTTGAAAAGGAAAAGACACTATCAATGAAAACAAGTCCAATGCTTCAAGTGCTTCTCTCAAAACAAACCAAAAAGACAGGCACCTATACAGTGCAAGCAAGTAGAAATTCCTCCTGCACTACATCAGGGTAAAACAAGAACAAAAATCATGCCCTCAAGATCAGAACAAAATCAGGTAAGATCTGCATTTCCCTGGATTAGTATCAGGTTTGGGATGTTCAGACATGACAAAAGTGTACATGCTACCTGTTCTGGCATCCCATGTATGTCCAATACCATGGATGGAAAGCAGTATCAGCTGTCTGCTGAAAACCAGAGCCCATGATGCTGTGCCCAGCATATGGTTCATTGAATCAGGTTATTTATCCTTTATTCTTTATCATCTACACAAGTATTCTTAATCATTTCCCTTCATACACAAAGTGATTATTTCTTATTTATGGTCATAAATAAAAAGCTTGTAAGACAATATTTTGCAGACAACTGTTCTAGCAAAAGACTTTAAGAATCAGCCTTACTGTTTCTATGTTCATTTCATTATGAAGAGGTTTACTATAAATACCAGAATTTGAATTCCACCCAAGTAATGCATTAATAGATACTAAACCATTAATAATTCCTGTACATTTTCATAAATGTGCAAAGTCCAATAAATAAACGGGAGCTCTTATATGTCAGAACAGGGTTAACAAGTACCAAGGAGATTTCAAAGACGAACTGCAGGCAGGAGCTGCCAGAAGGTAAGATTCATAATGATGCCACAAATTCTGGGGACTCATTTTTTACTGTCCACTATGGCAAGTATCTAAAATTAAATGCTAAGCAGAAATTTGTCCTGGGCTCTGACATATAGTAGTTTAGGTAAACAATCTCTAAAATTAAAAGCAGATTCTGATAATAAATTCCAACATGTATATCTTGATAACAGACAACCTTCCCTTATAAATCAAAAGCACTTCTTTCCTCACAGAAACCTTTCCAAATTAGATCAGATGACTCACCTAAAATATTTCATCCATCTCCCCTTTTCTGTGAATACTAGCAATTAATGCCTAGTTGGGAGGGCAACAAAGGGGAAATTTAAATATTACATGAGAAATGAAAACAGGTACAATACCGAAAGAAACAAGGCTTACCCAAGGCTGTCCTGGATTTTCTACAATCTTAATGAAAAACCTACCAAAGCAATGTGTTTGTGTTTTGTTTGTTGTTTGGTGGGTTTTTTTTTAATTAATCAAGTTCCATGCTACCATCCAATATGAAAATGCCCAGAAAGCACTTCCTCACCAGTCACATAATTCATCTTCCTTCACAACACAGCATTTTTCTTTCTTCCTTTTCATAATAGTTACCAGTTGGCCAGATATACTAACTTGCAGAGGGACCTCGACCGACTGGACAGATGGGCAGAGTCCAGTGGGATGGCATTCAACAAGTCCAAGTGCCGGGTGCTACACTTTGAGCACAACAACCCCATGCAGAGCTACAGGCTGGGGTTGGAGTGGCTGGAGAGCTCCCAAACAGAGAGGGACCTGGGGGTGCTGATTGAGAGCCACCTAAACATGAGCCAGCAGTGTGCCCAGGTGGCCAAGAGAGCCAATGGCATCCTGGCCTGCATTAGGAATAGTGTGGCCAGCAGGAGCAGGGAAGTCATTGTGCCCCTGTACTCTGCATTGATTAAGTCGTACCTTGAGTACTGTGTCCAGTTCTGGGCCCCTCAGTTTAAGAAGGACACTTGAACGTGTCCAGAGAAGGGCAACAAGGCTGGGGAGAGGCCTTGAGCACAAGCCTTACGAGGAGAGGCTGAGGGAGCTGGGATTGTTTAGCCGGACAAGAGGAGGCTCAGGGGTGACCTCATTGCCCTCTACAACTACCTGAGAGGTGGTTGTAGCCAGGAAGGGGTTGGTCTCTTCTCCCAGGCAACCAGCACCAGAACAAGGGGATGCAGGCTCAAGCTGCGCCAGGGGAAGTTTAGGCTCGAGGTGAAGAGAAAGTTCTTCAACGAGAGAGTCATTAGTCATTGGAATGGGCTGCCCAGGGAGGTGGTGGAGTCACCATCTCTGAAAGTGTTCAAGAGGAGATTGGACGTGGCACTTGGTGCCATGGTCTAGTCATGAGGTCTGTGGTGACAGGTTGGACTCGATGATCCTTGAGGTCTCTTCCAACCTTAGTGATACTGTGTTACTGTGACTTTTGCTTTTTATGATGCACCTGCAAAGTCTTTGAAATGAGCCATACCAACCACCAAGCTGAGATAGACACCCAGGACTTAAATAAATAAACAAACCCTTAATTTGTCAGTAATCATAGAATTCACTGGATTGGAATGGACCTCTAGAAGTCATCTGATCTGCCCCCTGCAGTAAGCAGGGACATCCCCAACTAAATCAGGTTTCTCAGAGTCCCATCAAGCCTGCCTTTGAATGTCTCCTGGCATCGGGCCTCTGCCCCACCTCCCTCTGCAACCTGTTACAATGTTCCACCAATCTTACAAGAAAGAACTTCCTAATGTTCAATTTAAATTCATCATGGTTTAAAACCATTGCTCCTTGTCCTAGTGCTACATGCTTTTGTAAATAGTTCCTCCTTCGCTTTTCTGTAGGCCTCCTTCAAGTACTGAAAGGACACAATAAAGTCTCCCCAGAGCCTTCTCTTCTCCAGGCTGAACAGCCCCAAATCTCTCAGCCTGACTTCATAGGAGAGGTACTCCAGCCCACTGATCATTTTTGTGCTCCTCCTCTGGATCAGTTGTTGTCCTTGTGTTGAGGGTCCCAGGTGAGGTTTTAAAAGAGCAGAGTAGGAGGGGAGAGTCACCTCCCTTGACCTACCGGCCACACTTCTTTTGATGCAGAGCAGGATATGTAATACATTATATGAGACAGATAAAAACTCTGACCTAAGGAGATACAGAATATCCAAAAGCACTACTATATTCCAGTCCTCAGCTGTTAGAAAGCTCTTTACTATCCTGAAGAATCACAGAGTTTTACTGAAGTAAATATGTGGTCTTTTCATGGTTAACATGCATGCTCACCCTGTCTCTTGGAACAACAGTACAGTCCCTTCACTGCACTGTCAACTTCTTCTTTACTTAATAGGGTTAGGTCTACCTATAATGTTGAGTTATGAAATTAAAGTTCATCCAAAGATGCTCTTAACCCAATTCAGTCAGACCAGAAAACTAGTCAGAATTAAACTTCAGTAGGCCAAAGGATTTATCCAAACATTAGGTAATACAACTGCTGTTAAGGAAATGGTTTCTTTACCCTGAAAGAAAGCACAAGAAAGACACAAACCTGTTGGAGTATGTTCAGAGGAGGGCCACAAAAATTAGCAAATGAATGGAACTCCTCTCCTACGAAGAAACGCTGAGGGAGCTGGGGTTCAGCCTAAAGATGAGTAGGCTCCAGGGAGATCTTACTGCAGCATTTCAATGCTTAAAGGGGACTTACAAGAAAGATGGGGACAATCTTTTTATCAGAACCTGTTGTGACAGGCCAAAAGGTCATATTTTTAATATAGAAGGTGGCAGATTTAGACTAGATCTAAGGAAGAAATTTTTTACAGTGAGGGTGGTGAAACACTGGAAAAGGTTTCCCCGAGAGGTAGTAAGATGCCACATCCCTGGAAACATTCAAGGTCAGGTTGGACAGGGCTCTGAGCAACTTAATGTAGGTGGAGATATCCCTGTTCACTGCAGGAAGGTTAGCCTAGATGATCTTTAAAAGTCCCTTCCAACCCAAAACATTCTACGACTGTTGAAATCTAGAATTGTACTCTAGAATTGTACATCTTAGTTTTTTCCTTCAGAAGTCAATAATGTGTTGCACACCCCATCACTTAAGTCATGCAATGTTGCTGCTGATCCTTCTTTGACAAAAACTTTCTGACAGAAGAAATAGCTTCCATTATTAAATCTGTAAGTTTTCCAATTTGTTTTTTTCTTCTCTGTACATGCCTTCCTGCAAAAGCTGAGTGGCAATCACAACAGTGCTAGACAAACAAAACGATGATGTGAATCACATCAACTAACCCGGCCTCTCAGTAGCAAAACAGATCTGCATGTCAGGAGGTGCAAGGGGCGAACAAGACTGAAAATCTTACAGACCTTGGTGACAAAATTAATTTGCTACATATTTGTTTTGATAAAGCAAAATGCAGCACGGCATTATTTTTGCACTGCCAATTGGTGGGTCTCTGAGTAACTTTATGGTATGTCAAATAAATGCAGCCTTCTGAGCTACCCTGTCTTTGTAAAGGCTATGACATAAAAATTTAAAATAGAGACCTCAAAAGAAAAAAAGGGAAGCAGTGAACAATATTCAACATCCTTGGTTTAAAAATAAAGCTGACTTTAAAAACAAAAGTGACAAAATAAAACAATAGCTGAAAGAATATAGACTATCCAACCTTAACTTAAAAAAAAAAAAGAGTAGTTAGAGAGCAGAGGCTATATATTATCTGAAAATTATATTCCCAAGTAATGACAAATACAACTGAACATGAAGAGCAATCTTTTCTCCTGCTTCTTAAGAGATAATGACTTCAGGGTCATTCCATTAGTGATCACTGCAGCTTTTATAATGAAACACATATAACCCTAATCCAATTAATGAAAGTATTCTACATTTCTCACACATGCTAATATTGAATGAATGCTTAAACCTTGGTCATTCACCAGTGCATGCACTGTAAGTCAAAATCAGAGAAGCACCATAATATTACTGATGAGGTATGGGGTTGGTGGGAAGTAGGGGAAGAAGTAATGTGCCTTAACATATTTAATTTATATTTATTTGTGGTTATGTTTACGGTATCCAATTATGCATATAGTTGGAGATGTGTTCTTATTGATTTTTTTTGCCCATGTTTAGTTACCTGACCTATATTAGCTTCAGAGAAACCGGTATTTTAATCAAACATTTCTACTTGCATCTTTTCTTCTTTTTTTTTTTTTTCCATTTACTTTTCCTTTTGCCTGCAAAAATAATTTGATTTTTTTATGCATTTTATGCATTGCAGTCTTTCATTCCTAATTGATCCTCTGTTCTCAGCCCTTCCAAGTCAAGGACTACCCTTCTGAGAAGCATCAAAACATAATAAAAGTTTTTCCAAAGTCATCTACGTGAGGAGGCTTAAAAATAATAATTTCTGGAAGATGCACAGAATGACACAACCTCAGCTAAGCCACAATATTCAAATTTGTGCCTCCTCTTTGTGCTCAGAATAGGAACAAAATACATAATTTAGCTTAAAAATTGGTTAAAAAAAAAAAAAAAGATTGAGAGAGAAGCTTAAATATAGATGTTCAGGAGTGCTTAGGGTCACCATCATTCTTTAAAACATCACAGTTTGGAGAAATCTAAGATCACATATCATTAACTGGCTGTGCATTAGGACATACCTATCTAAATCTTTTTTGAAAGGAAATATTTTAAAGGAACTCGAGATGTTTGTGAAGGCTTAATCTATAACCTTACCAAATATATTTTGCAGTTGTGCTGGACAGAGGAAGGTCTTAAGTGTTTCTTTCTCCTCAACCACATTTTATTTTGAAACCTATCTTTAAATTCAGCATCTCATGGGCAGGTCTACTAGTGAACAGAATGAAAGCAAACCCAGGCATCTTGATCTCATTTAACCTATTTTACTTCAGAATTCCTCACTCCTGTCCACATTGCTGAAGCCTAACGCCTTGTGCCACAGAACACACTTCCCTTAAACACTGTCAGTTACATTCAGTATACTCTAAACTTTTTTCCCCATTATTTTTAAAAGAAAATAAAAATGTAGGGATAGATAAGGCCAGACCGTTACAGTATAGAAGGTCATGAAACAGTATCCTCTCTAAGTAGCCACAAGCCACACAAGAGAAGAACCACCCACCATAACAGCAAACTCCACAGTTGGTTCTGTTCTGATCTGCTTTCACACAGGAGGAATCTGAACATTACACAGAATATTTCCTGAAGTTTCAGCAACATTACTATTTTACACTATAAACATATATTTTGGTGAAAACATAAGTTAATAAAAGATGCTTCATAAAACCTTCCAAAGCTCATTTCTCAGATCTCTCATTTAAATGATGCCTGCTGAATTAACAGGAATAGTTTTGTTCAGTGGCAAAACCAAGATTTATGCTTCCCAATGTGCAAAAAACAACAATGCTCCTCCTGCATGAAAGATGCTAATGCCTTCTTTCTCTTTGTGTCCCTCATGCAGAAATGTGTATGTCAAGACAGTGACAAATGACAGTACTTGTTAAAACAGCAGGACCATCAGGTTCTCACCACCTCACTGCAAATGGAGCAGCCTTGTGACGTACATACTGACAGGATCTGTATCTCTCTTTTTTCTGCACTCCATAAGTAAAGACTACATTGCCAAGGCACTTCAGCATAGCATAGCTCTTTCTCCTCTAGCTGTTTCACAATCTATTGGTTTAGACCCAGAAGTTTTCAGAAAATTTAAATGCTTTCCTACAAAATTGTATATAATGGTTATAGCATAACATATGGGATGTGTGCAGCCTTACATGAATCATGAAAATCAGCTAATCAAGAGCCTTTAAAAAATAACAGTAATACAGGAGTGTTAAGTGTGTATGCACCCATCCCCTGAAACAGCCTGTGCTTGCAGAGAATTGAGCTCTTGACAGCAGTTTACCACTAATCAATGTAGGAAACACATAAAATCAATACAAAACCATTTTCTTCACCATATTTAAGCATTTTTCTATCACTATTGACTCTTCAGTAGTATAGATGGGATCTCTAAACTATTGCTTCTAATTCAAAGCACTAAAAAGACATATGACACAAGTGAGAACAAAGATACAAAACAGAAACAAAACACACACATTGTAAAGCAAAATCCAGCAAACGATTAATAAAGCTGGCACATTTCTAACTAGCATTCTTGATTAATACTAGCATGTAAGCAAACTTTAAGACTAAAATACTGACAAAAATGGAGAGTTCTGAATAACTTTCTACATCTAATTAATTTCATAGAATCATAGAATGCTTTGGTTTGCAAGAGACCTTTACAGGACATCTAGTCCAATCCCCTTGCAGTGAACAGGGACATCTTCAACTACATTAAATTGCTCAGAGCCTTGTTCAACCTGACCTTGAATGTTTCCAGGGATGAGTCACCTACCACCTCTTGAGGCAAATCTGTTCCAGTATCATGGATTGGTTTTCAAGGCACCAGAGCTGAACACAATTTATGGGACACACTTGTCCCAGAGGGGGAAAAGGATCCTGGGGCAGGAATTGGCAGGGCTCATTGATAGGGCTTTAAACTAGATTTGAAGGGGGAAGGGGTTAATAGTCTCCTGCTGGCTGGTGACAAACAGAGGGGCAGCTCACCAGCAGCAGAGACATGGAGAGCTGGTAAGGGCTCTCAAATTGCTGCCCTATGGCAAGCCACGAATGATCCACCAGGACATTCTGTGGAAACCAAGGGGAACTGGCAAAAGAGGACAGGGCCATCCCAGCTGAAATGCCTCTATGTGAATGCATGCAGCTTGGGCAACAAACAGGATGAGTTAAGTGCCACTGTGCTGCTGGGATGCCACGACATAGTGGCTATTACTGAAACTTGGTGGGATGATTCCCATGATTGGAATGTAGGGATAGATGGGTATAAGCTCTTTAGGAAGGATAGGCAGGGAAGGAGAGGAGGAGGTGTTGCCCTCTATGTCAATAACCAGCTAGAATCAGTGGAGCTCCAACTGGGGAGGGATGATGAGCTGGTTGAGAGTATATGGGTTAAAATTAAAGGCAGGACAGTGGAAGGAGATATTACTATGGGGGTCTCCTACAGGCCACCTGACCAGCAGAACCAAGCAGATGGGGCCCTCCACAGGTAAATAGAAGCGGCTTCCACGTCACAAGCCCTGGTCCTCATGGGTGATTTCAACCACCCGGACATCTGCTGGAGGGACAACGCAGCAAGGCACCAGCAATCCAGGATGTTCCTGGACTGCATAGAAGACACCTTCCTCCTCCAAATAGTAGAGGAACCAACAAGAAAAGGTGCTATGCTGGACCTTGTTCTCACCAACAGGGAAGGGCTGATAACCAATGTGAGGCTCAGAGACAGCCTTGGCTGCAGTGACCATGAAGCAGTTGAATTTAATATCCTCAGGGCAATCAGGAGGAAGTATTCCAAGCTCACGACCCTAGACTCTAGGCATGCAGACTTTGATCGCTTCAGGGATCTGACAGCCAAAGCGTTGTGGGACAAAGCCCTGGAGGGAAGAGGGAACCAGGACAGCTGGTCAGTATTTAAGGACCACCTCCTCTTTGTCCAGGAGCTATGTATACCAACAAAGAGAAAAGATGGTAAGAATGCTAGGAGGCCTGCCTGGATGAGCAAGGAGCTACTGGACACACTATTACTTAAAAAGAAACTCTACAGGCAGTGGAGAGAAGGACAGGTAGAACAGGGGGTATATAAGGAAGCTGCCCGAGCAGCAAGAGACCTGGTTGGAAAAGCCAAAGAAGAGTTCAAATTGAATCTAGCCAGGGAGGTTAAAGGGAACACTAAGAACTTCTACAGGTATATTAATGGGAAGAAGAAGACTAGGGAAGGTGTGGGCCCCCTCAGAAAGGGACCAGGTGAAATGGCCACAAGTGATGAGGAAAAGGCTGAGGTACTTAATAACTTCTTTACCTCAGTCTTCACTGCAAGGGCCTCTAGCCACACCCCTGATGTCATGGAAGACAATGCCAGGAACGGGGAGGAAGAACTGCCCATTGTAAGTGAAGATCAGGTTCGTGATCACCTGAAAGTGTTCAAGTCCATGGGACCCGACAGGATACACCCACGGGTACTGAGAGAACTGGCAGATGAGGTTGCTAAACCCCTCTCTATTATATTTCAAAAGTCATGGCAGTCTGGGGAAGTCCCCACAGACTGGAAAAGGGGAAACATTGCCCCCATCTTCAAACAGGGTAAGAAGGAGGAACCAGGAAACTACAGGCCAGTCAGTCTCACCTCTGTGCCTGGAAAGATCATGGAGCAGATCCTCCTGGAGGCACTACTGACTCAGAAGAATAGTGAAGAGGTGATTGGGAACAGTCAGCATGGCTTTGCCAAGGGCAAATCCTGCCTGACCAACCTGGTTGCCTTCTGTGAGTAGGTGACAAAATTAATAGATGAGGAGAGAGCAACTGATGTCATTTACCTGGACCTGAGCAAAGCCTTCGACACTGTCCCGCACCACATCCTGGTCTCCAAACTGGTGACACATGGGTTTGATGGGTGGACCACTAGATGGATAAGGAACTGGCTTGATGGCCACACCCAAAGAGTGGCTGTCAATGGGTCCATGTCCCAGTGGAGGCCAATGACAAGTGGAGCCCCTCAGGGATCAGTCCTGGGACCTGTCTTGTTCAACATCTTTGTGGGTGACATGGACAGTGGCATTGAGTGCACCCTCAGCAAGTTTGCTGATGACACCAAGCTGTGTGGTGCCGCAGACACGCTGGAGGGAAGGGAGGCCATCCAGAGGGACCTGGACAGGCTGGAGAGGTGGGCACAAGCCAACCTCATGAGGTTCAACAAGAGCAAGTGCAGGGTCCTGCACCTGGGTCGAGGCAATCCCAGGCACAAATACAGGCTGGGCAGAGAGTGGCTGGAAAGCAGCCCTGAGGAGAGAGATTTTGGGGGTGCTGGTGGACGAGAAGCTCAACATGAGCTCTCAGTGTGCACTTGCAGCCCAGAAAGCCAATCAGATCCTGGGCTGCATCAGGAGAAGTGTGGCCAGCAGGTCAATGGAGGTGATTCTCCCCCTCTACTCGGCTCTGGTGAGACAAACTTTCACTTCAAAAGCAAGACTCTGGTAGTTTTCTAAGGAGGTATTATCTATATCCATGTTCAGACAGCTAAAAGCCTTGAGGATTGCATTTCCTTATGGTATGTTTCCTCTGAACAACCATGGGCTCCTAGGTGGAATCAAGGCAGTCCATGGTTTGTTTTTTCTTAAGTGAAACCATTTAAGAATTTAAGTCAACAAAGCCACAATAAAGCCATGTGTGTTCCACACTTCTACTTATTAGAGTAATTCATAATTCTTTTAGAGATTACTCACATCTCCAGCTAAACACATGCAAGACTGCAGGATAGAGGCAGAATAGAATTCTAAGCTTCATATAATAGTTATTTTATAAAAGTGTTGATGGTGGTAAATATTCAGTGAAACATAAAGTCTGAACCAATTACCTGATGTGTTATATACAGAAAGGAGTTTTAGAAGTATGTGTTTTATGCAACAAGAATGTATTTATTTCTAATATATATAGAAATGTTGAGTCAAGATGTGTTTTTGCACCTTCTTAGGAAAAAACCAGACCACACTAGTTGTTGCATTAAACAGCAAACAAACAATTTTTTATCTCCCTATTAGATTTTTTGTTATAAGAACATCATGCTATGTCTGTGGAAATCAAAGTCCTGCCTCCTCTCTTTGAATTTTTAATGAATGTGCTGCATTTATTTCTTTATAAATGCAGTTGATACCGAACTGCATGTTGCTGCAGGTCTACGCAGCACATGAAAAATGCTGCTTCATTTTATCTTTTCAGTAGAAAAATGTGATTTAATAACATAAAAGCAAATGAACCTGCATTAGTATAAACTGCAGCACAACGTAAAAGACATTTCCCTTTGAATATTAATGATGCAAGTCTAAAGAAATATATACCAAAGAAACTATTCAGTGGTCATTCCTTTGTGAAAAAACACTGTTTCAGTTATAGTTCTAAAGTGTCGATCAATCAAAATTCACACAGTCTGCTTTTCAAGAAAATACTATTGAAAATTATTAAATACTCTCATTTTCTTTGCTATGAAATTATTCAATATGATTGTGCATGTAATTACTCAATATAATTGTGCATGTATTACAGGAAAAACTTCCAGTCAGATCTGAAGCCATAGTTTGTTCCAGTTATTCTCCAACTTACACTTTTGGGCAATCATTAAGACTTGAGATAATAATCCATGCACATTATTGGGGCACACAGCCTCAAATGGTGTAATGCTGCCTTAACAGTGAAGCATGAGCTGGGCAACTGGGCCACTGAGAGTCAGAGGCCAGAATTCTGTTGCTGTAGTTAAATGATTAGTAAATTTGGCAAGCTACTTTACTTCTCACAAACTCCTCTCACTTTACAGGGCACAAAATGTTTGGTGCCTAGGTAAACACAGGCCTTGGCATGGACTGAGTTTCCTAGCCTCTAACATTATCAAATAAATGCATACTGTGGGGGACACAATTTCAGTTCCATGCTTTAAGCAGATCAGATCACAGTACTTTCCAGTGGTTTCAGTTCCCTCTACTGCCCTTAAGACTGATTTCATAAGTACTATAATGGAAATGACTCACTGAAGTCAGGCATTCACTTAAGGCAATACATATGTACATTTTTCAAACTGTGTGCAATGGCACATATTTTTACTCTCTTCAGCAGCAGGATTAAACCACAATTGTGGAGTTTATTGTTCTTACAGAGTTTCTGCAGTAAGGCAAAAAAAGTAGTGCTGGACTGTACTTTATACTTTTTTACACGGAAAACAGCAGAAAGCAAATAAAGAATATTTCGCCAAAAAAAAAACCACTTCCATATCTGTAGTAAGCAGTGATAGCACATGACTGAGTTATCACGAGCCTCCAAACCTACAATCTTGAGCTGCAACACATTTTTTTTTAATACCCCAAACCAAAAAACTCCACACAATATACTCTACTGGTGGTCCATGGAGTTCTGCATGGACATGCTCTAAGTGAAGAAAAAGTTTCTGTCTCCACATACCAGAGTCAAACTCAGAGCAACCAAGCTTCCAGTTTTGTCCTGATTATCAAAAAGGATTCACATTACCATTTTGCTTCAATTTTCATGAGAAAATTAAATACTTTTTCATTTTCTACCATAAACTCACCATGGTTGAAACAGTTTAATATTTATAGCTGTATTGACCATTTCCAACTGGTTGCTAAGCAACACTCCTCCCTCCCCAGTATCATGTAAGGAGAAAGACAGGGAAGCAGAAAATGAGAAATGTTGGGGGAAATAGATTCATCCAGTCTAAGTGAAATTCAATGGGTCATAGGTGCTATTTGTTAGAAAAAGTAAAAGGGCACATAATTCCTGTGGGACACACTAAGACATCAGTTTATGACATCACGTTAGCCATGTGCCATGTTTCTAGTACGAAAGACCGAACAAATCATCTGATATTCATCTTCTCTGCGGCATTACTTGAGCTTCACTTCAAATTTGCTTGAGAAACTACAAGGCAACTTTTATAACACTAAAGTTGAAAAGAAGGGTGTGTACAAGCAATCATCTGTTCTCCAGAATATTTCACTACTTCCAGTCCATTAGTCTTAAGGTATTGAGCATAATACTTCTGCACAAATGAGGAACTCTATGGAAGAACTAATATAATTAAATGAATCTGGGGAATACAGCAGTGGATCACACATGACGACTCACTGGTTGGTGTGTTATCTTCACTGTATTTAATTTCAGCCCAAATGCATCCACTTTTTGCTTTTTTTGAGCACTTTTGGAGCAAAAAAAGTTACACCAATAAAAATGCAAACATACTCAGATGCCCTAAGAGAGAGCCTTGGATAACTTGGATAAATACCAATAGGATTCAGAATTTTCCACCTCATAAGTCTCACCTTCTTTTAATTCATGTTGCATCATGCTTCATTTATGATCGTCTATTCAAGACAGATATTAAAAATGTGTTCACAGACCCACAGACCAAAATTTTTCTAGAATATTAAATGTCAAGCCAGACAATTCAAACTCAACTCATTCCTTCAGCCTGTCCTTTTGCCCCACTTATACCGACAGCATTTAATCATGGGACTGCCTATAATTATTTCCAAGTGCACATCATGTAGGATGCTGAAGATGCTGATGTCTCTTTTATTCATGACTGGCCTCATTTCCTTATGTCCTTTTGCAAGCATGCTGACAAGACATTTTTGCATAAGTCTTTTGAGCCGTAGCTTTGGGCCAAATTAACCAACTTCAGCCAAGTTTGAAATCATGTTGCATTCCTAGAAATACCACAATGATGAGAGTCTGAAGGATTGTGATACACTACCAAATGTCTCACTAACAGGAAGAAACCAACTTTTGGTTCTTTTTGGTTTACACTGGCAGTAGACAAGCAATCAGCAAGCAGGTAGGTAGCTCCAAACTGGAAGAGATTATGACTTATGTAAGAGATAGCCCCAGAAATTACAAAAGAATCCTGGAGGAAAGCTGAACATACTGTAGGGGGCACAGAGAGAGGAGCTGAGCTTTACTGCATAGTCAACTGTAGAACATAAATCTGCAGGAAACCAGACTGTTACCTCCATTGCTCATAAAACAATCTGTCATCCCACCTGCAAAATATCCCTGCTATGGACTGGATCACAGTGTTGAAGAAAAACATGTCTTTGTAGGCTTTTCAAAATTAGAGCAGAACACCTCATTGCATTTGAGTGCCTCCAAGATGAAAGAATCTTCACTAATCTGAAGGAAGAAATGCTTGTTATTACTATCATAATCATCAATTTTCAAATACATTTCTGAAAATAATCCATTTTGGAAATAAATGTTTAAAAATTAAAATCAGAAATTATATTGCAGAAAGAAACTTCTTTTCCTGTGTGTAGTTCAGCACATTATTTGGTTTGTATTTTATTTTTTATTTCATATTATCTTCAATATTCACAGATTCTTTTGGATAAAGTCAGCTAAAAATCATTCAGTGGCCACTAGAGAGTTAACTAATATTTCCCAGAGTTGGCAAACGTTCAGTCAAAAACCTGGCCAACTGCCTGTTGTTTACTGAGGCTAGGGAAGAAGCATCTGCAACATTATGAAAAGCATATTGTAAAAGGCAACACATGCAAATTAAACCTCTTGAGCTATGAGCAAATTGCTAGGAAAATTTATAACTCATTTAATAAAACTTGAAATAAATACATCGCCTTGGCTCTCAGGGAAAACTAAATATATCCCATGATTCCATGTTCAAAAAATGATCAAACCAGATTTCTACAATTTGAATATAAAACCAAGTAACAATATTAAACAAATCTCCTTTCTCCCCAACGCTTCTGTTCATGTCTTCAAACAATTTTGCGAGAAATTTTTGTGGCAAAGAACTTCCAGTGATTCATGTCTTACATTCACCTTTTGCATTTGCTCACTTCATATTCCCTTTTTTTTTTTTCCAGTTGTATGTGTGTCATCAGTAATGCTAGCCTTGCTTGAATTCGACTACTTTATTATGAAGTAAATGCCACCTTGCCATTTCCCAAGAAATAGGGGATGTGTTTATAAAAACAACAAGATCTTGAGAAGGGCTTTCCCCCCCCCCTACAATTCTGTGAACAGACCCAAGCAAATAAGCTAAGACACTGAGAACAATAAGATTTTCCTGCAGCCACATGTCTTTTAGCCTGGAATATACACAATCGCAGCCCACCCTAACCCAGACCCAATGTGCCATTAAAAATCAAATATACTTTAATATCACCTTGCAGATGAATCTGTTATCTACCCTCATGACATGAGTTTTAGCAATTCCTCAATTTTTAGCCAGAATAGGGACTGGAACCAGATAAAGCTCCGAGAAAGATTATGTCACAAGGAGACAAACTGCTACAACCCAGCCTCATTACAGCAGAGGCAGGGAAATCTATGTCCCATGTTGAAGCAGTGCACATTGTTCATTTCAAATAAACAGCAAAGATGAGTTTTTAAAGTGACTTCTGTATTGCTCTAGAGTAGATTTTAAATTTGTGGCCAGAGACACTTTTAAGACCCATCCTAAATGGAAAAGAGGTGTCTCTAATCCTTCATTTTCATATTCTTAAAAAAATTACTGGAATCAGCTGATTTCTCCCCAGCATCTTCACTTCTGATCCCTAACGGAGTAGGTAAATATCTCTGAGCCATCTGAAAATCCTAGACTGTAACTGTTAGCAGCTATCATCAAGAAGACACCTCCCTTCACAGCACCAGCCTCCATAGGACCCACATTTAATAATTACTGCACACTGGTGGGTAACATGACAGCTTTCCTGATACATGACCCAGATATAAAATGGTTTGTGAGTAAAGCTGCCAGAATATAACCCCTGGAATCAAATTCCTTCTGGACATGCAGCTTGTATCAGCAGGAGATCTTTTGTGGGTACAACTTTCATGAGGTCTCTGCTCAGAATAAGTTATATACCGAGCATACTGTGGCATGCCATGACTGTTATTTCACTTGCAAGCATTTAAGCAACCAAACTCACACACAACTAATCATGATACATAGCAAAAATAAACCTTTTGCCTCATATAGCAGTCAGAAAACATAGAAGATAGATATTACATACAGATGTCTGTAAACAAACTATATCCATTAGTATAGGCAATGTAGCAGTAATGGAGTGTGAGTGATGTTTATTTGGCCTCAAATACTGTTGTTTAAAATGCATGCACAACAACTCCTGGAATATGCTGATTTTCAAAGTTCAATAGGGTAATTAATTTGTAGAAATGTAGGAATCCAGTTGCCATTGTACAGCACTCAAACTCATAGAGCTTGGTTTCTTTCTTCCTAAAAATGATTTGCAATGAATTCCATGCACAGGATTGACTGGCAAAGAAAAAAAAAAAAAGGGGGGGAGGAGGGGAAAACACCAAACACACTTTCTCTGCTGTTTTCTGTCTCGTTTTGCATAGAAATTTTGCTGACATGAAAGCCCAATAGCCATTTCTCCTCTCCCAAATACGTGTTTTATTTACTTACAACATAATCAGTGTGTTTTAATTTCCAAGAAGACATAAAGCTCTTTCAAGGAGCTCTCAACTCCTTGCTCGTCACTTAAGCTCTGGACTATGACAGGAAATTAATCATTTAAAAGGAAATTTGATAAACAGCAAAACATTGACAAAATATCATAAATACTGAGCTGAGACTAATGTGCAATCAACTTTCAGTACTTAGGTTTATGATAAAAAAAAATATATATTTATAGATATGTCTATAGGTATATCTATGTCATTCTATATAATGCAAAAAAGAAATGTAAGACCTCCAGGTAAACAAGGTGCTTTTATAACTTCTTATTGTACTTACAAAAATAAAAGCATGAAATGATTGTTTTATCCATAATGTTCAATGCCCTTTTTACAATTCTCATATATTTTGCCATCAATCACGATTATCAAGATACTGTGACTGCTGTCTGCTGACTGACAACAGAAAGAGAAATTTAGAGGTATGAGTGAAATGACAGAGCTGTCATTGCTGCCTCGAAAATTACTCTTCTGAAAGGGAGATAAAACTTTTGAAGAAAAAAGGCAGACAGCGCTGATGTCCCTGTTAGTATATGAACTAGGGGTTAGTAAAAGCTTAAGGAGAAATAAAAAGTTGTCCACAACTTTGCCTTCTATTCTTAACAAAACCTCATAATATTTTATTAAGGGCCCAGGGAGGTGGTTGGGGCCCCATCCCTGGAGATTTCAAAGTGAGGCTCAAGAGGGTTCTGGGCAGCTTGATCGAGTAGAGGAAGCCCCTGCTGCCTGCAGAGGGTGTTGGACTCAAACACCTTCAGAAGTCCCCTCCAACCCAAACCATTCTATAATTCTGTGATTCCATGATTCTACCTTCATGCTAGAGTGTTGTCCCAACAGCAAATGGATGATCAACATCTATTACATGTCAGTACCACATCCTGAAGTGTCCTACTTTTTCCACAGTTCCACTATTCAAATATTAATTGCAAAGTTTAAAAAAAAGTCTTAAGTGTTTTCTTCTACTTTTGAATTACTACCATACATAATTGGGGTTTTTTACTTTTTTTCTTTTTTTTTTTTTTTTTTAAAGGGAGACACTGTATTCTAATGTTATTCCAAGCACAAGAGACTGAACTACAATTGTAGCCTGGTATTAAGACAATTCAGGACTTAGTGCCTTGTTTTCCTCATTTTAAAATAGCTATGGACTTCCTTTGCCAAGCAGATGGAGGTTTGGTGACAACACAAATGAGCTCTACAACTAGCATGTATCCCTTTTTTTGCTAGGGTTGGCAATTGCACTCATTGCTGATTGTTTGGCTCTGGCATTTCAATGCCACACAAGGAATATGAACTTTGGACACTGCCCACTTGTTAAATGCATCCTGCATATCATCTCCCTAATTGTAGAAAAGACACTGTGAACCAGGTATGAAAATGGGTCTGATACCAGGTTATAAAATTTGAGCATAGTAAATCCAAGGCAAGTTCCCTTTTAAGTAGTTTCCATAGGGTCTGGGATAGATAGAAATGCCAGACTAGGAAACTATTTCACAGCGTGCAAAACTCTCTTTTTGTTAGACCTACAAACATCTACTGACTGATGTAACACTTGGATTAGAAATACACAGCATGAAATTCCATTTCCAGGGAGGAAAGAGGTTCTTGCTGAGACTGGTGTAAAGAGGGGTAAAAGCTTCACTCAAAGCCTACGTTTTAGTATCAGATTGTAGGAAACTTCCATTTAAACATTCAAACAAAATCCAGTAGCCATCAGTCTACAAGCACTAAATAAACCCTTAACACCTCTCTAAAGGGACTGCAACGTAATCATCTAACTAATGCTGACAGAATCACCCTTACACAAATGCTGATGAATCACAGAGGAAATCTGTAGACAGGAGAAATCTCCCCTCAAGCAAGTCAAAGTAGCCGTAGAATGAAATGGCACCCTGTCCCACTTCCACCTTTAGCTTTGCGCATAGCTTCCAATTGTATGCATCACAGAGAAAACAGACCAAAAAATTGAGGGATGAGAAGTAACTGGTTTTATCTGGGTTTCAACAACTAAGAAAAAGTTTTTCTAGTATCCTTGCATCACTGCCAGGTTTTCACAACTAGGACATCCTCCTAGATTCTTAACAGTTACTGAGACATTGCAGTAGAAAACCATAAGTACAGTTAAAATTAAGAACTCCTTCTAGCATGATGGAAACATGGACAAAACAACATACTTGAATAAAAATGAATGCTACTATTCCTAAAGGAAGAAATATTTTCAAATCCACTTTTTGCTGGTTAGTTTTGTAAGAAAGAGGCAAATAATGTTTTCAGGTGAAGAGATATGGAGGACCACATTTCATTTTCATAGAACCATTTTTTTTGTTGAAAAATGAGTGATTTTCATTCTTTACTGCCAAAGATGTCCCCAGATCATGATGAACAAAGTTTCTTTTGGACGTGGTAAATACTGATACCTGCGAAATTGCAAGTATCTTGACAGAAGTGCAGGATGAAATAATTAAAGTAGTAATTCTAGTGCACACAAATTTGGAATTACATTTGGGATTTTGACAGCCAACTAATTTGTAGTTCACCTTCCTTTTGTTAAAGCTTTGCCCTCTGGCTGGCATGGATAATAAGGTTGAATCTCAGTTTCTTTCATTCACTATTTAACATCTTGGAATAAACACATTTGTTATGGAGTCAATATTGACATTCTGGAGTATGTGCTTAAGCTGTTAAGATAGATCCAAAATATCCTATTCTGATAGGTAGATGTCATACAGGTAAAAATAACAGATTAGATATAACTACTATTTTTTACTGTGTTACAGCCAGAAGTAGTCAAGAGTTCATTCACATCTTCATCCTCAAAGACAACTAAACAATTACCACACTGTTTACTTCAAGGTACTGTCACAGACAAGACACTAAAAATGTAGGACTAACTTATGCAAGCTTCAAAGAGATTGTTCTCACTTAAACCAAGCATCTATTCTCAGGTTTCATTCTGCATTAACTGCAAAGGTCTTAATGGCTGTTCACCAAGAAACAGACTAACAGGGCCTACTCAATTCATAGCCAGCTGCAACACCTTTATTAAGTTGGGCTCAGTATCATCAGTTGTGAAAAAATGCCACCCCCCTTTTTTTTAGGAATAGAAACCAAGGTTTTATTTGGTACATCTGTAGTATCTCCTATCCTAACTGGGAACAAAATTTTAACCTACTTTCCAAAACACAGCAATATTCAGATGAATACGTAAGATGGGTTTACTACTTCTTCGCTCTATATTGCTCTTTCTCCTTGGGGAAGCCTTTAAACTATAGAGTCATAGAATCAACAAGGTTGGAAAAGACCTCAAAGATCATCAAGTCCCAAGACCTCATGCCTACTAGACCATGGCACCAAGTGCCACATCCAATCCCCTCTTGAACACCTCCAGGGACGCCAACTCCACCACCTCCCTGGGCAGCCCATTCCAATGGCTAACAACTCTCTCAGTGAAGAACTTTCTCCTCACCTCAAACCTAAACTTCCACTGATGCAGCTCGAGACTCGTTCTGGTGCTGGTTCCCTGGGAGAAGAGACCAGATTCTCTTCTATATACACTTTCTATGCTAATAAACAATTAAAATAAGAATGCCCATTTTCTTTTGTATTTTCAGGTGTCTTTTTCTGTTAGATATATTGACAAGTTGATGCAGAGAAATAAACTGTTATTATGAATATTTAATAAATTAACCAGATCCCATATTCTATGCATTTTTATCCATAAAGTCCATCTCTATAAGTACTTTTCAATTTTTTTTCTTGAGAACTGATTTTCCAAGTGCAGAGGTTAACTTGTCTTGTTTTAGTACTGAATATGAAGCAACTTCTTATTACTTACAGCAATAAGGATTCTTCCTCTGCTGGAAGTCAATGGAATCTATTAGGAATCAAATGTTGAAATTCAGAGGTGGAGCTGGAATATCAAACTGTCCATATTGTGCTGGGCAGAACAGCTTGGTTACTTGCTCTAATAAATTATAATACGTCAGAGTAAGCATTACAGAAAATTCACACTGAAAATTGAAACATATATTTTAAAATATTAGCAGAGACTTGTTTTCATACAACAACCGCTTCTCATAATTATGCTTATTCTAGTCATATATATAATATATAAACATATATCCATATATGAGGCAATACAATAATTTTAAATTTTAACTGAAGATTATTATTTTTAGGTATAATTAAAGTGCACATTTCTCTGAGTATACTGTGATACACCTCTAAATCAGCTTATTCTAAGGTAGGCTAACTAGGCAGGCTGAATGGCCAAGTTATACTGTATTGTACATTTACAAGCTTATGGTGTCAAAGGCTGGCACTTCCATAGTCTATAGACTCACAAGTAATTGTCATAATAATAAGGAAGATGGTTTTCCATTCATCCCTGAATATAGCAGTGTCATTACAACCACTTGGAAGTGTACACCTCTGCATTAAGAGAACATAAGCAGCAGATAGCCAAACACACTTCAGGGTTCTCTTTGGCTGTGTCCACATTGTCTTTTTAAAGAGGCGAAAAAACCCTCCTCCCTTGCCACCATGTGCAGCACCACTGATAGCAGTGACCACATTATTTAATGCAGGCATCCATTCAGCCACTGCTGTTTTTAACTGCAATAGTCCTCAGTTTTCAGAGGCACTGACAACGTGTGATTCTTAGGGTCTACAAAGGAGTTCCAAGTAGTTGGTGCT